>NC_080377.1:99456170-99801769 GCF_014773155.1 Arachis stenosperma
AATTTTCTCTTCAGAGTCCTTTCAGGTTCTGGATCAATTTCAACAAGAGTGCCTTTATCCCTGTTCCTGCATAAAGAGGAGAAACAAGAAAAGAAGAGGAATCCTCTATGTCACAGTATAGAGATCCCTTTAGTTAGTAGAAAAGAAAGGGGGTAGAAGAATGAAAAGAGGGTTCGGATTTTGGTTGAGGAGAGGTGAAGAGGAGTGTTAGTAATTAAATAATTAAATAGAATAAGAGAGAGAGGAGAAATTTCGAAAATAATTTTGAAAAAGGAGTTAGTAATTTTCGAAAATTAGAGATAAAATGTAATTAAAATTAAAACATGAAACAATTAGTTAATTAAAAGAATTTTTGAAAAGGGGTGAGATATTTTCGAAAATTAGAGAGGGAAAAGTAGTTAGGTGGTTTTGAAAAAGATAAGAAACAAACAAAAAGTTAGTTAGTTGATTGAAAAAGATTTGAAATCAAATTTGAAAAGATAAGAAGATAAGAAGTTAGATAAGATATTTGAAATCAAATTTGAAAAAGATAGAATTTTTGAAAAAGATAAGATAAAAGATAAAAAAGATTAATTTAAAAATTACTTAGCTAACAAGAAACTACAAGATAAGATTCTAGAATTTAAAGATTGAACCTTTCTTAACAAGAAAGTACAAACTTCAAATTTTGAACCAATCACATTAATTGTTAGCTAATTTTCGAAAATTTGATATAAAGATAAAAAGATTTGAAATATTTTGAAAAAGATTTTTAAAATTTTCGAAAATAGAAAAAAATGAAAAAGATATAATTTTTGAAAAAGATTTGAAAAGATAAGATTTTTAAAATTGAAATTTTGACTTGACTTGTGAGAAACAACTAATTTTAAAATTTTTTGACCAAGTCAACCCAAAATTTCGAAAATTTGGAGGAAAATAAGGAAAAGATATTTTTTTTTGATTTTTTTAAAATTTTAAAGAAAAACACAAAAATGACCCAAAACATGAAAATTTTGGATCAAGACACAAGATGCATGCAAGAATGCTATGAATGTCAAGATGAACACCAAGAACACTATGAAGATCATGATGAACATCAAGAACATAATTTTGAAAAATTTTTGATGCAAAGAAAACATGCAAGACACCAATTTAGAAATTTTTAATGCATGGACTCTAACAAACAAAAATGCTATGAAAACAACAAACAACACAAAACAAGAAATCATCAAGATCAAACAAGAAGACTTATCAAGAACAACTCGAAGATCATGAAGAACACTATGAATGCATGGGATTTTCGAAAAAAATGCAAGAAAAAATTTTTAAAGCATGCAATTGACACCAAACTTAAAAATTGACTCAAGACTCAAACAAGAAACACAAAATATTTTTGGTTTTTATGATTTTATGATTTTTTTTGTATTTTCTTTAATTTTTTCGAAAAACATTATTAGAAAAACGAAAAATAAAAAGAAAAAAATTTTGAAAAAGATTTTTGAAAAGAAAATTACCTAATCTGAGCAACAAGATGAACCGTCAGTTGTCCATACTCGAACAATCCCCGGCAACGGCGCCAAAAACTTGGTGGACGAAATTGTGATCACTAATATTGGCTCTTTGGTATGTACACAAAAACTATTGTGGCTCTTGTTGAACTCACAACTCCGTTCAACTAACCAGCAAGTGTACTGGGTCGTCCAAGTAATAAACCTTACGTGAGTAAGGGTCGATCCCACAGAGATTGTTGGTATGAAGCAAGCTATGGTCACCTTGTAAATCTCAGTTAGGCAGATTAAACATGATACTTGATTAGATTAAAATAAACAATAAAAGGAAATAGTAAAAGGGATAGAATACTTATGTAGATTCATTGGTAGGAATTTCAGTTAAGTATATGAAGATGCTGTATGGCCCAAGGACGCCTGCTCTCCTATTGCTTCAACTCAATCTTTCTTACTCCTTTCCATGGCAAGCTGTGTATAGGGGTTCACCATCAGCGGTGGCTACTTTCAATCCTCTCGGGAAAATGGTCCTCTGCGGCTGTCACTCGCATGGCTAATCGTCTGGAGGCATCACCCATGGTTGATGGCTACATCCCATCCTCGCAGTGAAAACTACGCTCACGCACTCTGTCACAGCACGGCTAATCACTGGTTGGTTCCTGCGCCTACTGGAATAGAATCCCTTGATTCTTTTGCGTCTGTCACTAACGCCCAGCACTTGCAGGTTTGAAGCACGTCACAGTCATTCATTACCGGAATCCTACTCGGAATACCACAGACAAGGTTAGACTTTCCGGATTCCCAGGATCCTACTCGGAATACCACAGACAAGGTGAGACTTTCCGGATCCTCATAAATGCCGCCATCTATCTAGCTTATACCACGAAGATTCTGTTGGGGAATCTAAGAGATACACATTCAAGCTCTGTTGCATGTAGAACGTAAGTGGTTGTCAATCACGCGCGTTCATAAGTGAGAATGATAATGAGGGTTATCTGATCATCACATTCATCATATTCTTGGGTGCGAATGAATATCTTGGAATAAGAATAAAAGAGAATTGAATAAAAGAGAATAGAACTGCATTAATACTTGAGGTACAGCAGAGCTCCACACCCTTAATCTATGGTGTGCAGAAACTCCACCGTTGAAAATACATAAGTAAAAGGTTCAGGCATGGCCGAATGGCCAGCCCCCTCCATGATCAAGTGACCGAATGAATAATGACTTAAAGTGGTCAAAAGATGACTAATACAATAGTTAAATGTTCTATTTATAATAAACTAGCTCCTAGGGTTTACATGAGTAAGTAATTGATGCATAAATCCACTTCCGGGGCCCACTTGGTGTATGCTTGGGCTGAGCTTGATCAATCCACGAGCTGAGGCTTCTTTTGGAGTTGAACTCCGAGTTATGACGTGTTTTGGGCGTTCAACTCCGGATCATGACGTTTTTCTGGCGTTTAACTCCAGACAGCAGCATGTACTTGGCGTTCAACGCCAAGTTACGTCGTCAATTTCCAAATGAAAACACAGAAAAGGTCAGAATCCAACAGCATCAGCAGTCCTTTTGTCAGCCTTTTCCAGAGTTTTGCTCAAATCCCTCAATTTCAGTCAGAATTTACCTGAAATCACAGAAAAACACACAAACTCATAGTAAAGTCCAGAAATGTGAATTTAACATAAAAACTAATGAAAACATCCCTAAAAGTAGCTTGAACTTACTAAAAACTACTTAAAAACAATGCCAAAAAGCGTATAAATTATCCGCTCATCACCTGTACTTCTTGTTCTTTTGTGATTAAAAACAGTTTTCATTTAAGAAAGGTGATGGATTCATAGGACATTCATAACTTTAAGGCATAGACACTAAGACACTAATGATCATAAGACACAAACATAGATAAACATAAGCATAAGAATTCGAAAAACAAGAAAATAAAGAACAAGGAGATTAAAGAACGGGTCCACCTTAGTGATGGCGGCTTGTTCTTCCTCTTGAAGATCTTATGGAGTGCTTGAGCTCCTCAATGTCTCTTCCTTGTCTTTGTTGCTCCTCTCTCATGATTCTTTGATCTTCTCAAATTTCATGGAGCTCCACCCTTAGTTGTCCAATGTTGGAACTCAGTTCTCCTAGGGAGGTGTTGATTTGCTCCAACCTTTTCTTAGTGATGGGCTTGAGGTCATGCCTTCTTAGTTGAACCGGCTTTCCTCTTGAATCTTTCTTCCATTGAGCGCCCTCTTCACAAATGTCTGTGAGGACTTGGTCCAACCTTTGATCAAAGTTGACCCTTTTTGAGTTTGAAAGGGACCTCAGGGATCACCTTCTTCAAGGCCATAACTTCATAGAAGTGGTCTTGATGCACCCTTGAGATGAATCTCTCCATCTCCCATGACTCGGAGGTGAAAGCTTTTGCCTTCCCTTTCCTCTTTCTAGAGGTTTCTCCGGCCTTGGATGCCATAAATGGTTATGGAAAAACAAAAAGCAATGCTTTTACCACACCAAACTTAAAAGGTTTGCTCGTCCTCGAGCAAAAGAAGAAAGAAGAGAGTAGAAGAAGAAGAAATGAGGAAGAAAGGAATGGCTTTGTGTTCGGCCAAAGAAGGGTAGAGGTGGTGTTTAGGTTGTGTGAAAATGAAGGGGTGAAGAAGGGTTTATATGAGAGGGGGGCTCATGGTTCGGTCATGTAGGGGTGGGTTTGGGAGGGAAAGTGGTTTGAATTTGAAGGGTGAGGTAGGTGGGGTTTTATGAAGGATGGATGTGAGTGGTGAGGAGAAAGATGGGATTTGATAGGTGAAGGGTTTTTGGGGAAGAGGTGTTGAGGTGATTGGTGAATGGGTGAAGAAGAGAGAGAGTGGTGGGGTTGGTGGGGATCCTGTGGGGTCCACAGATCCTGAGGTGTCAAGGAAAAGTCATCCCTGCACCAAATGGCATTCAAAATCACGTTTTGAGCCAATTCTGGCGTTAAACGCCGGGCTGGTGCCCATTTCTGGCGTTTAACGCCAGGTTCTTGCCCTTATCTGGCGTTTAACGCCAGTCTGGTGCCCCTTTCTGGCGTTAAACGCCCAGAATGGTGCCAGACTGGGCGTTAAACGTCCACCTGCTAGCCTTACTGGCGTTTAAATGCCAGTAGGTTCTTCCTCCAGGGTGTGCTGTTTTTCTTCCTGTTTTTCATTCTGTTTTTGCTTTTTCAATTGATTTTGTGACTTCTTATGATCATCAACCTACAAAAAACATAAAATAACAAAAGAAAATAGATAAAATATAACATTGGGTTGCCTCCCAACAAGCGCTTCTTTAATGTCAGTAGCTTGACAGAGGGTTCTCATGGAGCCTCACATTTTCTCAGAGCAATATTGGAACTTCCCAACACCAAACTTAGAGTTTGGTTGTGGCCTCCCAACACCAAACTTAGAGTTTGACTGTGGGGGCTCTGTTTGACTCTGATTTGAGAGAAGCTCTTCATGCTTCCTCTCCATGGTGATAGAGGGATATCCTTGAGCCTTAAACACAAAGGATTCCTCATTCACTTGAATGATCAGTTCTCCTCTGTCAACATCAATCACAGCCTTTGCTGTGGCTAGGAAGGGTCTGCCAAGGATGATGGTTTCATCCATGCACTTCCCAGTCTCTAGGACTATGAAATCAGCAGGGATGTACTGGTCTTCAATCTTCACCAAAACATCCTCTACAAGTCCATGAGCTTGTTTTCTTGAGTTGTCTGCCATCTCTAATGAGATTCTTGCAGCTTGCACCTCAAAGATCCCTAGCTTCTCCATTACAGAGAGAGGCATGAGGTTTACATTTGATCCTAGGTCACACAGAGCCTTCTTGAAGGTCATGGTGCCTATGGTACAAGGTATTGAAAACTTCCCAGGATCTTGTCTCTTTTGAGGTAATTTCTGCCTAGACAAGTCATCCAGTTCTTTGGTGAGCAAAGGAGGTTCATTCTCCCAAGTCTCATTTCCGAATAACTTGTCATTTAGCTTCATGATTGCTCCAAGGTATTTAGCAACTTGCTCTTCAGTGACATACTCATCCTCTTCAGAGGAAGAATACTCATCAGAGCTCATGAAAGGTAGAAGTAAGTCCAATGGAATCTCTATGGTCTCATTTTGAGCCTCGGATTCCCATGGTTCCTCATTGGGGAACTCAATGGAGGTCAGTGCACGCCCATTGAGGTCTTCCTCAGTGGCGTTCACTTCCTCTTCTTCCTCTCCAAATTCGGCCATGTTGATGGCCTTGCACTCTCCTTTTGGATTTTCTTCTGTGTTGCTTGGAAGAGTACTTGGAGGGAGTTCAGTGACTTTCTTGCTCAGCTGTCCCACTTGTGCCTCCAAATTCCTAATGGAGGACCTTGTTTCAGTCATGAAACTTTGAGTGGTTTTGATTAGATCAGAGACCATGGTTGCTAAGTCAGAGGGGTTCTGCTTAGAATTCTCTGTCTGTTGCTGAGAAGATGATGGAAAAGGCTTGCCATCACTAAACCTATTTCTTCCACCATTATTATTGTTGAAACCTTGTTGAGGTCTCTCTTGATCCTTCCATGAGAAATTTGGATGATTTCTCCATGAAGAATTATAGGTGTTTCCATAGGGTTCTCCTAGGTAATTCACCTTTTCCATTGAAGGGTTCTCAGGATCATAAGCTTCTTCTTCAGATGAAGCATCCTTAGTACTGCTTGGTGCATTTTGCATTCCAGACAGACTTTGAGAAATCAAATTGACTTGCTGAGTCAATATTTTATTCTGAGCCAGAATGGCATTCAGAGTATCAATCTCAAGAACTCCTTTCTTCTGATTTGTCCCATTGTTCACAGGATTCCTTTCAGAAGTGTACATGAATTGGTTATTTGCAACCATTTCAATTAGTTCTTGAGCTTCTGTAGGCGTCTTCTTCAGATGAAGAGATCCTCCAGCAGAGCTATCCAATGACATCTTGGACAGTTCAGAGAGACCATCATAGAAAATACCTATGATGCTCCATTCAGAAAGCATGTCAGAAGGACATTTTCTGATCAATTGTTTGTAACTTTCCCAAGCTTCATAGAGGGATTCTCCATCCTTCTGTCTGAAGGTTTGGACTTCCACTCTAAGCTTACTCAATTTTTGAGGTGGAAAGAACTTTGCCAAAAGGCATTGACTAGCTTTTCCCATGAGTCCAGGCTTTCTTTAGGTTGTGAGTCCAACCATGTCCTAGCTTTGTCTCTTACAGCAAAAGGGAATAGCATAAGTCTGTAGACCTCAGGGTCAACCCCATTAGTCTTGACAGTGTCACAGATTTGCAAAAATTCAGCTAAGAACTGATGAGGATCTTCCAATGGAAGTCCATGGAACTTGCAATTCTGTTGCATTAGAGAAACTAATTGAGGCTTAAGCTCAAAGTTGTTTGCTCCAATGGCAGGGATAGAGATGCTTCTCCCATAGAAGTCGGGAGTAGGTGCAGTAAAGTCACCCAGCACTTTCCTTGCATTGTTGGCATTGTTGTTGTTTTCGGCTGCCATGGGTTCTTCTTCTTTGAAGATTTCTGTTAGGTCCTCTACAGAGAGTTGTGCCTTAGCTTTTCTTATCTTTCGCTTCAAGGTCCTTTCAGGTTCAGGGTCAGCTTCAACAAGAATGCTTTTGTCTTTGCTCCTGCTCATATGAAAGAGAAGAGAACAAGAAAATATGGAATCCTCTATGTCACAGTGTAGAGATTCCTTGAGGTGTCAGAGGAAAAGAAAATTAGAAGGAAGAGGTAGAAGAATTTGAACTTAGTCAGATAGAGTTCGAATTGTGCATTGAGGAGGAGTGGTACTCCATAAATAGAAGGATGTAAGAAGAGGGGAAGAAATTTCGAAAACTAAATTAAAACGATTTTAAAAACCATTTTGAAAAACTTTAATTGATTTTCGAAAACCAAGAGTGGGAAAGAACTCAAGTAATTTTTAAAAAAGATTTTGGAATTAGAAATTAAAAAGATATGATTTGAAAACTATTTTGAAAAAGATGTGATAAAAAAGATTTGATTGAAAAGTTATGCTTTTAAAAAGATATGATTGAAAAGATATGATTTGAAAACAATTTTAAAAAGATTTGATTTTAAAAATTAATGACTTGCCTAACAAGAAAAGATATGATTCAAACATTAAACCTTTCTCAACAGAAAAGGCAACATACTTGAAATGTTGAATCAAATCATTAATTGATAGCAAATATCTTTGAAAAAGGAAAGAAATTGATTTTGAAAACATTTGATTGAAAAGATTTGATTTGAAAAAGATTTGATTTTGAAAAACTTTGAAAACTTGAAAAAAATTGATTTGAAAACAAAATCCTCCCCCTTGTGCCATCCTGGCGTTAAACGCCCAGAATGGTGCACATTCTGGCGTTTAACGCCCAATGCACTACCTTTTTGGGCGTTAAACGCCCAACCAGGTACCCTGGCTGGCATTTAAACGCCAGTCTGTCCTTCTTCACTGGGCGTTTTGAATGCCCAGCTTTTTCTGTGTAATTCCTCTGCTGTATGTTCTGAATCTTCAATTCTCTGTATTATTGACTTGAAAAGACATAAATTAAAAATATTTTTGGATTTTCAATAATGAGGAATAATCAAAATGCAACTAAAATCAAATAACAATGCATGCAAGACACCAAACTTAGCAGTTTGTATACTACTGACACTAACAAAATGAGAATGCATATGGAAAACAACAAAACACTCAAGTCAAGAGAATTTTAAAGATCAGAGCATAGAGATCAACAAGAACAACTTGAAGATTAATGAAGACACATGAATGAATGCAAGAAGAACAGAAACATGCAATTGACACCAAACTTAACATGAGACACTAGACTCAAACAAGAAGCATACAATATTTTTTATTTTTATGATTTTGTAATTTTTTTGGTTTTTTTTTCGAAAATTAAATGGACAAGAAAATAAAAATATCAAAATTCTTAATGAGAATTCCAGGAATCATGCAATGTTAGTCTAAAGCTACAGTCTAAAGGAATTAGACATGGCTAGCCAAGCTTCAGCAGAACATTGCATTCAAGAGCTAAATTGATGAAGATCAATCAGCTTTGGTGATGATAAGAACATCACCTTGAAACACTAGAATTCATTCTTAAGAACTCTGAAGAAAAAAAAACCTAATCTAAGCAACAAGATGAACCGGCAGTTGTCCATACTCGAACAATCCCCGGCAACGGCGCCAAAAACTTGGTGCGCGAAATCGTGATCACTACAACTTCGCACAACTAACCAGCAAGTGCACTGGGTCGTCCAAGTAATAAACCTTACGCGAGTAAGGGTCGATCCCACGGAGATTGTTAGTATGAAGCAAGCTATGGTCACCTTGTAAATCTTAGTCAGGCAGACTCAAATGGGTATGGTGATGAATAAAACATAAAGATAAAGATAGAGGTACTTATGTATATCATTGGTGAGAGCTTCAGATAAGCGTATGAAGATGCTTTCCCTTCCGTCTCTCTGCTTTCCTACTGTCTTCATCCAATCCTTCTTACTCCTTTCCATGGCAAGCTTATGCAAGGGTTTCACCATTGTCAGTGGCTACCTCCCATCCTCTCAGTGGAAATGTTCAACGCACCCTGTCACGGCACGGCTATCCATCTGTCGGTTCTCGGTCAGGTCGGAATAGAATCCATTGATTCTTTTGCGTCTGTCACTAACGCCCCGCCTGCTAGGAGTTTGAAGCACGTCACAGTTATTCAATCATTGAATCCTACTCAGAATACCACAGACAAGGTTAGACCTTCCGGATTCTCTTGAATGCCGCCATCAGTTCTTGCCTATACCACAAAGACTCTGATCTTACGGAATGGCTGGCTCGTTTGTCAGGCGAGCACTCGGTTGTCAGGCGATCAACCATGCATCGTGTATCAGGAATCCAAGAGATATTCACCTAATCTAAGGTAGAACGGAGGTGGTTGTCAGTCACACATTCATAAGTGAGAATGATGATGAGTGTCACGGATCATCACATTCATCAAGTTGAAGAACAAGTGATATCTTGGACAAAGAACAAGCGGAATTGAATAGAAGAACAATAGTAATTGCATTAATACTCGAGGTACAGCAGAGCTCCACACCTTAATCTATGGTGTGTAGAAACTCCACCGTTGAAAATACATAAGAACAAGAGTGATCATTGGTTTCGGCCCCAGAGAGGGAACCAGAAAAACCAAGATGATAATACAATAGTAAAAGGTCCTACTTATAGATTATTAGTAGCTTAAGGTTTACAAAAATGAGTAAATGACATAAAAATCCACTTCCGGGCCCACTTGGTGTGTGCTTGGGCTGAGCAATGAAGCATTTTCGTGTAGAGACTCTTCTTGGAGTTAAACGCCAGCTTTTATGCCAGTTTGGGCGTTTAACTCCCATTTTGGTGCCAGTTCCGGCGTTTAACGCTGGGAATTCTGAGGGTGGCTTTGAACGCCGGTTTGGGCCATCAAATCTTGGGCAAAGTATGGACTATCGTATATTTCTGGAAAGCCCAGAATGTCTACTTTCCAACGCCGTTGAGAGCGCACTAATTGGGCTTCTGTAGCTCCAGAAAATCCGCTTCGAGTGCAGGGAGGTCAGAATCCAACAGCATCTGCAGTCCTTTTCAGTCTTTGAATCAGATTTTTGCTCAGGTCCCTCAATTTTAGCCAGAAAATACCTGAAATCATAGAAAAACACACAAACTCATAGTAAAGTCCAGAAAAGTGAATTTTAACAAAAAACTAATAAAAATATACTAAAAACATACTAAAAACAATGCCAAAAAGCGTACAAATTATCCGCTCATCAGGAGGCCACAACCAAACTCTAAGTTTGGTGATG
Organism: Arachis stenosperma; assembly: GCF_014773155.1. Lineage (NCBI taxonomy): Eukaryota > Viridiplantae > Streptophyta > Magnoliopsida > Fabales > Fabaceae > Arachis > Arachis stenosperma. The sequence goes on from NC_080377.1 coordinate 99,466,487, forward strand.
AACCCCCACATTCAAACTCTAAGTTTGATGTTGGGAGGTCCCAACCTTGCTCTGATTATCTATGAGACTCCATGAGAGCTCACTGTCCAGCTAAGGACAATAAAGAAGCACTTGTTGGGAGGCAACCCAGCCATTCACAAAATTTAATTTTATTTGTTTTTTCTAATTAATTTTTACAGGTATATGTCAAAGTATCTTCAAAAGGTAAAATAGCAATTGATTGGATTCATAGAGTTACAAGGGAATTTGGAAGCTTACTAGCGTGAAAAAGCCAGTAAGAAACATTTTGGGCGTTGAACGCCCAAAAGAAGCACCCACTGGGCATTCAACGCCAGTAAGGGTAGCCATCTGGGCATTAAACGCCAGAAAGGAGCATCTTCTGGGGTTGAACGCCAGAAAGAAGCACCTTCTGGGCGTTTAACACCAGATTGACAGCGTCCTGGGCGTTCAGAAAAATGCCCAGTGACAAAGGACTACATGGCGTTCAACGCCGGAAAGAAGCAACAGCTGGGCGTTGAACGCCCAGAAGAAGCAGCAATTGGGCGTTAAACGCCCAAAACAAGCAGCATTTGGGCGTTTAACGCCAGAATGGTGGGGAGGAGGTAAAATTCGTTTTTCTTCACAAATTTTCTAATTTTTATGTTTCAATTCATAATTTCTTGCATAAACATGTTTTAAAATATCATCCTTCAATTCCAAAAATTTTAATCCTAATTTCTAAAAACACTAATTTCTAAAATTCCTTTTTCAAAAATGTCAAATGTATCTTAATTCATAAACATAAATCTTTTTCCAATCCAAATCTTTTTCAAATCTTTTTTCAACTCATCATATCTTTTGGATTTCGAAATTGCCTCTCCCTCTATTCCTCTCCTTTCCTTTCTTTTGCTTGAGGACAAGCAAACCTCTAAGTTTGGTGTGATTTGCCATGATCACTGAGCTAAAACTCATCAAGATCATGGCACCTAAGGGAACAGGAAGAGCAAGGATATGAACTGAAGGAACTAAAGCGTCAGAAGCTATTCCTTGAAGGACCAAGCACCCCACAGACTAGAGGAACATCCACTTCCCAAAATACAGGTTGTTAAGTTCTAATTTTAAGCTTTAACTCTGTGATAGTATTTTTTAGAAATTTACCTTAGAAGTTATATAGGAGTAGTAGTAATTAGTATCTCTATTTTGATTTTATCTCCAATTAAGCTATAATTTATTTGTCTCATCATTATCAAATATGAATAAAGTAGTAGATTCTTAGAATAAAGAGGCAATATTTTTTCGAGTTCTTAATAAGGAAAATTCTAATTATTTATATGTGGTGGCAATACTTTTTGTCTTCTGAATGAATGCCTGAACAGTGCATATTTTTGATATTGAATTTTATGAATGTTAAAATTGTTGGCTCCTGAAAGAATGATGAACAAGAGAAATGTTATTGATGATCTGAAAAATCATGAAATTGATTCTTGAAGCAAGAAAAAGCAGTGAAAAACAAGCTTGCGAAAAAAAAAGTGAAAAAAAAATTTACAAGGAATCATTGGATCAAGAAAGGGAATAAAAGCCAACAGCCCTTTAAAACCAAAAGGCAAGGGTGAAAAGGATCCAAGGCTTTGAGCATCAGTGGATAGGAGGGCCCAAGGAAATAGTTCCAGGCCTAAGCGGCTAAATCAAGCTGTCCCTCACCATGTGCTTGTGGCATGCAGGTCCAAGTGAAAAACTTGAGACTGAGTGGTTAAAGTCGTGATCCAAAGCAAAAAGAGTGTACTTAAGAGCTCTGGACACCTCTAACTGGGGACTTTAGCAAAGCTGAGTCACAATCTGAAAAGGTTCACCCAGTCATGTGTCTGTGGCATTTATGTATCCGGTGGTAATACTGGAAAACAAAGTGCTTAGGGCCACGGCCAAGACTCATAAAGTAACTGTGTTCAAGAATCCACATACTACACTAGGAGAATCAATAATACTATCTGAATTCTGAGTTCCTATGGATGCCAATCATTCTGAATTTCAAAGGATAAAGGGAGATGCCAAAACTGTTCAGAAACAAAAAGCTACAAGCCCCGCTCATCTAATAAGAATCTGAGCTCCACTTAAAAACTCTGAAATATTATTACTTCTTAATTTCTTTTCATCCTATTTTATTTATCTAGTTGCTTGAGGACAAGCAACAGTTTAAGTTTGGTGTTGTGATGAGCGGATATTTTATACGCTTTTGGGGGGTAATTTCATGTAGATTTTAGTATGTTTTAATTAGTTTTTAGTAGAATATTATTAGTTTTTAGGCAAAAATCATATTTCTGGGCTTTACTATGAGTTTGTGTGTTTTTCTGTAATTTCAGGTATTTTCTGGCTGAAATTGAGGGAGCTGAGCAAAAATCTGAGTTAGGCTGAAAAAGGACTGCTGATGTTGTTGGATTCTGACCTCCCTGCACTCGAAATGGATTTTCTGGAGCTACAGGAGTCCAATTGGCGCGCTCTCAATGGCGTTGGAAAGTAGACATCCAGGGCTTTCCAGCAATATATAATAGTCCATACTTTGCGCGAAGATAGACGACGTAAACTGGCATTCAACGCCAGTATCATGCTGTTGTCTGGCGTCCAGCGCCAGAAACAGGTTACAAGCTGGAGTTTAACGCCTGAAACAGGTTACAACCTGGCGTTGAACGCCCAAAACAGCCCCAGGCACGTGAGAAGCTTAAGTCTCAGCCCCAGCACACACCAAGTGGGCCCCAAAAGTGGATTTCTGCACTATCTATCATAGTTTACTCATTTTCTGTAAACCTAGGTTACTAGTTTACTATTTAAACAACTTTTAGAGATTTACTTTACACCTCATGACATTTTCAGATCTGAATTTTATACACTTTGACGGCATGAGTCTCTAAACTCCATTGTTGGGGGTGAGGAGCTCTGCAGCATCTCGATGAATTAATGCAATTGTTTCTGTTTCTCCTTTCAAACATGCATGTTCCTATCTAAGATATTCATTTGTGCTTAATTATGGAGAAGGTGATGATCCGTGACACTCATCACCTTCCTCAATCCATGAACGTGTGCCTGAAAACACCTCCGTTCTACATCAGATTGAATGAGTATCTCTTAGCTTCCTTAATCAGAATCTTCGTGGTATAAGCTAGAACTGATGGCGGCCACTCTTGAGGATCTGGAAAGTCTAAACCTTGTCTGTGGTATTCCGAGTAGGATTCAAGGATTGAATGGCTATGACGAGCTTCAAACTCGCAATTGCTGGGCGTGATGACAAACGCAAAAGGATCAATGGATCCTATTCCAACATGATCGAGAACCAACAGCTGATTAGCCGTGCTCGTTTTCACTGAGAGGATGGGAGGTAGCCACTGACAATGGTGATTCCCTACATACAGCTTGCCATGGAAGGAGCCTTGCATTTATGAAAGTGAGTAAGCATTATGTTGCAGGGATTCAGAGGACAAAGCATCTCCAAAAACCCCAACATATTCTCCATTACTGCACAACAAGTAACTATTTCACACCCTTTTATTTTTCTAATAATTCCAACTGATAATTTTAATTAATATCCTGACTAAGAATAATAAAATAAACATAGCTTGCTTCAAACCAATAATCTCCGTGGGATCGACCCTTACTCACATAAGGTATTACTTGGACGACCCAGTGCACTTGCTGGTTAGTGGTACGAGATCATAAGAAATTTTGATTTTGATATTGGGATTAAGATTTCGTGCACCATAGTCCCTCCCCTGAGAGATCCATTACAGTCCCTGATGACCGTTGCTATAGCTCCAGAATTTGATTTGTTAAGGAAGGTTGCATCCGTGTTTAATTTGAGCCAATTAGAAGGAGATGCTCTCTATTTGACAGGTACTGAGCTTTTCCTGATTTGTTCTTTAGGTTCATTGTTGCTCTCTTCTGCTGACTTCAGGTATTCTAGTTCAACTCTAGCATAGTTGATGGTTGACTCTGGATTTGGTTCTGAGTTTTGATAGACTTTCTCGTTCCTTACTTTCCAAATTACCCACAATATGATGCCTATTTTGCTCCAATTCTGGATTGCTTCTGATTTGTTTCCTTGATTGCATTTTCTGAGCATCTCTTATAACCATAATCCTATTGATTTGACGTTCTCTTTATTTGGTGTGCACTGTATTTGTGAGCCAAACCATACAGCTCTCGTCCAGTCGCATAATAATAATGCATGCTCAATTGTCTCTTCCTCCTGCAAACAAACAGGACATAGATTACAATTAGTTATCTTCTTTTTTATTAAATTGGCTTTACCCGAAAAAATATTATGAGTAGCTCTCGACATAAACATCTTGATTTTTTTGGGAGTTTTCATGTTCCATATTCCTATCCAAATATCTTCTAATGAGGAGCTTGTTGATGGGTTGTCTGTTGTGCTTTTTCCCTCTTCTTCTTTCTTTGCAACGTGATACCTGGTCTTGATTGTGTAGTTTTCATCCTGTCTATATGGCCAAATCAGTTTGTCCTGCTCCACTATTTTGCTGATTGGTGTTCGGATGATCTTTTCTGCTAAGACCGGAGGAAAAACTCTTTCTATCTTAGGTTAGTCCCACTCTCTTGATGGTAGGATCAACTCTTCCACTCTTTGGTCTTCATTAATATCCTTATTTAGTGGGTGGTTGATGCCATGTATCCAGTTGTCCTCCCATACACTGACGTTCCTTCCTTGACCTATGATTCCTTTTAGTTTGTTCTTCAAAAGCTCCCTCCCTTGTAATATATTACCCCAAATCTAAGATCCACCTCGATTTTTTTTTTGCATCCCAAAAGTCGCAATTCATAAAATATAGAGCTTTAAGTATCTGAACCATATAGCATTAGGATGCTTAATGATCCTCCAGGCTTGCTTTGCTAAATGCACAGTGTTTTGGTAGTGAAACTTCTTGAATCCTAGTCCTCCTTCTTTTTTGCTTGTGCAAAGCTTTGTCCAGGCCTTCCAATGGATACCCCGTTCCTTTCTCTGAGCCTTCCACCAAAATTTGGCCACTTTTGCACTTAACTTGTTGCAAAAGGACTTAGGAAATTTTAAGATACTTATGGCATAAGCTGGAATTGCTTGAATGCCTGATTTGATGAGGACCTCTTTTCCTGCTTGATTTAACAGACTTTCCTTCCACCCTTCTATCTTGCCATCCACCTTTTCCATTATCCAGTCTAGTGATCTACTCTTTGATCTACCCTATTGCGCTGGTAAGCCTAAGTATTTCCCCGGTTTGTCCGAAGCCGGAATGTTAAGGATTTCCTCTATGTTGACTCTAACTTGGATTGGAATGTGGTTATCATAAATTATCTCGGATTTCTCTAGATTGATAACTTGGCCAGATGCTGAGGTGTACTGGTTTAGAATTTGAACAAGTTGGTATATTTCTTCTTCCTTTGCTCCTAAAAAAATAATACAGTCGTCAGCATATAACAAGTGGGTAATCACTGGTGCTGAAGGAGCTAACTTAACCACAGTAATAAGATTTTTATTTAGTGCACTATCCATTAGAATAGAAAACACTTCCGATGCAATAATAAAAAGGTAGGGTGAAAGTGGATCTCCCTGTCTCTCTGAGGCGTAATCTCTTTGGTAAGAGTTCTATTTATTTTGAACTTGTATGTCACGCTCCTAATGCACTCCGTAATAAGCTTTACCCACTTCTGATGGAATCCAAAAGCCTTGAGCACTTTTTCCATGAAATTCCATTCCATCCTGTCATAAGCTTTATTCATGTCCAACTTGATAACTAGGTCTTGTGATGCATGATTCCCTTTGTTGGTAATCTTGTGGAAAGCCTCTTAAATAATGATAATATTATCTTGGATCATTCTTCCACTCACGAACGCACTCTGGATAGGAGATACAATCTTCTCCAAGATGTCTCGAAGCCTAGCCACCATCACCTTTGATATGATTTTATATACATAATTTTAAAATGGCACCAAGGTTGATTAGATTTCTCTTGATGACCACCTCGGGACAGCATAGCAGATTCATCTTCTAGGCCAGCAGAACAACCTCATCCTTTGGGTTTCATTTCAGCCCAACATAATGCTCGATTAGCACTTCTAAAAAGTATAGAAGCCCAAACTCATGAATGCAAAAACAACAATGCACATACCAACCAAATTCAAACTGGGCTTCTCCCAAGCCCAAGTTTGGATACCCATTTTTTTTTGCTTTTCTTATACTTATTCCATTTTGCATAATGTTTCTTCACACAACAAATTTTCTAATGCTTGGATTTTTTATTCTAGAGCAATCGACCACATCACTTTTGATTCTTCTCAATTTGTTTTCTATTCTCCAATTAATCCCATCTTGGTTCATATGCCAAATGGTTCCCAAGCCATAGCTCAATTTATTGAAATTGTGAAATTTTTAAAATCTTTAATCCTTACAAAGATTCTTTATTTATCACAATTTCATTTCAATCTAATTTCTATTTCTAAACTTACATCCTCTATTTCTAAACCATGTCGTTTATCTCATCAATAGAGTCCCTTTTTCTAGTGTCAAATTTAAAACACCATATAAAATTCTCTTCAACAAACTACCAAATTTTGACAATCTCAAAATTTTTGGTTGTCTTTGATACATTTCCACCATCACTACCTAACATTCAACATTTGATAAAAGAGCATACAAAGGGATTTTTCTTGGCTTCCAACTTAGTTACAAAGGATATATTGTCTACTCTCTTGACGACAAACAAAACGTCCAGACATGTCACCTTTCATGAGTCACACTTTTCCTTTCATAAAAATTACTCCCACCCCCTTTCCCTTAGCACAAATCCAATTCCTCCCAAATTCAATCATTGTCATCCATCTTCATCTAGTCCAAGCCTATTTAATTCTAACCAAGACCTCTAACCCGTTCTTCATAAGCCCAATACTTCACAAATTGATTCACCAAATCATCCACCTTTTTTACATAATTCAGTCTACTTTCCATGTACCTCTCCCTATTGAGCCTCACCCCAAACCCATTGACCCATCACAGCAGAGGCCTAGCACAGATGACATATCTATATACCTCTTGCAAGCTGCACCCAAGTTCAAGTCCCAGCTAAGGCTGAATTTTGTCTAAAAACCCATAATGTGTACTCTTATAGTGTGTGTGAGTGTGTTATGTGGATATATGGTGTATGAGTGTAACGTCTAGGACTAGAGGCTGTCCAATCCACTTGACCACAAAAAAAAATTATTGACCCATCCACTAATCCCACACTTCACACCTCTCATCAGATACTAATCCCTAATTATCCAAACTCAACTCCAGTGCATTCCATTCGTCCGTCTACTAAGCCTATTTTAATTTCTTCTCCCTCTACTAATATTTGACCTTCCTAAACCCTCCATATCAATCTTTCTTCTCCCCAATCTTCACCTTCAATACCATTAGATCCACCATCACCACCTCTTGACGTTACCACCATTTCCCCCTAACTCCACCAATTTTCCTCTTCCTTAAAATCCTGTCACACTGTATGGCAAATCTGATCCCAACTCAATTGGCTAACTACCTCTGCAATGTTTCTCTCATTTCACCCACATCAAGCACTTCTCGATGTCGGTATCCCCTTCAATCTGTATTTCCCGTTCATCTCTCTCTGAGTGCCGTCGCAAATTTATTCTGTCTTTGCATTCTTTTTTAGCCCAAGTCCTTTTCAAAGGCTAATAGATTTTCACATTGGCATAACGCCATGAGGGCTGAGATTAAAGCATTACAGTTGAATCGAACCTGTAATTCGGTGGACTGTCCTCGTAAGGTAAATTCAATTGGTTGTAAATTTGTCTACCGGATTAAACGGCGCCATGACGGATCTGTCAAATGGTATAAAGCCCATTTGGTGGCAAAAGGCTTTACACAAATAGAGGGTGTCAATTTCCTTGAGCCTTTTTCACCAGTGGTTAAGCCAGCAACTATGCGAATAGTTCGGCAGTTGCCTCAATTAGAGCTAGCCAATTCAATAAATGGATGTGAACAACGCCTTTTTGCACGGTGAATTATCCGAAGAAGTGTATATGGCTTTACCATCGAGTCTCTCTTCTTCTTGACCATGACAATGTTTAATCTTCTTTCATCTTGTGGGTATCAATAGGCAATTTTTTATTACAGCTTGTTCATTAAGATAGTTGGTTCTGAGATTTGGATTTTGCTAGTTTATGTTGATGACATTGTATTAACTGGTAACTCTGTTTATGATATGCCCTCCATTAAAAGAATTTTGGATAATCGCTTCAAAATTAAAGACTTGGGCATCTTGAAATATGTTTTGGGAATAAGTTGCCCATTCTGCCTAAGGGATATCCCTTTCTCAATACAATTATTGCTTGGATTTATTGATTGATTGAGGCTTACTAGGGGCTAAGCCTGCTCCATCACTCATGGATAATGCCACCAGAGTATCCCAAGATAGTGGTCCTTTGCTTCCTGATCCTACTGTATACCATTGTCTTGTTGGTCGTCTTCCTTATCTTACAACAGCTCGGCTTGACATCACTTATGCAACCCAACAATTAAGTCATTTTATAGCCTCTCCAACTCACACTCACTATTGTGCTACCATCAGGGTGCTTCGTTACTTAAAGAACAGCCCAGGACAATGTATTTTCTTTCTTAGAACTTTTGCTCTACAGTTATCTGGTTTTTAACGACTCTGATAAACCACTATTTCATGGTTCATCTTGTGCTCAATTGAGTGGTTTTTATCAACTCTTTACCCATTTATTTATATTAATCGCATATTTTACGTTTTCCTTTCAGAATTTGTGCTATGATTGAAAACATGCTTCTTTGGTCTTATATTTGCTAATATTAATCCTCTCTTATTGCCATTAGACGCCGTGATATGTGTGTTCAGTGATTTCAGGGATTATAGGGCAGGAATGGCTTGGAGGATGGAAAGGAAGCATGCAAAAATGGAAGGAATACAAGAAATTGAAGGAACTGCAAAGCTGTCAGCCTGACCCTCTCGCACTAAAACGGTCATAACTTGAGCTATAGAGATCCAAACGATACGGTTCCAGTTGCGTTGGAAAGCTAACGTCCGGGGCTTCGATTTATATATAATATGTCATAGTTGCCCTGACGCTAGGTGACACGAACACGTCATCCACGCGGACGCGTCGTAGTTACAAAAATCAGCGTGACAGATTTCTTCTCCAGCGATTTCTGGGCTGTTTTCGACCCAATTTGCGGCCCAGAAAACACAGATTAGAGGCTATAAAGTGGGGGAATCCATTCATTCATAATCATGCTTTTCATAATTCATAATTGGTAGTTTAGATGTAGTTTTTAGAGAGAGAGGCTCTCTCCTCTCTCTTAGGATTTAGAAATTAGGATTTTTAGAAATTTGGATTTATTTCAACTCTTCATCAGGTTCAATATTTCCTTTACTTTATATTTATCTCTTATTTTCAGATACTTTAATGCTTTTATTGGTATTTGATTTATGTTGCCCAATTGGCTTATGAACTTTTCATGTTAGGATTATACATTATTGAGATGTTTTCAGATTTATGATTTCAATTCAGCTTTCCACATTCTTGGCTTTGGTTAGGAAATCAGTAACTCTTGAGTTATCAAACTCAACGTGATCGATAACCGCTATCTTTACTAATTAGCTTGAACTTCTATAATCCCAATCTTTTCCTAGGAATTAACTAAGATTTGAAGATCAAACTAATTAGCCACTTGACCTTCCTTTGCAACAGCAGAGGTTAACTAACTAGAGTCAAGATTCAATTTTCGTCATCATTGATAAGGATAACTAGGATAGGCCTTCCAATTTCTCACACCTTGCCAAGAGTTTATTTTACAGTCATTTATTTATTTTACTTGTCATTTATTTTATTTGTTCCTCATTCTCAAAACCCCCAAATTACAAACTCATAACCAATAATAAGAACATACCTCCTTGCAATTCCTTGAGAAGATGACCCGAGGTTTAAATGCTTCGGTTATCAATTTATTTAGGGGTTTGTTACTTGTGACAACCAAAACGTTTATATGAAAGGACTTTTGTTGGTTTAGAAGCTATACTTGCAACGGAAATTTATTCTGAATTCTAGACCACGCAAAAGTTCTCTCATCAAAATGGCATCGTTGCTGGAGAATTGCTAACGTGTGCCTTATTATTGGTTATTGTAAATATTTTTTCAAATAAAATTTTCAAAAATTATATCTTTTTCAAAATACTTTCTTTTTGTTAGTTTCTATTTTTATTTTCTCTCACTACTATGAACTCTCACCCCTTTGGCTATGAGTCTGGTTACAATTATGTTGCAGGAAGAAGAAATTACAATGAGAACAGGCATCAAGGTTGGAACAATCAAAGATGGACGGAGCCAAAAGGATTTAATCAACCCTCATGGCAACAACCACCTCCATACGCCTATGAACCCCTTCCTCAACATAGCTTTGGACTACCATACTCACGAGCCCCTTACCACCAAACACCCTCATACGATCCTAACCCGTACCCACCATACCAACCACCTTATAAGCCAAATGAACCATACACAGAACCATCACCTCAATATACACCATCTTCTTATCATTATCAAGATGAACCACCTTCCTACCATGAACCCCTTCTCCCAACAAATGAACCCTCCTATCCACCCCAAACCTCCATGGAGAAAGCATTTACCGATCTAAACTCTACTATACAAGCTCTCGCTGCCCGAATGGGACCACCAAATACCTTCAACAATCAACCCTCAAGCTCTGGTGCACTTCCTTTTCAACCACATAATGATCCACCCATCTCATCACTACCATCCATGGAAGAGCACCCACATCCATCAATCCAAGAGCAAGATGATCCCAATGATGCTATTGATATGGAACAAGAGAGAGAGAGGATCGTCTTTGCGAACCCATACTTCATAAGGAGCTAGAGGAGGCACTAAAGGTGAAGGTAGGAGAGACCCTTGAAGATGAAGGAGTATTTGAAGGGAGTTGTCATGGAAAGGTAATCATCAAGGAGGAACAAGAGTCAAGGGGTCATTTCAAGGAAACAGTAGATCAATTTCATGCAACCCTTCATCAATTGGAGCAAGCAATAAATCAATTACCTTCCAAACATTCGAACACTCAAGGAACCCCCATGGCTTCATGTGGAGAATCTAATGAAGAACGTAGCATGAAGGAGACACTAGAGACTCCAGTGGACAATAAGGAGCATGACTTTGTACTGGAACAAGTGGAGAAACCCATAATAGTTACAGAGGACGACGTGGTTGAAGATTTAGGAGTTGCAGAACCTCCACGGGAACCTCGAGTCACAGAACCCTCTTCTAAGGAGTTTGAATTTGTTATTAAGGAGGGTGTACAACCTCCAAGGCATGTCATAATAGAAGACTTGGAAGAGGTTAATCAAGAGATGGAGATTCAAGAAGAAGAGGCACAACCTCCCATGCCCTTGGTAAACAATGAAGAAGAGATTAAATTGGAAGAAATTCACCAAAAGGAAGAGGTTGATATTGAAAATTACAAAGAGGTGGAAGATGTCGAAGAAGAGCACAAGGGAGTGGAGCTTGCACGTTCATTAGAAACACCTCCCCCTAAGTTGCCATCATCCTTCATAACATTCAAGTGGGTAAAATTCATATCCCTTAGCTTTCTAATTCCACTTGAATACGGGCTACTGGAGACGGATGGCCAACTTAGAACTCTTTGTGGCATTAAGAGTAAGAAGAAGATGGTCAGTGGTAAGATCTATCCTGCAAGGTTCATTATGGTTGGAAGCTCAAAATTTAAATGCAAAGGTTGGTATAGAGCTCAATTGAATGGGTCTAGAAAGTTGTTTGGACGCTTCAGTGAGAATTCTAAAGCTGAACCACCCGGATGGAATCATGATAATCAACTTAAAGACGGGTGTAGAAACAAGATTTGGGATCCCGGAGGATATTGAATTTGCAAACATTGGTGGAGATTCCTGGATCAGTACAAGCATAAGCCACCATGACAAGGAGCTCACCAAATGTCCAACTTAAGGACTTTAACTAAAAGTGCTAGGTGGGAGACAACCCACCATAGTATGACCGTTCTTTTTTCAGTTAAATTTTAGTCTGCTTTTGAGTTTTTATTGAACCTGGAATCATGCATAGCATTCATATTAAGCATTGCACTCTGCATACTGCATAAAAAAAAGGGAAAACACGCACGCGACGCGGCAGCGTCGCTGACGCGTCCGCGTCGCTAGTGCGTTAGGAAGAAAAGAATTGAACAGAAAGTCACGCTGGAGCGTGGCTGGAGGTGTGCCAGTGGCACAAATTGACCCACGCGACCGCATCGCCGACGCTTCCGCGTCACATGGGAATAATGGCCTCCCATGCGACCGCGTGATCCACGCGGCCGCGTGCCCTGATTTTCGACGTAAAAAGGGTGCAGAACGAATTATTGTGCGAGAGTGGTGCTGGATTGGTGCTAAACGCACAATTCTACCTACGCAGACGCATGGCTCACGCGTTCGCGTCATTCCTTTCTAAAGCCCACTCACGCGATCGCATGCCCCACGCGATCGCGTCACCCCAAATTTGGCAAATAAAATAATTCGAACAGAGAGTTGTGCAGGCACGAGACTGCACTAGCGCCAGAAGCATAACATGTGTCACGCGACTGCGTGACCGACGCGACCGCGTCGATTAACTTAAAGCGCAAGTCACGCGACCGCGTGCCCCACACGTCCGCGTCGCTTGCGCCGCACAACTTATCCTAATTTGCCAAATATCTTATCTTTTCTTCCCCAATCCTAATTTTTCCTTCCCTCCTTTCTTACTCACTTCTTTCCCCTCTCATTCTTCTTATCTTTCATTTTATTTTACTTAATTTATTTGCATATTTCATTCATTGCATTTTAATTTAGTGCATATTTTTCTTTTCTTTTTCCTTTGGTGTTGATTTTATTATTTAACTGTTGCATCTTTTCTGGTGTCATTTTGATGCTTAGTGACTTATTTTACAATGTTGGGTAATGTTCATTTTCTGTCAATGTCAATCTTTTATACCTGTATTCTTTTTACATTGGCATGAACTTACATTGTCTTTCATTACCCACTCTCTTCCCCATTGTTGTACATTTTGTCCCACTGGCATTACATGGCTTCTATTGTTTTCTCACGTACATGTTGAAGCTTCCATGTAAATGGCATTAACCCAACAATACTTCATTTATTTTCTTATCTTTATTTCTTGGTTACTTTTCTTCCCTATTTTCTTTTAGGATGGCCACCCGGAAGGGAAGCGGAAGACGTTTACATAGGGAGAGAAGACAAGTCCATCTGCACAATCTTTGGAGAAAAGCATCAGTTGGAACAACCCGTCCACCTGCACATCTTAGCATGCACCGAGGACGGTGCAATCTTTAAGTGTGGGGAGGTCGATACTGATCTCCATGGGTTAGTTATTTCCTATTTCAACACCAATGTTTTATTTTATTTGATAGTTCATTGTTGCATTTGCATATTTGTTTGATTTTTGCATATTTTACCACTTGGTTAAAGTAATAATTTCTTTTGCAAGAAACTTTTTATAGCATTTCACTAATTTAAATAAAATTTTTTGTTACACTTGTTTGAAGTTGTATTTGGAACATAGTTTTTGAGCCAAAGAACACACAACCTGTGAGATTTTGAGCTTATTTATATGGTTACATTATTTAACCATAAATTTTTATTCTTGTGTGTTTCCTTCTCTATAATTGCAATCTCTGCTTTGTTCCATTCTATATGTCCAATATTTAGTGTATTTACATGTTTGCATATGATTGAGGCCATTATTTGATTTTAGCTCACTTATCCCAAATAAGCCTACCCTTTACATCACCCTTGTTAGCCACCTTGAGCCTTTTAACCCCCTTCTGTTCTATAACCACATCACTAGCCTTAAGCAGAAAAATAAAAGTAAAAATCCCAAATTGAATCTTTAGTTAGCTTAAGATAGAGATTATGTATCAACTAAGTGTGGGGAAACTGTGGGAACATGGGTTAATAAGGGAATGTATCATGTTTCTAATTTATTTGAATATTGAGAATTTGGGAACCTACTCATGAAAAACCAATATATATATATATATATATATATATATATATATATATATATATATATATATATATATATAATGAAAAATTCATGTGCATTGATAAGTTATGCTTCAGAAAAAAAAATTCAATAAATAAGTAAGTGAATAAGGGGATAAAATTACCCCAATGTTAAGCTTTAATAAAGATCAATGCACATGTGATAAAAGTAAAGAAATATAAAAAAAAATTGGTACATGAGTATGAGAATTGTACAAAAGTGGGAATTATGGGTAGCTAGGCATGGTTTTAGAAGTTATATAGAATGTATGTATGTTAGGTGATAGCTCAGGTTACTCAAAGATTCAATTTATAGATCACTTAGCCATACATATATCCTCACCCTTGCCTTGGCCCCATTACAACCTTGAAAAGACCTCATGATGTGTGGATTGGTACATTAATTATTTGTTGATTAGTTAGATGAAGAACAATGTTTAGAAAGCATGACTAGAGAAGAGTAGAGTGATTACCCTATACACTAGAGAGACTAGAGTGATATACACTACCAGTGAGGATTCAATGCTTAATTCTATGTTCCCTGCTTTCATGAGCTATCTTCTTACAAGTTTACTTGTCTTTATTTTATATGATTTGAATTAGTGAAATTTGAATTATTTTTGTCTTGGAGAACTTATTTACTTTTAACCAAGTAGGTAGAATCATTTTTGCATGTAGTTGCATTCATATAGATAGGTTGCATTTCAAACATTCTACCATTCCCCTTCACTCTTTTAGTTCTCTTGAGCTTAGCATGAGGACATGCTAATATTTAAGTGTGGGGAGGTTGATAAACCACTATTTCATGGTTCATCTTGTGCTCAATTGAGTGGTTTTTATCAACTATTTACCCATTTATTCATACTAATCGCATGTTTTATGTTTTCCTTCCGGAATTTGTACTATGATTGAAACATGCTTCTTTGGTCTTATATTTGCTAATATTAATCCTCTCTTATTGCCATTAGATGCCGTGATCTGTGTGTTCAGTGATTTCAGGGATTATAGGACAGGAATGGCTTGGAGGATGGAAAGGAAGCATGCAAAAGCGGAAGGAATACAAGAAATTGAAGGAACTGCAAAGCTGTCAGCCTGACCCTCTCGCACTAAAACGGTCATAACTTGAGGTACAGAGGTCCAAACGACGCGGTTTCAGTTGTGTTGGAAAGCTAACGTCCGGGGCTTCGATTTGATATATAATATGTCATAGTTGCCCTGACGCTAGGTGACGCGAACGCGTCATCCACGCGGATGCATCGCAGTTACGAAAATCAGCGTGGCAGATTTCTTCTCCAGCGATTTTTGGGCTGTTTTCGACC
Organism: Arachis stenosperma; assembly: GCF_014773155.1. NCBI lineage: Eukaryota > Viridiplantae > Streptophyta > Magnoliopsida > Fabales > Fabaceae > Arachis > Arachis stenosperma. The sequence goes on from NC_080377.1 coordinate 99,481,903, forward strand.
CAGTTTGCGGCCCAGAAAACACAGATTAGAGGCTATAAAGTGGGAGAATCCATTCATTCATAATCATGCTTTTCATAATTCATCATTGGTAGTTTAGATGTAGTTTTTAGAGAGAGAGGCTCTCTCCTCTCTCTTAGGATTTAGAAATTAGGATTTTTAGAAATTTGGATTTATTTCAACTCTTCAACAGGTTCAATATTTCCTTTACTTTATATTTATCTCTTATTTTCAGATACTTTAATGCTTTATTGGTATTTGATTTATGTTGCCCAATTGGCTTATGAACTTTTCATGTTAGGATTATACATTATTGAGATGTTTTCAGATTTATGATTTCAATTCAGCTTTCCACATTCTTGGCTTTGGTTAGGAAATCAGTAACTCTTGAGTTATCAAACTCAACGTGATCGATAACCGCTATCTTTACTAATTAGCTTGAACTTCTATAATCCCAATCTTTTCCTAGGAATTAACTAGGATTTGAAGATCAAACTAATTAGCCACTTGACCTTCCTTTGCAACAACAGAGGTTAACTAAGTGGAGTCAAGATTCAATTTTCGTCATCATTGATAAGGATAACTAGGATAGGCCTTCCGATTTCTCACACCTTGCCAAGAGTTTATTTTACAGTCATTTATTTATTTTACTTGTCATTTATTTTATTTGTTCCTCATTTTCAAAATCCCCAAATTACAAACTCATAACCAATAATAAGAACATACCTCCCTGCAATTCCTTGAGAAGACGACCCGAGATTTAAATACTTCGGTTATCAATTTATTTAGGGGTTTGTTACTTGTGACAACCAAAACGTTTGTATGAAAGGACTTTTGTTGGTTTAGAAGCTATACTTGCAACGAAAATTTATTCTGAATTCTAGACCACGCAAAAGTTTCCTCATCAGACTGCAATTGAGCTGGTTGCCCAAACACAAGAAGCTCATTAACTGGTTTCTTTTTTTGTTTTTTTTTTTTGAGTGATTTCTTAATTTTCTGTAAAACTAAAAAGCAATCAACAGTAGCTCGTTCATCAACTGATGTCGAATATCGTGCACTCGCCAACACAACTTGTGAACTCTAATGGATCTTAAATCTACTTAAGGTTTTGAATGTATCATGCGGCCAAACCCCGTGCTATATTGTGACAATCAAAGTGCACTCCACATTGCTGTAATTCTCGTTTTCCATGAACGAACCAATCACTATGAATTTGATTGTCACCCAGTCCATCAAAAGTCTCAAGCTGATGGCATGAAACTTCTTCCCATCTCTTCATCTAATCAACTTACCGATATTTTCACTAAACCTCTCTCTTCTCAGTCATTCCAGGAAAACTTGTTCAAGCTAGGTATTTTCAACATATATCATCCTCCAGCTTGCTAGGACATATTGAAGCACAATGAAAAAAAAGTCCATCACTCAGAGATGAGAGAACATAGAAGGCCAATCAATATAATTACTCATTCATCTTTCATTTTGTTATTTTTGTCTTTCTCCTTAGTAATAATATGCTTTTAGAAGATGATGACTCATCAATTTGTTAGTTACTTTCATTCTTTTACGATCTATAAATATCTTTATGAGTTTGTTTGGAAATCATTTAACATAAAAAAGAATTCTATTTCTATTAAAAAATGAATTCGTTTCTATTTAAAACTTAATTCCATGATTTGGAATGACTATAATATATTAATAGAATAGAATTCAAATTTAAAAATTGTGTGAGTATATTTGAAAATCAAACCCCTTTTAGTTTGATTTATAAACGAAGAAAAAATGAGAATTGGAATTCTCGAAGGAATTCAAATCATTCATTTTTTATTTTTTTAAAACAAGAAAAAGAATTCGACTCTTGAGTAAATTCTAATTCCTAACATTCCAAACAAGCTCTATAAAGATTTGATGAGTTGTGCCCTCTGTGTAGTGTATATATATGTAACCATTCAATCATTTGAACATTTGAAAATAAAAAATAGTCTTTCACACTCAATATTTCTCTGTGCTATAAGTCTTATTACCTTCCCAACATACACACTATCGATCAGAAATTATCCACTCCTGGCGCGCAGATACAATGCTGAAAGTGGATAGATATTGGCCCATGGTTGCTCACATCCAAAACATATCCATATAGTGAGATGATCCCTCAAAAGGTGATAACATTGTTTGCTTTTCTCCATTTTCATTACAACCACTTCAAATAATTGTCGAGAAGAAAAATGCAAACCTCGGTCAACAAATAACACAGAATATAGTGTAATTTCGCCGCCCTCTGCATACATTGAGATGAAATGAAATAGTGATTGGAAATAGCAGAGTTGGAACTTTGAACTATCTATAGTATAAATCCCCAAATTCTTCACATCATTATGTACATATGCATGGAAAAATATTTGTTGATCGTCAGTTTCGCAACAGTGGCAAAAATTTACTCTTAAATAATAATGCAAATATGAATTTTGACTGCTTTTAATCCTTGATCACATTTCGGCGCTAATTCGACACAAAAACCTCAGAAAGTGGTATTGCAATTCTGTCTCAAACAGAATTGCCTTCATCATCTCCAAGGAGTGACAGAGAAAAAGGGGCAATGGCCACGTTAAACGATCTTGAGCCTACTTTATCAATATGTATCATCTCAAAGTCACCTTCCTGCATTATAAAAATCCAAAATGACAAGATTTAAGGTATAATATGGTTTTATTATGTGGGACTGATGCGGAGGTATATATGCAAATGCTTGAAATTCAGAATCAATCTTGAATCAAATAAACAACTATAACAATGAGTTTAAAACAATGGGGAATTAGCAGAAAAACTATGTCATGTATATACTTCGAGTAGACAATTTATTTTATTGAAGCAAAATGATTAATAATTTTCCAGGAATATATAAATAAAGGGAAGAAATTTTATGCTTCTATCCTTCGTTGTGGACTGTGGTTATATTACTACTACTTCCTCAATTTCTAAATGATAGTGTTTCTATAAAATTATAGATATTCCAAAGAGTGGTAGTTACTAGTTATTGCATCATTAGAGAACAAAGAATTGCCCAAAATAATGAAATAAATAAAATTGAAAGAAAAGCATTTCTTACCATTCTACCATTTGGTGTGTTCAATGGGCATGCTGAAGAGTATTCAAAACTAGTCCCGGGAAGTATTGTTGGCTGTTCACCTACAACACCACTCCCCCTGTGATATTTAAAAAACAAAGCATAGAAGTTATGTTGAACTGGAAACACCATGGATTCAAAAGGAAAAAGAAACACCTAGAAAGCATAATACAACAAAATAGAAAAGCAAAAGATAATAAGCTCACCAGACATTTTCCATTTTCCCATTACCATCTGTTATAATCCAATGCCTTCTAAGAAGTTGAACAGGTTGGTCTGAGTTATTGGAGATTCTTATTCTATATGCAAAGAAGTATAGCCCCTTCGAAGGTTGACTTCTTCCCTCTATATATATACTCCTAACTTGAACCCTGATTCCCTGAACAAGTTGAAATATATGTCAAGAGTTCAGAATTCCCTTGTGTCCTAGTATGTGATGTCCCAGATTAGATAAAGCGCTAAAGGCATTTACTCCCAGAAATTACAAGTTTAACAGTTTCTACAAGAGAAGAAAAGAAGAAGAAAAAGAAAAAGAAAAAGAAAAAGAAATTTGGAACATTTTTGCAAGAGCTGAATCGACATTTCCATGTTTGAAATTATATTAAACTAATAGTTTAACCAAGGCTATCAAATCTAAACACTGTTTTAAAAAGGGAAGTCACATTTAACTCGGTTTAGATATAAGATTACGTCAAGATTGAATAATTTAAAATATGAAGATTAGTATTTAACTGAATGTAGCGGTCATACCAATGTTGTAGCATCACTTGAACATTTTAAAAATGAATGTGGGGCAATGCTTTTTAGTTCATCACGGTATTTCGCTGCATCCTGTGAAAAAGGGAGAGTACGTCAGAATGCATATTTTTAAGAAAATATGCGTAACAGCACAAACACTGGAAAGAGGCCAAGTTTTGTCAATTCACAATAGAAGATGAAGGATAAGGGTACCAATCTTATAGTCCAACAAACTTTGAAAGAAAATTCAACTTGAGAAGAATAGGACAATTAAATTTCAAGTCAGATGGTGCTAGTGAGCTACTATCAGCTTGAGCATAGAAGCATAACTGCTCGAACTTTTGTTTGCTTACTGGCTGGCTTTATAACAAATAGTTACTGATTTTGAAGACAGTATTCATGGAATAACCAAGCAGAACTCAAGCATACATGCATGCAATCAAGCTTTCTTCTGCAAGATTATCAAGCCTACTCATATACCATACTACTTAAAAAGCTGAATTCTAATAATAATGTGCGGCCCATGATCAGTAATAGTATACAACTAATTATACCAACAGTAAATCAAACCAAAACAACGAGAAACTATTAGGTAGTGTTTATTTCCAGAGATTGGAATTGAAACTGAGGAACTGGGACTCTATTATATTTGGTAGTTAGAGACTTGAACTAAAACCTGAGTCCCAGACACAAAAGTTCAGTCGCTTTAGTACCTCCAGAAAGTGGGGAACAGAGGGGACCAAAATTTCTGGAACTGGAGACTAAACTTTAATAATATTAAAAAAAAAAAGACTCTCGTTTAACTTTTCAAATTCTAAATCTACCCCTCAATCTTTATATTTATCTTAAGCCAAATATGATAGTTAGACATAACTCAATCCAGTACATTTTATATCAAACACAATACAGAGACTTAATTTAGTTTGTCCTTCAGTCTCTATCTCCTAATCTCTGTCTCTCAGTCTCAGTCTCAGTCTCAGAATGTATGTCGAAACATTGATATGCAGTTATATCCCATTAATGTCTCTAATTCAAACTATGAAATGGGCAAGCTTCCTATTTAAACATTTTCCAGTTGAACAAGAAATTTAACCAACCTAAACAAGGATCCTACAGTCAAGTACTCCACTCCAAGACCAACTGTTACCTGAGAGCTTTACCTATCGAAATCACATAACAGAAAATGCCCCCAAAACCTCTTGTCAGTTCAGTTAGTTAGCTTCACACAGGAAGTTAGTTATTTTCCTCCCTAGTGGTTAGTCAGTCAGCAACTAACCGTGAATATATGTACAGCTTGAAGAGTAGTTAACTAGCTTAGTATGAAAAGTTAGTTAGGCACAATAAATGAAATGATTGAAAGAAGAAAAATATGAATAAAGACCTTGAATCTCTCATCAGCAATGGCTTCCTTGAGCAATCTCCTTAAACGCAAAACAGGCTCCTCCTCCTCAAACAGCTTGAGTGAGTCTCGAATCCTAGCGGCTTCTTTGTAATCCTACATACGCCAATGAATTTTTCGGGGGAAAAAAAAGCTTAATTAATCATAAAAAACTGAACAGAAAATAAACAAAGAAAACCTGCTGGTACAATAAACATTTTGGCGATTCCAAAAAGATCATCACCTCAGATTTAGCAGCTACCTCCATCTGCTGCTTTAAGAGTGCGTAAGTGTGGCTCCGAGACTGAAAGGAGCTTGTGGTGCTGTCTTCTCTGCCACTTCCATAACCGTTTCTCTCCGAAGCACACGCCAAGATCGCCACTCTCCTTCTCATGCTGCAATTCGCCCATTCCCTCTTCCGATTCGTCGTGGTCGAGCTCAATAACCGTAAATCCCCTAAACTCTTTATGCGTAACGATTGCATTCCCCCCCTATTTTTCTTCTTCTTTCTCTTTCGGTTGCAAAAGTAACCTAAGCTAAGCTACGCTAGTGAGAGTGATGGCTTGAACATGCAGCCATCGATGATTGGAAACTTAGCATAAGAATCTTCACCGCACTTTGGTTTTTCTGTGCAGCGTTACTGCATTGGTGCTACTATGGTTAACGTGTTCTCTCACACTGTTGAGTTGAATTGAAGCTTAAGATGCCAAATTAGCACCACAAACAAAACGTGAGGTTACCAAATTATCCATTTGTAGAATATCCAACGAACGAAAATAAAATAAAATAAAATAATTTTATAAACATTTTTCGTTTTTACTCGTTTCATTATTTAGAGTTATCAGTGCGCTAGGCGCTAGCTGCGATGGAAATGAAAATATGTGTACGAGGAGGAAAGAAAAAATAAAAAATAAATAAATAATTTAAATTGTTTAATTTTTATTTTCATTTATTTTAAAAATGTTACATAATTAATAGATTAGACAATTATCCGTGATAATTATACTAAAAATTAAAAAAAATACTAATTTATTTTGAATTTGTTATAATATCTACTAATGTTTTAAAAGGCTGGTCTAATTAGAAACCAATGATATTTTTTATTTGATTTAGTAAAAGATTTGCCAATTATAAAAACCAATAAAAAATAAATAAACTGTTCGAATTCGTTAAACCGAATTGAAATCTAACAAATTATTTCAAAACGGTATTGTTTTGGCATTTTTAAAAAAATGAAAATTTAAAAAAATTTCTCTAAAAATTTTTTTAAATTCTTTACTCACGTAAAAAATTAGAACCAAGTGCTCTTCTCTTTTGCAAAGAAAGAAAAGAGGTGACAAATTCTAGCTTTTATTGTCGCAGCCATTTTTACCACCGTCGTCTTGTTGTTCTTCGCGATGCATTGTTCATCTTCTTCACCAGGTCTAGCTTCTTCGTCTCTATGCTGCGTTTATTTATGAAAACAAGACAAGATAAGACATTAAAAACAAGACATAAACGACAGAGGCACAAAATTTAGTATTCTTATTGTAAACCCCGCATAATTAATAAATAATTAGTCAATAAATTAATATTAATCCAAAAAATTAGAAAATAGAATTTTATAATTTCATGTGGTAGAATTAAGTAAAACATGAATTTTGATACTAATTTTAAAGAATTCGACCTAAAATTAGACCATATAGGCCGAATAGATTGAACTGGGCCCGAACCGAGCCCATGACCCAACCCAAGCTTCATTAAACAAAATGAACTCAGCATCCTCTTCCTCCCTCATAAGCTATTCATGTTGCACAAAGAAAAGGGGAGGAGGAAGGAGATTATCAAAACCTAAGCTTGATTTCAAATCAAGATAACTTTCAATTCGGAGCTCCGATCGCCGCATCGTTTGTAGCCACGCGACCACCGCGTCAGGTTTTATGAATCCATCAAAACAATTTCATAGGTAAGCCTCATTTTTGACCCAGCTGCTCTAGCCCTTAATTTTTGAAATTATGAGAGTATATGTTGAGATTTTGTTGGTTTGGTGTTTTAGATTCGAATTAACTTGCGAGAATTGTCGGGTCTAGCTCACTTAAGCTGTGGGTCAGGTAAAAACCTTCAAACCCTTTGTGGAATGTGAAATTAGTGAACTTTATATTGATTGTGGTGATAATTGTGATGTTAGATTGAAAATTTATTGTTGGTTGGAGTCAAGATTAAGAATGTGGAGCTTGGATTGAACTTTGGTGGCTAGAGGGCTATTATGTGTGGTTTTTGAGTCTTGGAGGCTTGAAAAATGCTAAATTGTGAGGTGTTCTGGGCATTAACGAGGAATCAGCCAAGGTATGGTTTCAATTTCTTGTAACTAAAATATAATGTATCGTGAAAACTTAGGTTAGTTAACCGTAGGATAAGATTAAATTATTTATGATGTTGATGATTGAGATTGGTGGCTATGTATGAGGGTTGGCAATTTGAGGTTGCGGTTGATACTATGATGTTTGTGATGTTTAATCTTGTATATGAGATTGATAAATAATGATGATGGTGTATATTCGAATGTTGTTTTGAACTTGAAATATTGGATTGAAAACTTGATGGAGATAGTGAATTAGCATATTGAGAAGTGTTGCGATATAATTGAAGTTGGTTTGGAGCCATTATGGTAAGATTTGCTAAGTTTTAAAGGGGTTGGGATTTAAATGTTTTGAAAGTTGAGGTTTGACATTTTAATGAAATCTTTGATTTTTGACCAACTTCGACGAGTCATAACTCGGCCTCCGAATCTTAGATTTTTTTCAAATCTATCTAGAATGAAAATTTGGTTTGAAAGGTTTACACCGTTCAAAAAACAAATGAAAAATGTTTTAAAACAAAAAAGTTATGCGTGTCCGAAGTTTGGTGTGCAAAACAAGAATTCTGGATATAACTGAGATGGTTTTTCTTGTATGCATTGTTTGTCTGTGCAACTGATATAGTTATAACTTAGCTGACATGTCATTTTTCCTTAGGCACTGTCCAGAGGTCCCACGTACGCGGCAATGTAACGCGTACGCGGAAGTGGGGATCTTTCACGGTTGCGTGCGCGGTCATATGGCACGCGACACAGGAATAGCACTCGGTTTGAGGAGCTCGTGTACTCGAAGCAGTGACGTGTACGCGAGAGTGTCCAAAATTGCTTCCTGCATATGCAAGCAGGGGCTGCGTATGTAGACCCCCTGTTTTTCTAAAACATGAATTTTTGCATTTTAAACCATTCCTTTAACTTTCAAAACCTTTGTAATTCTTGTTTAAAGCCTAATAGGTGTATTTCGGGTAACATAGTATGATTAGGACTGTTGAAGAAGATAACTTGTTGGTGAAAAAGAGGTTAAGTGGATGATGATGAATAAGGAAGTGCTATGATGTTATATATATGTTGTGATTAATGGATGAATTCATGATGTATAATGATATGTGATGGGTGAAAATTAGATTTCCACACAAACTCACCGGCAAGTGTACCGGGTCGCATCAAGTAGTAATAACTCACAAGAGTGAGGTCGATCCCACATGGATTGATGGATCAAGCAACTTTAGTGAGTGATTAGTTTAGTCAAGCTAATAATATTGAGTGATAATTGATACAGCAGAAAGTAAATTACAAGAAATTTTAAATGCCGAAAGTAAATTGGACAGAAACTTAAAGAACAAGAAAAGTAAATTGCAGAAGATCTAACTTGCAGGAAGTAAATTGACAGAATCTTAAAGAATAAGAAATGTAGATTGCAGAAAATGTAAAGGGAGCTGGGTGCTGGAAAATTAAATGAAGGCAGTAAATTACAACTCAGATCAATTGCAGAAAGAGTAAATCAGATTGAATCATGAACATAACAGAAAGGTAAAATTGCAGAAAAGGAAATTGGAGTAGAGGATTGTAGAAATTGAAATTTGCACAAACTGAATTCAATGTAACTCAAGTGTAGAAAGTGCAGAAAAATAAAAAGTGTATCAAAGAGAGCTTTCTATTCTATCCTACTGCTACTCCTATTGCTCTCTAGCAGAGCCAGCCTTCCTAATGAAATGAAACTGATGCCTTTTTATAGGCTTTACAAAATGAAAATGAAATTGAAATTGAAAACAAATTACAATTTAAATGAAATTTCTAATCTAACTATTTCTTGTGCCTTTAAATGGTGTTAATGAGCTCTGCTTGCTTTGAGGCTTCAATGGGCTTGAATTGGAATTAATTGAGCCAGAGTTGCACTTAGAGTGGGCCCTTTTGGTTTGGCCTTGAAATGGTGGGTCAGGGTTGGCTTTTGTTCAAGTGAACCAGGGTGTGTTGGAACCTTCCAGTGGAGCGTTTGGTTGAATGAACAACACGTTCATTCCTATTGGTGCGCAAATTTTGATGCGCATGTTTTCTTTCCCCTAGCGTTCAATATGTGAACGCTACGTTCACTTACCCAACGCTCTCTCTTGGTCTTTTGGTGCCTGCCTTGCTTTACTTGGCAAAAGTCTCGAAAACGTTCACAAGAGTGAACGTGGCGTTCACTTGTTTGAACGCTACTTCTTGTGTTGCGCCTTGGTGCTTCAATTGTTGCCACCATTCCTTGTTTAGCGTTCATTTCGTTGAACGCTCAGTTCATTCCTTTGAGCACTGGCCGAGTGCCCCCTAGCTTCCAAGCCTTGTGTCGCGCAAAAGTTCAGAAAAGTGAACGCCAAGTTCAAACTAATGAACGCTACCCTTTGTTTTGCTTTAATGAACGCTTGCTTGGCTGGCATTATAGCGTCTTTCATTTAATGAATACATAAGCCAATGATGGCATTACTAATACTACATGCATGCTTTCATGGCTTTATTAATGTATGCTTTCATTAACTTTAATTAACAATGCCAAGCGTTCATCATTGGCATTAGGAATGAAATGTTTCATGCATACATTCATTAACGCCTTAGCAAAGAATTAATGACATTAATAATATTACATGCATGCCTTCATTACTTTATTAGTAATGCCAAGTAATGTAGCGTTCATTCATTCTTAATTGGCATAATTAAATGCATGCATGCTTTAATTCATGATAATGCATGCATAAGGCATTAACTAAATGCCACGGCTTCATGGTCATGGGCCACGCTTTTAAAAGCGTGGCCGAAGGTTACAAAGCGTGTTCAAATTTTAAAGTGTGCCCTAAAATTCTTCTTTCCTCTTTTTGAGCTTAATTTGTGCTTTTTTTGCTTCTTTTTCCACTTATTTCCTACAAGATTTATAAAATCAAAAGATCAAAGAAATATACCATTTAAGCACAAAAGCATTCAATATTTAAGGACTAATCATCAATTTCTTGTATGCAAAAGCATAGAAAAACATGAAATGATGACATGTCATTACAACACCAAACTTAAACCTTGCTTGTCCCCAAGCAAGAAAAGAATCATGCAATAAAGATTGACAATCCAAGGTAAGAAAAATAGCAACTCAATGTTCATGGTTGGCTTGCTTTCTATGCATGCCACAATCACAAAAGAAAGGTAAATGATTGATGCTTTTATCTAGCTCAATTTATGAAATCTTTTCCTTATATTTCTTCCTTGAAACAAGCTTTTGATTTTCTTATTAGCTTCTCCTTTTGGGTGCTTTGCCTCATGAGTTGATAACAAAACTACGACTCTAAATGCTTTATTTTCAAGTATTACCACTTGATACACAAGCACCACAAGCATTTAATTAGAGGACTTCTTTAAGCTCATTTGTTTCTTTTCTTTACTCTCTAATCATTGATACTCAGAGCCTTGAACTTTGAGGGAGTGCTTTTGCACTTGAGCCTAGCCTTGACTCTAAGTGTTTTGTTTTCAAGCTTTTTGCTTGATACATAAACACCACAAGTACTTAACAAATTAATTGTTATTGGTACTCAGAGCCTTCAACTTTCTTATTCTTTCCCATTTGCTTTTCTTGCCTTAATTTGCAATTGTTTCTTCAAGGTTTTCATGATTTCAAAAGATTTCACAAACTGTCCTAGATAAAAACTTCAATTAAATAAAATCTAATGCAATTGAGCAACAATTAATCATACTAGCCTTCCAATACTTGTATGCTCATGCTTAATTCTTCTTTAATTCCTTGTTTGTTTATGATCATGATACTTTATTGCTTTGAACTTTACAAAACTCAAGTTGGTAGTCATAGTGGCATAGCAACATGTTACAGATCAAAATTCAGGCTATGCTTATTCATACACACATGTAAACAGAGAAGATAAAGACAATCATGCAATTTAAAGTGCTGGAAACAAATAAGAGGAAAAAGAACTTTACAACCTTGTAATTCATCTTCACTATTGTTGTCATTTCCTCCCATTCTTCCCTTTCTCTTACCAACTTTAGAGTTGTTGCTCATCCTCAAGCAACAATTAGAATAGTGGTGACGGGGTTAAGACGGATCATGAGTGTCTTACATAATGAAATGTTAGTAGTATATGTGTTTTAAGAAAGCAAAATCAAAGATAACCATGAAGGCACAGAGAAACAGAGACATTGTGATTGCAAAATAAGAGGGTGTGCATGATACATTGCATAAAGAATGAGTGGCACACCAAACTTAGTGTGACACTTGGAATTGATGCAAGTATTCAGTAAAGATTGGAAGCAAATTTTGTTGCATAGCAACTCCAAACTTAGAATGCAATCACATGTCCATTTTATTTGAACTAAAACTAAACAAATGATGTTATATGTTAAGTACAATCACTAAGCCAAGAATCTACCATGAATAAGGATATCTTGGTGATGTATTAACAAAAAAAGTTAATAAAAGAAAGCATTAAAAACAAGAAAATGACTAAAACAACAAGAAAACTAAAATTGTCTAACTAAAAGAAAGATAACACTGCAAAGGGCATTATGATTATGCAGACAAGTGGTGTTGCTGAATGAATTGCATAGAAAATAAGTGGCACACCAAACTTAGAATCTTAGTGTCACACTTTCATTTTTGATTTGATGCAATGATGAGCGGATATTTTATACGCTTTTTGGGGGTAATTTCATGTAGATTTTAGTATGTTTTAATTAGTTTTTAGTAGAATATTATTAGTTTTTAGGCAAAAATCATATTTCTGGACTTTACTATGAGTTTGTGTATTTTTCTGTGATTTCAGGTATTTTCTGGCTAAAATTGAGGGAGCTGAGCAAAAATCTGATTTAGGCTGAAAAAGGACTGCTGATGCTGTTGGATTCTGACCTCCCTGCACTCGGAATGGATTTTTTGGAGCTACAGGAGTCCAATTGGCGCGTTCTCAATTGGGTTGGAAAGTAGACATCCAGGGCTTTCCAGAAATCTATAATAGTCCATACTTTGCGCGAAGATAGATGATGTAAACTGGCGTTCAACGCCAGTTCCATGTTGCAGTCTGGCATTCAGCGCCAGAAACACGTTACGAACTAGAGTTGAACGCCAAAAACACGTGACAACCTGGCGTTCAACTCCAGAAACAGCCCGGGCACATGAGAAGCTTAAGTCTCAGCCCCAGCACACACCAAGTGGGCCCCAGAAGTGGATCTCTGCACCAATTATCTTAGTTTACTCATTTTCTGTAAACCTAGGTTACTAGTTTAGTATTTAAACAACTTTTAGAGATTTATTTTGTATCTCATGACATTTTTAGATCTGAATTTTATACTCTTTGATGGCACGAGTCTCTAAACTCCATTGTTGGGGGTGAGGAGCTCTGCAGCGTTTCGATGAATTAATGCAATTATTTCTGTTTTCCTTTCAAACATGCGTGTTCCTATCTAAGATGTTCATTCGCGCTTAATTATGGAGAAGGTGATGATCCGTGACACTCATCACCTTCCTCAATCCATGAACGTGTGTCTGACAACCACCTCCGTTCTACATTAGATTGAATGAGTATCTCTTAGATTCCTTAATCAGAATCTTCGTGGTATAAGCTAGATTGATGGCGGCATTCATGAGAATCCAGAAAGTCTAAACCTTGTCTGTGGTATTCCAAGTAGGATTCTGGGATTGGATGGCTGTGACGAGCTTCAAACTCGCGAGTGTTGGGCGTGATGACAAACGCAAAAGGATCAATGGATCTTATTCCGACATGATCGAGAACCAACAGATGATTAGCCGTGCTGTGACAGAGCATTTGGACCATTTTCACTGAGAGAATGGGAAGTAGCCATTGACAATGGTGATTCCCTACATACAGCTTGCCATGGAAGGAGCCTTGCATTTATGAAAGTGAGTAAGCATTATATTGCAGGGATTCAGAGGATAAAACATCTCCAAAACCCCAACATATTCTCCATTACTGCACAACAAGTAATTATTTCACACTCTTTTATTTTTTTGATAATTCAAACTGATAATTATAATTGATATCCTGACTAAGAATAATAAAATAAACATAGCTTGCTTCAAACCAATAATCTCCATGAGATCGACCCTTACTCACGTAAGGTATTACTTGGACGACCCAGTGCACTTGCTGGTTAGTGGTACGAAATTATAAGAAATCTTGAGTTTGAGTTTGAACAACTAAAGGTTTATTTTGTTGCTTAGGTTAGGAATAGAGTATTGATGCTATAGAGTCATTAAATTTGAGTCCTTTAAATTCTCTTCAAAAAATTTTCAAAAAAAAAATATTACTTTTCCTTATTAATTTTTAATTTTTCGTGAATTAGTGTCTTCTTCTAAGTTTGGTGTTAATTGCATATTTTATATTTTCCTTTTAAATTTTTGAATTTGTGTTCTTTGATCTTTAAGTTGTTCTTGTTTATTTTTCTTGTTTGATTTTTAGTTTTTCTTGTTCTTTTCCAAAGCATTAGTCTTCCAAAAGGAATAATATAAATATACCTCTTCAAAACAAGTGTTACATTTACTGCCCAATTGGCTAGAGCGTTGGTCTATGTTCTTGGTAATTGGGTATCTTCTTTTTAAAATCTTTTTCAAAAATAATTTTTCTTTGATTGAATCTTGTGCCAAACTTTAAGTTTGGTGTTTTGTTGTTAATCTTTTTATAATTTTCGAAAATTTTATTGAAGTTTTCTAAAAATTTAAAGTTTGGTGTTCTTTCTTTTGCTCTTGTTGTTCTTGTAAATCTTCAAGGTGTTCTTGAGTCTTCTTTATGTTTTATCTTAAAATTTTTAAGTTGGGTGTTCCTTGGTGTTTTCCCTCCAAAATTTTCGAAAACAAGGAGCATTAGATCTAAAAATTTTAAGTCTTGTGTCTTTTATGTGTTTTTCTCTTTCATCATAAAATTCAAAATTCAAAAAAATATCTTTTCTAACAATTTTTAAGCTACTTTTTTGAAATTCTTTTTATAAAAATTCAGATTTCAATTTCAAAATTTTTCAAATCTTATCCTCCTAAGATTTAAAAAAAAAATTATATAATATTTTATTATCTTTTTCAAAAATATCCTAACCACTTTCTCTCTCCTCAATTTTTTTCGAAAATCTTCACAAAACATTTTCAAATTTTTTATTTTTATTTTTATTTCATTTTTATTTTATCTTATTTTATTTTATTATTTCGAAAATAAATTTTTATATATAATAAAATAAATAATATCTACATCCATATCATCTCCCTTGCTCCATCATGGAACTAAGTCGAAATGAACAGTCTAGAAGGACTCTGGGGTCATATGCTAACCCCACTACTGCTTCATATGGGAGTAGTATCTGTATACCCTCCATCGGAGTCAGTAGCTTTGAGTTGAATCCTCAGCTCATTATCATGGTGCAACAAAGTTGCCAGTATTCCGGTCTTCCACAGGAAGAACCTACAGAGTTTCTGGCACAATTTTTACAAATTGCTGACACAGTACATAATAAGGAAGTAGATCAGGATGTCTACAGAATATTACTATTTTCATTTGCTGTAAAGGACCATGCTAAGAGGTGGTTAAATAACCAACTTAAGGACAACATAAAGACATGGAAACAACTGTCAGAAAATTTTTTGAATCACTGCTTTCCTCCAAAACGGATGACACAGCTAAGGCTAAGCATCCAAGGCTTCAAACAAGGAGATAATGAGTCCCTTTATGATGCCTGGGAGAGATACAGAGAGATGCTAAGAAAATGCCCCTCTGAAATGTTTTCAGAGTGGGTGCAATTAAACATCTTCTATTATAGGCTTATAAAGAAAGCTCATATTTCTCTAGATCACTCAGCTGGTGGATCTATACACATGAGAAAGACAATTGAAGAAGCTGTCGAATTCAATCAGCAATTAGATTTTCTAACAAAATAGCTAGCCGAATTCAAGGAGATACTACAAGAAACAAGAATGGCTAATATGAATATGGAAGTACAGTTGAAGCAAACAGAACGGCAGTTATCAAAACAAATAACAGAAGAATGCCAAGCAGTTCAATTAAGAAGTGGAAAAACATTAAATACCTCACTTCAAGATAGCAGGAAGCCAAGAAATGAGCAAACCACCCAAAATCCATCTGAAGACAATCGGAGCCCAGAGAGGAATAACTCTGGTGCTGAAACGTCAGAAGATGGGTGGAAAGCTGGCGCTGAACGCCCAGACCATGCTCAGTCCTGGCGTTCAATGCCAGAAACAAGTAAGGAAGTGGCGTTGAACGTCCAAAGGAAGCACAGTTCTGGCGTTCAGACGCCAGAAACAGGTAAGGAGCTGGCATCTAACGCCACTCTAGCTTCCACCCCTGGGATTCAAACGCCAGTGAGAGATCAGGCACATACAAGTGCTGATAACAGCCCCTCTAAAAAGGCTTCTCAACACACATCTGTAGGCAATAAGCCTACAGCAACTAAGGTTGAGGAATACAAAGCCAAAATGCCTTATCCTCAGAAACTCCGCCAAGCAGAACAGGATAAGCAATTTGCCCGCTTTGCAGACTATCTCAGGACTCTTGAAATAAAGATTCCGTTTGCAGAGGCACTTGAGCAAATACCATCTTATGCTAAGTTCATGAAAGAGATCTTAAGTCATAAGAAGGATTGGAGGGAAACTGAAAAAGTTTACCTCACTGAAGAATGCAGTGCAGTCATTCTGAAAAGCTTACCTGAGAAGCTTAAGGATCCGGGAAGCTTTATGATACCATGCACATTAGAAGGTACTTGCACCAAGCAAGCTCTATGTAATCTTGGGGCAAGTATTAATCTAATACCTACAGCTACTATCAAAAAGCTTGGGTTGACTGATGAAGTTAAACCAACCCAGATATGTCTTCAACTTGCTGATGGCTCCATTAAATACCCATCAGTCGTGATTGAATATATGATTGTCAAGGTTGGGCCATTTGTCTTTCCCACTGACTTTGTGGTGCTGGAAATGGAGGAGCATAAGAGTGCAACTCTCATTCTGGA
This sequence comes from Arachis stenosperma, assembly GCF_014773155.1. NCBI lineage: Eukaryota > Viridiplantae > Streptophyta > Magnoliopsida > Fabales > Fabaceae > Arachis > Arachis stenosperma. Next base: position 99,498,460 of record NC_080377.1, read on the forward strand.
AAGACCTTTCCTAGCAACTGGCCGAACCCTTATTGATGTTCAAAAAGGGGAAGTAACCCTGAGAGTCAATGAGGATGAGTTCAAGTTGAATGTTGTCAAAGCCATGCAGCATCCAGACAACCAAAATGACTGCATGAGCGTTGATATTATTGACTTTCTGGTAAAAGAAGTCAATATGGCCGAGAGTCTCGAATCAGAGTTAGAGGATATCTTTAAAGATGTTCAGCCTGACCTGGAGGAACCAGAGAGAATAATAGAACCTCTGAAAATCCCTCATGAAGAGGAGAAACCTCCCAAACCCGAGCTCAAACCATTACCACCATCCCTGAAATATGCATTTCTGGGAGAAAGTGATACCTTTTCTGTAATCATAAGCTCTACCTTAGAGCCACAGGAAGAGAAAGCACTAATTCAAGTGCTAAGGACACACAAGACGGCTCTTGGGTGGTCCATCAGTGATCTTAAGGGCATCAGCCCAGCCAGATGCATGCACAAGATCCTATTGGAGGGTGATGCTAAGCCAGTGGTTCAACCACAAAGGCGGCTGAAACCAGCCATGAAGGATGTGGTGCAGAAAGAGGTCACTAAATTACTAGAGGTTGTGATTATTTATCCTATTTCTGATAGCCCCTGGGTAAGCACTGTCCAAGTCGTCCCTAAGAAAGGTGGCATGACAGTGGTCCATAATGAAAAGATTGAACTGGTTCATACAAGAACAGTTACAGGGTGGCGTATGTGTATTGATTACAGAAGACTCAATACAGCCACCAGAAAAGATCATTTTCCTTTACCATTCATAGACCAGATGCTAGAAAGACTAGCAGGTCATGAATACTACTGCTTCCTAGATGGATATTCAGATTATAATCAAATTGCAGTAGATCCCCAGGATCAGGAGAAAACAACATTCACATGTCCATCCGGAGTATTTGCATACAGAAGGATGCAATTTGGTTTGTGCAATGCACCTGCAACCTTTCAAAGGTGCATGCTATCTATTTTCTCTGATATGGTGGAAAAATTTTTGGAAGTCTTCATGGATGACTTTTCAGTATTTGGAGACTCATTCAGCTCCTTTCTTGACCATCTAGCACTTGTTCTAAAGAGGTGCCAAGAGACTAACCTGGTTTTAAACTGGAAAAAATGTCACTTTATGGTGACTGAAGGAATTGTCCTTGGGCACAAAATTTCAAACAAGGGAATAGAGGTGGATCGAGCTAAGGTAGAGGTAATTGAAAAATTACCACCACCTGCCAATGTTAAGGCAATCATAAGCTTTCTAGGGCATGCAGGATTCTATAGGAGGTTTATAAAGGATTTTTCAAAAATCGCCAAACCTCTGAGTAATCTGCTAGCTGCTGACATGCCATTTATCTTTGATAAAGAGTGTCTGCAGGCATTTGAGACCCTGAAAGCTAAACTGGTCACAACACCAGTCATCTCAGCACCAGACTGGACATTACCGTTTGAATTAATGTGTGATGCTAGTGACCATGCCATTGGTGTAGTGTTGGGAGAAAGGCATAACAAGCTTCTGCACGTCATTTACTATGCCAGCCGTGTTTTAAATGATGCACAGAAGAACTACACAACCACAAAAAAAGAGCTGCTTGCAGTGGTTTACGCCATTGACAAGTTTAGATCTTATTTAGTAGGATCAAAAGTGATTGTGTACACTGACCATGCTGCTCTTAAATATCTACTCACAAAGCAGGATTCAAAACCCAGACTCATCAGATGGGTGTTGCTTCTGCAAGAGTTTGATATAGAAATAAGAGACAGAAAAGGGACAGAGAACTAAGTAGCTGATCACATGTCCCGAATAGAACCAGTAGAAGGGGCGTCCCTCCCTCTTACTGAGATCACTGAAACCTTTCCGGATGAGCAACTCTTTGCCAACCAGGAAGTGCCATGGTTTTGATAAACCCCATTTGTAGGGTTTATCTTGTATTGATTTTTGGGGATTTTATCACATTTTACCCATATTTATTCAATGAAATAGCATGGTTTTGTATATTCTCCTTTAATTGTGCTTAAGAGTGAAAACATGCTTTTTAGGTCTTAAAATAAATAAATTTAATTCACCTTAATTCCATTAGATGCCTTGATATGTTTGTTAAGTGATTTAAGGTTTAGGAGGCAAAAATTGGATCAAGGGAATGAAGAAAGAAAGCATGAAAAGTTGGAGAACTAATGAAGAAATGAAAGAACCGGAAAGCTGTCAAGCCGACCACTTCGCACTTAAATGACCATAACTTGAGCTACAGAGATCCAAATGATGCGGTTCCAGTTGGGTTGGAAAGCCAACATCCGGGGCTTCGAAATGATATAAGATTTGCCATATTTGCATCGTGCATAGGGGCGCGCACACGCACAGCACGCAAACGCGCCGATGGTGGCACATGATCCACTTAATGCAACTCGTGGCCAGCGATTTTAGAAGCCTTGTGGGCCCAATCCAACTCATTTCTGATGTTATTTAAGCCAAGGATTGAAGAGGAATCAACATACTTTTAATCATTAGTCATAGTTTAGTAGTTAGAGTTAGTTTCTAGAGAGAGAAGCTCTCACTTCTCTCTAGGATTAGGATTAAGATTAGTTCTTAGATCTAGGTTTTAATCTTTGCTTTCTTCTACTTCTACCTTTCAATTCTTTGTTGTTACATTCATCTTCCTCTATTATTTTGTTGTAATTTCCTTTATGTTGTTCTTATACTTTGTTGTAGATCTACTTTTGTTCCTCCTATTCTCTTTCAATTCAATTAGAGGTAATTCATAATAATTGTGTTCATTTGATTTGTTGTTGTTTAATTCCTTGCAATTGAGTAGTGTAGATTTACTTTTCTTGCAATTTTACTATGCTTTCCTTTTATGCCTTCCAAGTGTTTGATGAAATGCTTGGTTGGATTTTAGAGTAGAATTTTATACTCTTGGCTTGGAAAGGTAACTTAGGAACTCTTGAGTTACTAATATCCAAGTAATTGATGATTGGGAGCCATTTACTCTAGTTCCACTACAAAAAAAAGGTCTATGGTCACGGTGAAAAACCGTGACCATAGCTAGTGAAAAGGGTGACAATAGGTCTATGGTCACGGTTTTTGACCTATGGTCACGGTTTTTCTGCCGTGGCCTATTCTCTCGTGGCCATAGACCTATGGTCACGGTTTTTTTATCTATGGTCACGGTTTCTATGGTCACGGTTGTAATGTTCAAATTCTGGCACTTTAGGCCACGTTTTTTTACCGTGACCATAGGTTAATCTATGGTCACGCGATAAAACCGTGACCATAGCCTTATCTATGGTCACGGTTTTCACCGTGACCATAGCCTCTATGGTCACCCCTTCCCAAAACCGTGACCATAGCCTTATCTATGGTCACGGTTTTGGCCGTGACCAAAGCCGCTATGGTCACCCCAACAAAAACCGTGACCATAGCCTTATCTATGGTCACGGTTTTGGCCGTGACCATAGCCCCTATGGTCACCCCTCCCCAAAACCGTGACCATAGCCTTATCTATGGTCACGGTTTTGGCCGTGACCATAGCCCCTATGGTCACCCCTCCCCAAAACCGTGACCATAGCCTTATCTATGGTCACGGTTTTGGCCGTGACCATAGCCTCTATGGTCACCCCACCTAAAACCGTGACCATAGCCTCTATGGTCACGGTTTTGGCCGTGACCATAGCCTCTATGGTCACCCCTCCCCAAAACCGTGACCATAGCCTTATCTATGGTCACGGTTTTGGCCGTGACCATAGCCTCTATGGTCACCCCACCTAAAACCATGACCATAGCCCCTATGGTCACCCCTCTTTAAACCGTGACCATAACCTTATCTATGGTCACAGTTTTTCACCGTGACCATAACCTCTATGGTCACCCCACCTTAACCGTGACCATAGCCTTATCTATGGTCACGATTTTTATTGTGACCATAGCCTGTTTTATGTTGAGATTTATTTTTTTAAAAGCATAATTACATCCCAAAATGATAATCACAAAATAAATCTAAGAATGAGAAATTTGATAAATCCAAATCATAAAAATTTTATTAAAAACTAGATATCCATTACAACACTAATCAAAATAGAGTGTAATTTATCCATTACATGTAATATCGGATAAAATCTCTTATCAAAAAGTAAAGAACACATCAAAATAATACATTTAGATAACCAAACTCATTATAAGACCCATCCCATCTTATACACGGTGCCACAACAACTAGTCAACTCCTTTTGTCTTTACCAGTCCAGAAAAATTATCCTGTATACAAAACAAAACAAAAAATTCAAGAGAAGGTAAGGAACATTCAAGAGTAGGTAAACAAAATAATCAATTAACAAATATTAATCCTGAATTAATATAAAATACAAAATAATTTTTATTTTAAACTTCTTGAAAATAATCAGTCTTAAAATGAGACATAATCAAGCATGTTCTGGGATATCAAATTATTCTTTTCAAATTATTCTTAAAATTATTCTTTTAAATATCATGTTGAAAGTTTTGTCACCAAAGAAGAAGCCCAATCGACGATTCGATGAAATACGATGCTAATATTTTTCACCTGCAAATATGAGTGTCTTGCTCTGCAAGTTCTTTAGACCCTCAGTGAGATCCTGCCTTCTGCAAGTTCATGTAAAAGGAATTATAATTTGCTAAGTTTTTTGTCAGTCATAATAATATATGGAAAATCCTTTGATATCTTTTACTACACATGCTACATTATAAATGTATTACATTGGAGGCAACAACAAAAAGCAAAGGAAAAACATCACTTGTTAGTACACATTAATTGCTTGAAGAAAACGCATAACATTCAAGCTTTGCCTTTCATCCAGAAGCTATAATTATATTTCAAAGAGGATCCACATGTCAGGATTGTACAAAGATTAATAAAAATTGAAAACACGGAAATTTTCACTGAGAACTAGCCATAAGGATTCACATTTGAGAACAAGGGAATCTGCTACTTGACTAAATTTAAATTAGAGTGAGGTCAGATGTTTCAGAAAAAGCAACTCTGAAAAACAGAAAAGAGAAAATAAAAATAGCCTAAAAGGATGCATTGAAACCTAGATATTAAAGATGAAGAGAATATACTGGCTTTAGAAATATAACCTCATCGAAGCACCAATTATCATTGGCAACGAACACAACCCGGAAAGCCCTACAATCTCAACTGCATCAGCAATCCAGCCACTGAATAGACTTCCAATTAACCCACCAGCAAGACATATGCTCACCACCAAACCTTCATTCAAAACCACACAACAATAAATAAACAAATCAAACCAGATCAAATTATTTGAAACTTTTAAGAATGCATCAAATTAAGCATGGTATTGGAATTTTTAGTTTCACCTTTTGCCAAGGTATTTCCCCTAAAGCCAAGATCCACAGATATGCTTTCAAGTGGTTCATTAACTACTTTGGATAAAACAAAAAACAGAGGATCAATATTAAAAAGTTAACTGGACTACCAATCAAAGTCAAGGAAGAATGCAAAGGAGAAACTATAAAGCACAAACCCAAGATGGTATCCAAATAGAAATGATGAAAGGGTCTCCACAAGTACATGCGGTAAGGAGAGCTTCCAAGAAGGAATCGATGTTTCTTTCTCCAAGAAGGATTCAATGCATCCATATCATTTGAACCTTATTTTGCTGGAAATTAATTAATTAGATTAGGCTTATGCTTAATATATAGATAGTTGGATATTTATCACTAAACATGCTAAGCAATATTATATATTTTGCTGTAAATATTAATGTTAACAATCAAATCATGCCAGTTAATGTCCTATCCACCGAAAGAACAATCATCCAAGATAGAAACGATAAACTAGCAACATAGCAGCAAGATTTGAAATACATAGCAACCAGCAGCAAAGAAAAAAGTTAAATAAATCCAGCAAGAAACAACTAACACAGCAAGCAAAAAGTGAACGGGTACATTAAAACATTAAAGCTATCAGATTTAAAGTTATCAGATTACAACTTAATAAAACCCTAAAGCTTAATTTGGTTTTTAGCTTAGGAATTTGGTACATTGTTGGGTGAAGGGGTCAGAGGATAAGGGAACAAACATACCTGAGCACGCAGACATCGACGGAATGGAGCAGCAGCTCCGACGGCGGCGTGGACAGCCACGGCTCCCTCTGGTGACTACCCAAGCAGCGGCGACGGCGAGACCGCAACGGCGACAGGAGGCACGAACGGCGGCAACTCCTCTCCCTGGGCCACTGGCCTGCGTTCTCTTCTCCCTCTCTTCTCCCTCGTTCATCTCCCCCTCTGGGCTTCTTCCACTATGACGGTGGCATCTTCAATCGACGACGGCGGCTCCGACCACACCAGCGGCGATGGCGACGGTCCCTCCCATCTCTGTCGCGAGCTTTCCTCTCAGTCGCGCTTCTCTCTCTCTCACTTCACTGCGAATCTCTCTCTTCCCCTCGTGCTCGATGGCTATGGCGACGGCGGCGAGGCCCCCAGCCAGCGCCGTTCCTTCCTCCTCCCTCCCTTCTCCTTCCTCTTCTCCATTTTCCCCCCTCTCTGTTCCCCTTTCTCTTCTGCTCTGTGTGCGTCCGTTTTTTTATTATGTTAGGGTTAGGGATTTATAAAATTAGGGTTTTATTTGAAAATTTTGAGTTACGATATAATAAAGTGAAGAATATTTTTAGAATACATAAAATTTCATTTATTAACATATCATTGATTTTAAAGAATTATTTTTAATTTAAATCATAAAATAAATCTAGTAATCACATTTTATAAAATACGATTTTAAATCTAAAATATCGATTACCTAAATTAAATTATAGAAATTACATAAGAATTGTAATTAACTTAACTCTAAATATTAATAAAATTAATTTAATTATTTTTAATTGATTAATTTTTAAAAATAAGAAGTTCATATTAATAAAATAAGTCATAACTTTTTTTCATAATAAAAGTTACTTAAATTAGATTGTACAATTCTTTTTTATTTTTCAATTATTAAAAACCGTGATTATAGACATCTTTAGACCACTCCCAAAAGCCGTGATCATAGACTCTTTTAGGTCACTCCTAAAACCGTGACCATAGACTCCTTTAGGTCACCCCTAAAACCGTGACTATAGACCTTTTTAGGTCACTCTTTTTTGAAAAATCGTGACCATAGCCCATTTTTTGTCACTGTAAAAAACCGTGACCAGACCCCTTTAGGTCACCCCCAAAACCGTGACCATAGACCCTTTTAGGCCACTCCCAAAACCGTGACCATAGACCCCTTTAGGCCACCCCCCAAAACCGTGACCATAGACCCTTTATGTCACCCTTTTTGAAAAACCGTGACCATAGACTCCTTTTTGGTCACTGTAAAAAACCGTGACCATAGACACCTTTAGGTCACCCCCCAAAACCGTGACTATAGACCCCTTTAGGTCACCCCCAAAACCGTGACCATAGACCTCTTTAGGTCACCCCCCAAAACCGTGACCATAGACACTTTTAGGTCATCATTTTTTGAAAAACCGTGACCATAGTCCCTTTTTGGTCACTGTAAAAAACCGTGATCATAGACCCCTTTAGGTCACCCCCAAAACCGTGACCATAGACCCTTTTAGGCCACCCCCCAAAATCGTGACCATAGACCCCTTTAGGCCACCCCCCAAAACCGTGACCATAGACCCTTTTAGGTCACCCTTTTTTGAAAAACCGTGACCATAGACCCTTTTTTGTCACTGTAAAAAACCGTGACCATAGACCCCTTTAGGTCACCCCTCAAAACCGTGACCATAGACCTTTTTAGGCCACCATTTTTTAAAAAACCGTGACCATAGGTACTCTATGGTCACCCTTTTCAAAAAAACCGTGACCATAGCTTTTTTTTTGGTCACCCTAAAAAACCGTGACCATAGAGGGTCTATGGTCACAGTTTTTTACCGTGACCAAAAAAACCGTGGCCATAGACCTAAAATGTTGTAGTGTTCTCACTAATTGAATTAGTGGAGAGTTAGGACTTATGGACTAGGATTGATATAGCTCATTTGACTTTCCTTTACTACTAGTTAGAGGATGATTTAATGAGATTAATCCTTGCCAATTCTCATATTGTGGTTAGTGATTAGGATAGAGATCCTTGACCACCAACCCTTGCCAAGACCTTTTTTTAGCCATTAGTTTACTTTCTTGCCATTTATCTTTCATGCCTCTTATCAAAACCCCAAAAATAATTCATAACAAATAACAAGACACTTTATTGTAATTCCTAGGGAGAACGACCCGAGGTTTCACTACTTCGGTTTATAAATTTAGGGGTTTGTTTTAGTGACAAACAACTTTTTGTATGAAAAGATTATTGTTTGGTTTAGGAACTATACTTGCAACGAGAATTCATTTGTGAAATTCTAAACCATCAAAAATCCAACCATCAGGTTTGCAGATATTGCGAACTACAAGGCAGTGAGATTCATACCCAAAGAGTACCGTAGGCAGCAAACAAAGAAGTTGATCACGGATGCAAAGTACTATCTTTTGGATGAACCATATCTCTTCAAGAGATGTGCAGATGGAGTAATCTGTAGATGTGTGCCTAAAGAAGAAGCACAGAAGATCCTCTGGCACTGCCATGGATCACAGTATGGAGGACATTTTGGAAGTGAGCGAACAGCCACAAGAGTCCTCCAATGTGACTTCTACTGGCCTACTCTCTATAAAGACTCCCGAGTGTTTGTACTTAATTGTGACAGCTGCTAAAGATCTGGCAACCTACCTCATAGTTATGCCATGCCTCAACAAGGGATCTTAGAGATTGAGTTGTTTGATGTATGGGGTATTGACTTCATGGGGCCTTTCCCACCATCATACTCAAACACTTATATTCTGGTGGCAGTGGATTATGTATCCAAATGGGTGGAAGCTATTGCAACACCGACTAATGACACTAAGACAGTGCTAAAATTCCTCCAGAAACACATCTTCAGTAGATTTGGTACCCCTAGAGTATTAATCAGTGATGGGGGCACTCATTTTTGTAATAAACAGCTTTACTCTGCTTTGGTTCGATATGGAGTTAGCCACAGGGTAGCCACTCCATATCATCCACAGACAAATGGACAAGCTGAAGTCTCTAACAGAGAACTTAAAAGAATCCTGGAACGGACTGTCATTAACCGTAGAAGGGATTGGGCAAGTGATGAGCGGATAATTTATACGCTTTTGGCATTGTTTTTAGTATGTTTTAGTTAGTTTTTATTATATTTTTATTAGTTTTTAGTTAAAATTCACTTTTCTGGAATTTACTATGAGTTTTTGTATTTTTCTGTGATTTCAGGTATTTTCTGGCTGAAATTGAGGGACCTGAGCAAAAATCTGATTCAGAGGCTGAAAAGGACTGCAGATGCTGTTGGATTCTGACCTCCCTGCACTCTAAGTGAATTTTCTAGAGCTACAGAAGCCCAATTGGCGCGCTCTCAATTGCGTTGGAAAGTAGACATCCTGGGCTTTCTAGCAATATATAATAGTTCATACTTTGCCCGAGATTTGATGGCCCAAACAGGCGTTCCAAGTCAGCTCAAGAATTCTGGCGTTTAACGCCGGAACTGGCACAAGAATGGAAGTTAAACGCCCAAACTGGCACAAAAGCTGGCGTTTAACTCCAAGAAAAGTCTCTACACATGAAAGCTTCAATGCTCAGCCCAAGCACACACCAAGTGGGCCCGGAAGTGGATTTTTATGTCATTTACTCATCTTTGTAAACCCTAAGCTACTAGTTCTCTACAAATAGGACCTTTTGCTATTGTATTTTCATCTTTGGATCTTAGAATCTTTTGATCACTTTAGATCTTAGGATCATCTTTGGATGTCTAGTTCTTAGACCATTGGGAGGCTGGCCATTCGGCCATGCCTAGACCTTGTTCTTATGTATCTTCAACGGTGGATTTTCTACACACCATAGATTAAGGTGTGGAGCTCTGCTATACCTCAAGTATTAATGCAATTACTATTGTTATTCTATTCAATTCGGCTTATTCTTGTTCTAAGATATCACTTGTTCCTCAAATTGATGAATGTGATGATCCGTGACACTCATCATCATTCTCACCTATGAGCGTGTGCCTGACAACCACCTCCGTTCTACCTTAGATTGAGTGGATATCTCTTGGATCCCTTAATCGGAATCTTCGTGGTATAAGCTAGAATTGATGGTGGCATTTAAGAGAATCCGGAAGGTCTAAACCTTGTCCGTGGTATTTTGAGTAGGATTCAAGGATTGAATGACTGTGACGAGCTTCAAACTCCTGAAGGCTGGGCGTTAGTGACAGACGCAAAAGAATCACTGGATTCTATTCCAACCTGATTGAGAACCGACAGATGATTAGCCGTGCTGTAACAGAGCGCGTTGAACATTTTCACTGAGAGGACGGGACTGTAGCCATTGACAACGGTGATGCCCAACATACAGCTTGCCATGGAAAGGAGTAAGAAGGATTGGATGAAAACAGTAGGAAAGCAGAGAGACGAAAGGGACAAAGCATCTCCATACGCTTATCTGAAATTCTCACCAATGAATTACATAAGTATCTCTATCTTTATTTTATGCTTTATTCATAAATCGTCCATAACCATTTGAATCTGCCTGACTGAGATTTACAAGATGATCATAGCTTGCTTCATACCAACAATCTCCATGGGATCGACCCTTACTCGCGTAAGGTTTATTACTTGGACGACCCAGTGCACTTGCTGGTTAGTTGTGCGAAGTTGTGATAAAGAGTTGAGATTGCAATTGAGCATACCATGTTGATGGCGCCATTGTTGATCACAATTTTGTGCACCAAGTTTTTGGCGCCGTTGCCGGGGATTGTTTGAGTTTGGACAACTGACGGTTTGGTGCACGAAATTGTGATCACTACTATTCACAACTCAAATAATCCCTAGTAATGGCCCCAAAGACTTGGTGCTCAATACCATGGCATAAACACAACTTCGCACAACTAACCAGCAAGTGCACTGGGTCGTCCAAGTAATAAACCTTACGCGAGTAAGGGTCGATCCCACGGAGATTGTTGGTATGAAGCAAGCTATGGTCACCTTGTAAATCTTAGTCAGGCAGACTCAAATGGTTATGGATGATATATGAATAAAACATAAAGATAAAGATAGAGATACTTATGTAATTCATTGGTGAGAACTTCAGATAAGCGTATGGAGATGCTTTGTCCCTTCCGTCTCTCTGCTTTCCTATTGTCTTCATCCAATCCTTCTTACTCCTTTCCATTGCAAGCTGTATGCAAGGGTTTCACCGTTGTCAGTGGCTACCTCCCATCCTCTCAGTGGAAATGTTCAACGCACCCTGTCACGGCACGGCTATCCAGCTGTCGGTTCTCGATCATGTCGGAATAGAATCCAGTGATTCTTTTGCGTCTGTCACTAACGCCCCACAATCGCGAGTTTGAAGCTCATCACAGTCATTCAATCATTGAATCCTACTCAGAATACCACAGACAAGGTTTAGACCTTCCGGATTCTCTTGAATGCCGCCATCAATTCTAGCTTATACCACGAAGATTCCGGTTAAAGAACCCAAGAGATAAACATTAGAGCCTTGTTTGCTTGTAGAACAGAAGTGGTTGTCAGTCATTTGTTCATAAGTGAGAATGATGATGAGTGTCACATAATCATCACATTCATCAAGTTCTTGAGTGCGAATGAATATCTTGGAATAAGAACAAGCTGAATTGAATAGAAGAACAATAGTAATTGCATTAATACTCAAGGTACAGCAGAGCTCCACACCTTAATCTATGGTGTGTAGAAACTCCACCGTTGAAAATACATAAGAACAAGGTCTAGGCATGGCCGTGAGGCCAGCCCCCAGTGATCTAAGATAGCATAAGACTAAAGATAGCTACCAAGATGTCTAAATACAATAGCAAAAGGTCCTATTTATAGGGAACTAGTAGCTTAAGAATTACAAAGATGAGTAAAAGACATAAAAATCCACTTCCGGGCCCACTTGGTGTGTGCTTGGGCTGAGCATTGAAGCATTTTCGTGTAGAGACTCTTCTTGGAGTTAAACGCCAGCTTTTGTGCCAGTTTGGGCGTTTAACTCCCACTTTGGTGCCAGTTCCGGCGTTTAACGCTGGGAATTCTGAAGGTGACTTTGAACGCCGGTTTGGGCCATCAAATCTTGGGCAAAGCATGGCCTATCATATATTGCTGGAAAGCCCAGGATGTCTACTTTCCAACGCCGTTAAGAGCGCGCCAATTGGGCTTCTGTAGCTCCAGAAAATTCACTTCGAGTGCAGGGAGGTCAGAATCCAACAGCATCTGCAGTCCTTTTCAGTCTCTGGATCAGATTTTTGCTCAGGTCCCTCAATTTCAGCCAGAAAATACCTGAAATCACAGAAAAACACACAAACTCATAGTAAAGTCCAGAAAAGTGAATTTTAACTAAAAACTAATAAAAATATACTAAAAACTAACTAAATCCTACTAAAAATATACTAAAAACAATGCCAAAAAGCGTATAAATTATCCGCTCATCACGGTTCATCTTGTTGCTTAGCTTAGGTATTTTTCTTCAGAGTTCTTAAGAATGAATTCTAGTGTTTCAAGGTGATGTTCTTATCATCACCAAAGCTGATTGATTCTCATTAATTTAGCTCTTAAATGTAATGTCCTGCTGAAGCTTGGCTAGCCATGTCTAATTTCTTTAGATTAAAGCTTTAGACTAACATTGCATGATTCCTGAAATTCTCATTAAGAATTTTGATATCCTTATTTTCTTTTTCACTCAATTTTCAAAAAAAATCCAAAAAAAAATTACAAATCATAAAAAGCAAAAATATTTTATGTTTCTTGTTGAGTCTAGTGTCTCATTTTAAGTTTGGTGTCAACTGCATGTTTCTATTCTTCTTGCATTTTTTCGAATTCATTCATGTGTCTTAATTGATCTTCAAGTTGTTCTTGATGATTTCCTTGTTCTGATCTTTAAATTCTCTTGTCTTGAGTGTTTTGTTGTTTCTGATATGCATTCTCATTTTGTTAGTATCAATAGTATACAAACTTCTAAGTTTGGTGTCTTGCATGCATTATTTATTTTATCTTAGTTTCATTTTGATTATTCCTCATTATTAAAAATCCAAAAAAATTTTAAATTTGTGTCTTTTCAAGTCAATAATACAGAGAATTGAAGATTCAGAACATACAGCAAAGGAATTACACAGAAAAAGCTGGGCGTTCAAAACGCCCAGTGAGGAAAGAAAACTGGCGTTTAAACGCCAGCCAGGGTGCCTGGCTGGGCGTTTAATGCCCAAAAGGGGTGAGTTTTGGGCGTTGAACGCCAGAATATATACCATTCTGGGCGTTTAACGCCAGGATGGCACAAAAGGGAAGATTTTGTTTTTAATTCAAATTTTTTTCAAGTTTTCAAAATTTTTCAAAATCAAATCTTTTTCAAATCATATCTTTTCAATCATATATTTTCAAAATCAATTTCTTTCCATTTTCAAAAATACTTGCTAACAATTAATGATTTGATTCAACATTTCAAGTATGTTGCCTTTTCTGTTGAGAAAGGTTTAATGTTTGAATCATATCTTTTAAATTTCTTGTTAGCCAAGTCATTAATTTTCAAAATCAAATCTTTTTAAATTGTTTTTCAAATCATATCTTCTCAATCATATCTTTTTAAAACTATAACTTTTCAATCATATCTTATTAATCACATCTTTTTCAAAATAGTTTTCAATCATATCTTTTTGATTTCTAATTTCAAAGTCTTTTTCAAAAATCACTTTATTTCTTTCCTAATCATATTTTTCGAAAATCATTTTTCAATTTTTCAAAATGTTTTTAAAATCTTTTTAATTTATTTTCGAAAATTTCTTCCCCTCTTCTCACATCCTTCTATTTATGGACTAACACTCCTCCTCAATGCACAATTCGAACTCTATCTTTCTTGATAAGTTCGAATTCTTCTACCTCTCCTTCTGTTCTTCTTTTCCTCTGACACCTCAAGGAATCTCTATTCTGTGACATAGAGGATTCTATACTTTCTTGTTCTCTTCTCTTTCATATGAGCAGGAACAAAGACAAAAGCATTCTTGTTGAGGCTGACCCTAAACCTGAAAGGACCTTGAAGCGAGAGCTAAGAGAAGCTAAACCACTACTCTCTTAAGAGGACCTAACAGAAATCTTCAAACAAGAAGAAGACATGGCAGCCGAAAACAACAACAATGCCAACAGTGCAAGGAAGGTGTTGGGTGACTTTACTGCACCTACTCCCGACTTCTATGGGAGAAGCATCTCTATCCCTGCCATTGGAGAAAACAACTTTGAGCTTAAGCCTCAATTAGTTTCTCTAATGCAACAGAATTGCAAGTTCCATGGACTTCTATTGGAAGATCCTCATCAGTTTTTAGCTAAATTCTTGCAAATCTGCGACACTGTCAAGACTAATAGGGTTGATCCTGAGGTCTACAGACTTATGCTATTCCCTTTTGCTGTAAGAGACAGAGCTAGGATATGGTTGGACTTACAACCTAAAGAAAGCCTGAACTCTTGGGAAAAACTAGTCAATGCCTTCTTGGCAAAGTTCTTTCCACCTCAAAAATTGAGTAAGCTTAGAGTGGAAGTCCAAACATTCAGACAGAAGGAAGGTGAATCCCTCTATGAAGCTTGGGAAAGATACAAACAATTGATCAGAAAGTGTTCTTCTGACATGCTTTCTGAATGGAGCATCATAGGTATCTTCTATGATGGTCTATCTGAACTGTCCAAGATATCATTGGACAGCTCTGCTGGAGGATCTCTTCATCTGAAGAAGACGCCTGCAGAAGCTCAAGAACTCATTGAAATGGTTGCAAATAACCAATTCATGTACACTTCTGAAAGGAATCCTATGAACAATGGGACGAATCAGAAGAAAGGAGTTCTTGAGATTGATACTCTGAATGCCATATTGGCTCAGAACAAAATATTGACTCAGCAAGTCAATATGAATTCTCAAAGTCTGTCTGGAATGCAAGCTGCACCAGGCAGTACTAAGGACGCTTCATCTGAAGAAGAAGCTTATGATCCTGAGAACCCTTCAATGGAAGAGGTGAATTACATGTGAGAACCTTATGGAAACACCTATAAATCTTCATGGAGAAATCATCCAAATCTCTCATAGAAGGATCAACAGAGACCTCAACAAGGTTTCAACAACAATAATGGTGGAAGAAACAGGTTTAGCAATGGCAAGCCTTTTTCATCATCTTCTCAGAAATAGACAGAGAATTCTAAGCAGAGCCACTCTGACTTAGCAACCATGGTCTCTGATCTAATCAAAACCACTCATAGTTTCATGACTAAAACAAGGTCCTCCATTAGGAATTTGGAGGCACAAGTGGGACAGCTGAGTAAGAAAATTACTGAACTCCCTCCTAGTACTCTTCCAAGCAATACAGAAGAGAATCCAAATGGAGAATGCAAGGCCATTAACATGACCCACATGGCCAAACTTGGAGAGGAGGAAGAGGCAGTGATCGCCACTAAGGAAGACCTCAATGGACGTCCACTGGCTTCCAATGAGTTCCCTAATGAGGAACCATGGGAATCTGAGGCTCATAATGAGACCATAGAGATTCCGTTGGATTTACTTCTGCCATTCATGAGCTCTGATGAGTATTCTTCTTCTGAAGAGGACGAAGATGTCACTGAAGAGCAAGTTGCTAAGTACCTTGGAGCATTCATGAAGCTAAATGACAAGTTATTTAGTAATGAGACTTGGGAGGACGAACCCCCTTTGCTCACCAAAGAACTGGATGACTTGACTAGGCAGAGATTACCTCAAAAGAGACAGGATCCTGGGAAGTTTTCAATACCTTGTACCATAGGCACCATGACCTTTGAGAAGGCCCTGTGTGACCTAGGGTCAAGCATAAACCTCATGCCTCTCTCTGTAATGGAAAAGCTAGGGATATTTGAGGTGCAAGCTGCAATAATCTCACTAGAGATGGCAGACAATTCAAGAAAACAAGCTTATGGACTTGTAGAGATGTTCTGGTAAAGATTGAAGACCATTACATCCCTGCTGATTTCATAGTCCTAGAGACTGGGAAGTTCATGGATGAATCCATCATCCTTGGCAAACCCTTCCTAGCCACAGCAAAGGCTGTGATTGATGTGGACAGAGGAGAATTGATCATTTAAGTGAATGAAGAATCCTTTGTGTTTAAGGCTCAAGGATATCCCTCTGTTACCATGGAGAGGAAGCATGAAGAGCTTCTCTCAAAACAGAGTCAAACAGAGCCCCCACAGTCAAACTCTAAGTTTGGTGTTGGGAGGCCACAACCAACTTCTAAGTTTGGTGTTGAACCCCCACATTCAAACTCTATGTTTGGTGTTGGGAGGTTCCAACATTGCTCTGAATATCTGTGAGGCTCCGTGAGAGCCCACTGTCAAGCTACTGACATTAAAGAAGCGCTTGTTGAGAGGCAACCCAATGTTATATTTATCTATTTTCCTTTGTTATTTTATGTTTTCTGTAGGTTGATGATCATGTGAAGTCACAAAAAAAATTGAAAAAGCAAAAACAGAATGAGAAACAAAAAGAAAAACAGCACACCCTGGAGGAAAACTTGCTTGCGTTTAAACGCCAGTGAAGACAGCAAATGGGTGTTTAACGCCCAGTCTGGCACCATTCTAGACGTTTAACACCAGAAAGGGGCAACAGACTGGCGTTTAACGCCAGGAATGGGCAACAAGCTGGCGTTAAACGACAGAAATGGGCACCAGCCCAGCGTTTAACGCCAGGATTGGCAGAAGGATCATTTTTGCTCGCCACTTGGTGCAGGAATGAATTATCCTTGACACCTCAGGATCTGTGGACCCCACAAGATCTCCACCTATCCCACCACTCTCTCTCTTCTTAACCCATTCACCAATCACCTCAACACCTCTTCCCCAAAAACCCCTCACCTATCAAATCCAACCATTCTCTTCACCACTCACATCCATCCTTCATAAAACCCCACCTACCTCACCATTCAAATTCAAACCACTTTCCCTCCCAAACCCACCCATACATGACCGAACCCTACCACTCTCTCCACCCCTATATAAACCCATCTTCACCCCTTCATTTCCACACAACCTAAACACTACTTCTTCCCCCTTGGCCGAACCACAAAGCCACCTCCATCTCCTCTATTTCTTCTTCTTCTACTCTCTTCTTTCTTCTTTTGCTCGAGGACGAGCAAACCTTCTAAGTTTGGTGAGGTAAAAGCATTGCTTTTTGTTTTCCATAACAATTTATTGCACCTAAGGCCGGAAAAACCTCTAGAAAGAGGAAAGGGAAGGCAAAAGCTTCCACCTCTGAGTCATGGAAGATGGAAAGATTCATTTCAAGGGTGCATCAAGACCACTTCTATGAAGTTGTGGCCATGAAGAAGGTGATCCCCGAGGTCCCTTTCAAACTCAAAAAGAGTGAATATCCGGAGATCCGACATGAGATCCAAAGAAGAGGTTGGGAAGTTCTTACTAACCCCATTCAACAAGTCGGAATCTTAATAGTTCAAGAGTTCTATGCCAATGCATGGATCACCAAGAACCATGATCAAAGTGTGAACCCGGACCCAAAGAATTGGCTTACAATGGTTCGGGGGAAATGCTTAGATTTTATTCCAGAAAATGTAAGGTTGGCATTCAACTTGCCCATGATTCAAGAAGATGAACACCCTTACACTAGTCAACTTTGATCAAAGGTTGGACCAAGTCCTCATAGACATTTGTGAAGAGGGCGCTCAATGGAAGAGAGATTCAAGAGGGAAGCCATTTCAACTGAGAAGGCATGACCTCAAGCCCGTGGCTAGGGGATGGTTGGAGTTTATCCAACGCTCAATCATTCCCACTAGCAATCGGTCCGAAGCTACTATAGACCGGGCTATCATGATTCATAGCATCATGATTGGAGAGGAAGTAGAAGTTCATGAGGTTATATCCCAAGAACTTTATAAGGTGGTAGACAAGTCCTCTACCTTGGCAAGGTTAGCCTTCCCTCATCTCGTTTGTCACCTCTGTAATTCAGTTGGAATTAACATAGAGGGAGACATCCTCATTGATGAGGACAAGCCCATCACTAAGAAGAGAATGGAGCAAACAAGAGATCCCACTCATCATGAAATCCCTGAGATGCCTCAAGGGATTCACTTTCCTCCAAAAAACTATTGGGAGCAAATCAACACCTCCTTAGGAGAGTTGAGTTCCAACATGGGACAACTAAGGGTGGAGCACCAAGAACATTCCATCCTCCTCCATGAAATTAGAGAAGATCAAAGAATCATGAGAGAGGAGCAACAAAGGCAAGGAAGAGACATTGAGGAGCTAAAGCACTCCATAAGATCTTCAAGAGGAAGAACAAGCCGCCATCACTAAGGTGGAGCCGTTCTTTAATCTCCTTGTTCTTTATTTTTCTGTTTTTCGAATTTTCATGCTTATGTTTATTTATGTTTGTGTCTTATGATCATTAGTGTCTTAGTGTCTATGCCTTAAAGTTATGAATGTCCTATGAATCCATCACCTTTCTTAAATGAAAAATGTTCTTAATTAAAAAAGAGAAGAATTGCATGAATTTTGAATTTTATAACAGATTAATTATTTTGATGTGGTAGCAATACTTTGACATCTGAATGTATGCTTGAACAGTGCATATGTCTTTTGAATTTGTTGTTCATGAATGTTGGCTCTTGAAAGAATGATGAAAAAAGGAGACATGTTACTGAGGATCTGAAAAATCATAAAAATGATTCTTGAAGCAAGAAAATACAGTGAATACAAAAAAAAATGAAAAAAAAGGGAAAAAGAAAAAGAAAAAAATAATGATGTCATGATCCAAGGCAAAAAGAGTGTGCTTAAGAACCCTGGACACCTCTAATTGGGGACTCTAGCAAAGCTGAGTCACAATCTGAAAAGGTTCACCCAATTATGTGTCTGTGGCATGTATGTATCCGGTGGTAATACTGGAAGACAGAGTGCTTTGGGCCACGGCCCAGACTCATAAAGTAGCTGTGTTCAAGAATCATCATACTTAACTAGGAGAATCAATAACATTATCTGGATTCTGAGTTCCTATAGAAGCCAATCATTCTGAATTTCAAAGGATAGAGTGAGATGCTAAAACTGTTCAAAGGCAAAAAGTTAAAAGCCCCGCTCATCTAATTAATACCGATCTTCATAGATGTTTTTGGAATTCATTGCATATTCTCTTCTTTTTATCTTATTTGATTTTCAGTTGCTTGGGGACAAGCAACAATTTAAGTTTGGTGTTGTGATGAGCGGATAATTTATACGCTTTTTGGCATTGTTTTTAGTATATTTTTAGTATGTTTTAGTTAGCTTTTATTATATTTTTATTAGTTTTTAGTTAAAATTCACTTTTCTGGACTTTACTATGAGTTTGTGTGTTTTTCTGTGATTTCAGGTATTTTCTGACTGAAATTGAGGGACCTAAGCAAAAATCTGATTCAGAGGCTGAAAAGGACTGCAGATGCTATTGGATTCTGACCTCCCTGCACTCGAAGTGGATTTTGTGGAGCTGCATAAGGCCAATTAGCGCGCTCTCAACTTCGTTGGAAAGTAGGCATCCTGGGCTTTTCAGCAATGTATAATAGTTCATACTTTGCCCAAGATTTAATGGCCCAAACCGGCGTTCCAAATCAGCTCAAAACTGCCCGGCGTTAAACGCCGGAACTGGCACAAGAATGGGAGTTAAACGCCCAAACTGGCACAAAAGCTGGCGTTTAACTCCAAGAAAAGTCTCTACACATGAAAGATTCAATGCTCATCCCAAGCACACACCAAGTGGGCCCGGAAGTGGATTTTTATGTCATTTACTCATTTCTGTAAACCCTAGGCTACTAGTTCTCTACAAATAGGACCTTTTGCTATTGTATTTTCATCTTTTGATCATTTCAGATCTTAGGATCATCTTTGGATGTCTAGTTCTTAGATCGTTGGGGGCTGGCCTCTCGGCCATGCCTAGACCTTGTTCTTATGTATTCTCAACGGTGGAGTTTCTACACACCATAGATTAAGGTGTGGAGCTCTGCTGTACCTCGAGTATCAATGCAATTACTATTGTTCTTATATTCAATTCGGCTTATTCTTGTTCTAAGATATCACTTGTTCCTCAACTTGATGAATGTGATGATCCGTGACACTCATCATCATTCTCACCTATGAACGTGTGCCTGACAACCACCTCCGTTCTACCTTAGATTGAGTGGATATCTCTTGGATCCCTTAATCGGAATCTTCGTGGTATAAGCTAGAATTGATGATGGCATTCAAGAGAATCCGAAAGGTCTAAAACTTGTCTGTGGTATTCTGAGTAGGATTCAAGGACTGAATGACTGTGACGAGCTTCAAACTCCTGAAGGCTGGGCGTTAGTGACAGACGCAAAAGAATCACTGGATTCTATTCCAACCTGATTGAGAACCAACAGATGATTAGCCGTGCTGTGAAAGAGCGCGTTGAACATTTTCGCTGAGAGGATGGGACTGTAGCCACTGACAACGGTGATGCCCAACATACAGCTTGCCATAGTAAGGAGTAAGAGGGATTGGATGAAGACAGTAGGAAAGCAGAGAGACGGAAGGGACAAAGCATCTCCATACGCTTATCTGAAATTCTCACCAATGAATTACATAAGTATCTCTATCTTTATTTTATGCTTTATTCATATATCATCCATAACCATTTGAATCTGCCTGACTGAGATTTACAAGGTGACCATAGCTTGCTTCATACCAACAATCTCCGTGGGATCGACCCTTACTCGCGTAAGTTTTATTACTTGGACGACCCAGTACACTTGCTGGTTAGTTATGCGAAGTTGTGAAATCATGTTTAGACCATGGCATTGAGCACCAAGTTTTTTGGCGCCATTACCGGGGATTGTTTGAGTTGTGCAAAGTAGAGATCACAATTTCGTGCACCAGCTAGCTATGTCTAATTTCTTTAGACTAAAGCTTTAGACTAACATTGCATGATTCCTGGAATTCTCATTAAGAATTTTGATACCCTTATTTTCTTTTTTCAATCAATTTTCGAAAAAAACCAAAAAAAAAATTACAAAATCATAAAAACCAAAAATATTTTTTATGTTTCTTATTGAGTCTAGTGTCTCATTTTAAGTTTGGTGTCAATTGCATGTTTCTATTCTTCTTGGATTCATTCATGTGTCTTCATTAATCTTCAAGTTGTTCTTGATGATTTCCTTGCTCTAATCTTTAAATTCTCTTGTCTTGAGTGTTTTGTTGTTTCTCATATGCATTCTCAATTTGTTAGTGTCAATAGTATACAAACTTCTAAGTTTGGTGTCTTGCATGCATTGTTTATTTGATTTTAATTTCATTTTGATTATTCCTCATTATTAAAAATCCAAAGAAATTTTTAATTTGTGTCTTTTCAAGTCAATAATACAGAGAATTGAAGATTCAGAACATACAGCAGAGGAGTTACACAGAAAAAGCTGGGCGTTCAAAACGCCCAGTGAGGAAGGAAAACTGGCGTTTAAACGCCAGCCAGGGTGCCTGGCTGGGCGTTTAACGCCCAAAAGGGGTGAGTTTTGGGCGTTAAACGCCAGAATGTATACCATTCTGGGTGTTTAACGCCAGGATGGCACAAGAGGGAAGATTTTGTTTTTAATTCAAATTTTTTTCAAGTTTTCAAAATTTTTCAAAATTAAATCTTTTTCAAATCATATCTTTTCAATCATATATTTTCAAAATTAATTTCTTTCCATTTTCAAAGATACTTGCTAACAATTAATGATTTGATTCAACATTTCAAGAATGTTGCCTTTTCTGTTGAGAAAGGTTTAATGTTTGAATCATATATTTTCTTGTTAGCCAAGTCATTAATTTTAAAAAATCAAATCTTTTTTTAAATTGTTTCTCAATCATATCTTTTCAATGGCATCTTTTTAAAACCATAACTTTTCAATCATATCTTCTTAATCACATCTTTTTTTTAAAATAGTTTTCAATCATATCTTTTTAATTTCTAATTTCAAAATCTTTTTCAAAAATCACTTGATTTCTTTTCCACTCATAGTTTTCGAAAATCATTCTTCAATTTTTCAAAATGTTTTTAAAATCTTTTACTTTATTTTCGAAAATTCTTCCCCTCTTCTCACATCCTTCTATTTATGGACTAACATTCCTCCTCAATGCACAATTCGAACTCTATCTCTCTTGATAAGTTCGAATTCTTCTACATCTTCCTTCTATTCTTCTTTTCCTCTGACACCTCAAGGAATCTCTATACTGTGACATAGACGATTTCATATTTTCTTGTTCTATTCTCTTTCATATGAGCAGGAGCAAAGACAAAAGCATTCTTGTTGAGGCTGACCCTGAACCTGAAAGGACCTTGAAGCAAAAGCTAAGAGAAGCTAAGGCACCACTCTTTGTAGAGGACCTAACAGAAATCTTCAAAGAAGAAGACATGGCAGCCGAAAACAACAACAATGCCAACAATGCAAGGAAGGTGCTGGGTGACCTTACTGCTCCTACTCCCGACTTCTATGGGAGAAGCATCTCTATCCCTGCCATTGGAGCAAACAACTTTGAGCTTAAGCCTCAATTAGTTTCTCTAATGCAACAGAATTGCAAGTTCCATGGACTTCCATTGGAAGATCCTCATCAGTTTTTAGCTGAATTCTTGCAAATCTGTGACACTGTCAAGACAAATGGGGTTGACCCTGAGGTCTGTAGACTTATGCTATTCCCTTTTGCTGTAAGAGACAGAGCTAAGATATGGTTGAACTCACAACCTAAAGAAAGCCTGAACTCTTGGGAAAAGCTAGTCAATGCCTTCTTGGCAAAGTTCTTTCCACCTCAAAAATTGAGTAAGCTTAGAGTGGAAGTCCAAACCTTTAGACAGAAGGAAGGTGAATTCCTCTATGAAGCTTGGGAAAGATACAAACAATTGATCAGAAAGTGTCCTTCTGACATGCTTTCTGAATAGAGCATCATAGGTATCTTCTATGATGGTCTGTCTGAACTGTCCAAGATGTCATTGGACAGCTCTACTGAAGGATCTCTTCATCTGAAGAAGACGCCTACAGAAGCTCAAGAACTCATTGAAATGGTTGCAAATTACCAATTCATGTACACTTCTAAAAGGAATCCTGTGAACAATGGGACGAATCAGAAGAAAGGGGTTCTTGAGATTGATACTCTGAATGCCATACTGGCTCAGAACAAAATATTGACTCAACAAGTCAATTTGATTTCTCAAAGTCTGTCTGGAATGCAAGCTGCACCAGGCAGTACTAAGGACGCTTCATCTGAAGAAGAAGCCTATGATCCTGAGAACCCTTCAATGGAAGAGGTGAATTACATGGGAGAACCCTATGGAAACACCTATAATCCTTCATGGAGAAATCATCCAAATCTCTCATGGAAGGATCAACAGAGACCTCAACAAGGTTTCAACAACAATAATGGTGGAAGAAACAGGTTTAGCAATGGCAAACCTTTTCCATTATCTTCTCAGCAACAGACAGAGAATTCTAAGCAGAGCCACTCTGACTTAGCAACCATGGTCTCTGATCTATTCAAAACCACTCAAAGTTTCATAACTGAAACAAGGTCCTCCATTAGAAACTTGGAGGCACAAGCGGGTCAGTTGAGTAAGAAAATTACTGAACTCCCTCCTAGTACTCTTCCAAGCAATACAGAAGAGAATCCAAAAGGAGAGTGTAAGGCCATCAACATGGCCAAATTTGGAAAGGAGGAAGAGGCAGTGAGCGCCACTGAGGAAGACCTCAATGGACGTCCACTGGCCTCCAATGAGTTCCCTAATGAAGAACCATGGGAATCTGAGGCTCATAATGAGACCATAGAGATTCCATTGGAATTACTTCTGCCATTCATGAGCTCTGATGAGTATTCTTCCTCTGAAGAGGATGAAGATGTTACTGAAGAGCAAGTTGCTAAGTACCTTGGAGCAATCATGAAGCTAAATGACAAGTTATTTGGTAATGATACTTGGGAGAACGAACCTCCTTTGCTCACCAAAGAACTGGATGACTTGACTAGGCAGAGATTACCTCAGAAGAGACAGGATCCTGGGAAGTTCTCAGTACCTTGTACCATAGGCACCATGACCTTTGAAAAGGCTCTGTGTGACCTAGGGTCAAGCATAAACCTCATGCCTCTCTCTGTAATGGAGAAGCTAGGGATCTTTGAGGTACAAGCTGTAAGAATCTCACTAGAGATGGCAGACAATTCAAGAAAACAAGCTTATGGACTTGTAGAGGATGTTCTGGTAAAGGTTGAAGACCATTACATCCCTGCTGATTTCATAGTCCTGGAGACTGGGAAGTGCATGGATGAATCCATCATCCGTGGCAGACCCTTCCTAGCCACAACAAAGGCAGTGATTGATGTTGACAGAGGAGAATTGATCATTCAAGTGAATGAAGAATCCTTTGTGTTTAAGGCTCAAGGATATCCCTCTGCAACCATGGAGAGGAAGCATGAAGAGCTTCTCTCAAAACAGAGTCAAACAGAGCCCTCACAGTCAAATTCTAAGTTTGGTGTTGGGAGGCCACAACCAAACTCTAAATTTGGTGTTGAACCCCCACATTCAAACTCTGAGTTTGGTGTTGGAAGGTTCCAACATTGCTCTGAATATATGTGAGGCTCCATGAGGGCCCACTGTCAAGCTACTGACATTAAAGAACTGCTTGTTGGGAGGCAACCCAATGTTATATTTATCTATTTTCCTTTGTTATTTTGTGTTTTCTATAGGTTGATGATCATGGGAAGTCACAAAATCAATTGAAAAAGCAAAAACAGAAAGAAAAATAGCACACCCTGGAGGAAAACCTTGCTGGCGTTTAAACGCCAGTAAGGGCAGCAAATGGGTGTTTAACGCCCAGTCTGGCACCATTCTGGGCGTTTAACGACAGTAAGGGGCACCAGACTGGCGTTTAACGGCAGGAATGGGAATCAAGCTGGCGTTAAACGCCAGAAATGGGCACCAGCCCGGCGTTTAACGCCAGGATTGGCAGAAAGAGCAATTTTGCTCGCCACTTGGTGCAGGGATGAATTATCCTTGACACCTCAGGATCTGTAGACCCCACAAGATCCCCACCTACCCCACCACTCTCTCTCTCTTCTTCACCCATTCACCAATCACCTCAACACCTCTTCTCCATAAACCCCTCACCTATCAAATTCCACCATTCTCTTCACCACTCACGTCCATCCCCCACCTACCTCACCATTCAAATTCAAACCACTTTCCGTCCCAAACCCACCCATAATGGCCGAACCTTACCCCTCTCTCCACCCCTATATAAACCCATCTTCACTCCTTCATTTTCACACAACCTACACACTACTTCTGCCCCTTGGCCGAACCACAAGCCCCCCTCCATCTCCTCTATTTCTTCTTCTTCTACTCTCTTCTTTCTTCTTTTGCTCAAGGACGAGCAAACCTTCTAAGTTTGGTGTGGTAAAAGCATTGCTTTTTGTTTTTCCATAACCATTTATGGCATCTAAGGCCAGAGAAACCTCTAGAAAGAGGAAAGGGAAGGCAAAAGCATCCACTTCCGAGTCATGGGAGATGGAGAGATTCATCTCAAGGGTGCATCAAGACCACTTCTATGAAGTTGTGGCCATGAAGAAGGTGATCCCCGAGGTCCCTTTTCGAACTCAAAAAAAGTCAACTTTGATCAAAGGTTGGACCAAGTCCTCAAAGACATTTGTGAAGAGGGCGCTCAATGGAAGAGAGATTCAAGAGGGAAGCCGGTTTAACTGAGAAGGCATGACCTCAAGCCCGTGGCTTGGGGATGGTTGGAGTTTATCCAACGCTCAATCATTCCCACTAGCAAACCGGTCGGAAGTTACTATAGACCAGGCTATCATGATTCATAGCATCATGATTGGAGAAGAAGTAGAAGTTCATGAGGTTATATCCAAAGAACTTTGTAAGGTGGTGGACAAGTCCTCTACCTTGGCAAGGTTAGCCTTCCTTCATCTCATTTGTCACCTCTGTAATTCAGTTGGAATTAACATAGAAGGAGACATCCTCATTGATGAGGACAAGCCCATCACTAAGAAGAGGATGGAGCAAACAAGAGATCCCACTCATCATGAAATCCCTGAGATGCCTCAAGGGATGCACTTTCCTCCACAAAATTTTTGGGAGCAAATCAACACCTCCCTAGGAGAATTGAGTTCCAACATGGGACAATTAAGAGTGGAGCACCAAGAACATTCCATCCTCCTCCATGAAATTAGAGAAGATCAAAGAATCATGAAAGAAGAGCAACAAAGGAAAGGATGAGACATTGAGGAGCTCAAGCACTCCATAAGATCTTCAAGAGGAAGAACAAGCCGCCATCACTAAGGTGGACCCGTTCTTTAATCTCCTTGTTCTTTATTTTTCTATTTTTTTCGAAAAATCATGCTAATGTTTATCTATGTTTGTGTCTTATGATCATTAGTGTCTTAGTGTCTATGCCTTAAAGTTATGAATGTCCTATGAATCCATCACCTTTCTTAAATAAAAAATGTTCTTAATTAAAAAAGAGAAGAATTGCATGAATTTTGAATTTTATAACAGATTAATTATTTTGATGTGGTGGCAATGCCTTTGATTTCTGAATGTATGCTTGAACAGTGCATATGTCTTTTTAATTGTTGTTCATGAATGTTGGCTCTTGAAAGAATGATGAAAAAAGGAGACATGTTACTGAGGATCTGAAAAATCATAAAAATGATTCTTGAAGCAAGAAAAAGCAGTGAATTAAAAAAAATGAAAAAAGGGGAAAAGAAAAAGAAAAAAATAATAAAGTCGTGATCCAAGGCAAAAAGAGTGTGCTTAAGAACCCTGGACACCTCTAATTGGGGACTCTAGCAAAGCTGAGTCACAATCTGAAAAGGTTCACCCAATTATGTGTCTGTGGCATGTATGTATCCGGTGGTAATACTGGAAGACAGAGTGCTTTGGGCCACGGCCAAGACTCATAAAATAGTTGTGTTCAAGAATCATCAAACTTAACTAGGAGAATCAATAACATTATCTGGATTCTGAGTTCCTATAGAAGCCAATCATTCTAAATTTTAAAGGATAAAGTGAGATGCCAAATTGTTCAGAGGCAAAAAGCTAAAAGCCCCGCTCATGTAATTAATACTGATCTTCATAGATGTTTTTGGAATTCATTGCATATTCTCTTCTTTTTATCTTATTTGATTTTCAGTTGCTTGGGGACAAGCAACAATTTAAGTTTGGTGTTGTGATGAGCGGATAATTTATACGCTTTTTAGCATTGTTTTTAGTATGTTTTTAGTATGTTTTAGTTAGTTTTTATTATATTTTTATTAGTTTTTAGTTAAAATTCACTTTTCTGGACTTTACTATAAGTTTGCGTGTTTTTCTGTGATTTCAGGTATTTTCTGGCTGAAATTGAGGGACCTGAGCAAAAATCTGATTCAGAGGCTGAAAAGGACTGCAGATGCTGTTGGATTCTGACCTCCCTGCACTCAAAGTGGATTTTCTGGAGCTACAGAAGCCTAATTGGCGCGCTCTCAACTGCGTTGGAAAGTAGACATTCTGGGCTTTCCAGCAATGTATAATAGTCCATACTTTGCCCGAGATTTGATGGCCCAACCCGACGTTCCAAATCAGCTCAAAACTGCCCGGCGTTAAACGCCAGAACTGGCACAAGAATGGGAGTTAAACGCCCAAAATGGCACAAAAGCTGGCGTTTAACTCCAAGAAAAGTCTCTACACATGAAAGATTCAATGCTCAGCCCAAGCACATACCAAGTGGGCCCGGAAGTGGATTTTTATGTAATTTACTCATTTCTGTAAACCCTAGGCTACTAGTTCTCTACAAATAGGACCTTTTGCTATTGCATTTCATATCTTTTGATCATTTTAGATCTTAGGATTATCTTTGGACGTCTAGTTCTTAGATCATTGGGAGGCTGGCCTCTCGGCCATGCCTAGACCTTGTTCTTATGTATTTTCAACGGTGGAGTTTCCACACACCATAGATTAAGGTGTGGAGCTCTGTTGTACCTCGAGTATTAATGCAATTACTATTGTTCTTCTATTCAATTCAGCTTATTCTTGTTCTAAGATATCACTTGTTCCTCAACTTGATGAATGTGATGATCCGTGACACTCATCATCATTCTCACCTATGAACGTGTGCCTGACAACCACCTCCGTTCTACCTTAGATTGAGTGGATATCTCTTGGATCCCTTAATCAGAATCTTCGTGGTATAAGCTAGAATTGATGGCGGCATTCAAGAGAATCCGGAAGGTCTAAACCTTGTCTGTGGTATTCTGAGTAGGATTTAAGGATTGAATGACTGTGACGAGCTTCAAACTCCTGAAGGTTGGGCGTTAGTGACAGACGCAAAAGAATCACTGGATTATATTCCAACCTGATTGAGAACCGACAGATGATTAGCCGTGCTGTGACAGAGCGCGTTGAACTTTTTCACTGAGAGGACGGGATTGTAGCCATTGACAACGGTGATGCCCAACATACAGCTTGCCCTGGAAAGGAGTAAGAAGGATTGGATGAAGACAGTAGGAAAGCAGAGAGACGGAAGGGACAAAGCATCTCTATACGCTTATTTGAAATTCTCACCAATGAATTACATAAGTATCTCTATCTTTAACTTATGTTTTATTCATTAATCCTCCATAACCATTTGAATCTGTCTGACTGAGATTTACAAGATGACCATAGCTTGCTTCATACCAACAATCTCCTTGGGATCGACCCTTACTCGTGTAAGGTTTATTACTTGGACGACCCAGTGCACTTGCTGGTTAGTTGTGCGAAGTTGTGATAAAGAGTTGAGATTGCAATTGAGCGTACCATGTTGATGGCGCCATTGATGATCACAATTTCGTGCACCAGATGTTCATTCGCGCTTAATTATGGAGAAGGTGATGATCCGTGACACTCATCACCTTCCTCAATCCATGAACGTGTGCTTGACAACCACCTCCGTTCTACATTAGATTGAATGATATCTCTTAGATTCCTTAATCAGAATCCTCGTGGTATAAGCTAGATTGATGGCGGCATTCATGAGAATTCGGAAAGTCTAAACCTTGTCTGTGGTATTCCGAGTAGGATTCTGGGAATGGATAGCTGTGACGAGCTTCAAACTCGTGAGTGTTGGGCGTGATGACAAACGCAAAAGGATCAATGGATCTTATTCCGACATGATCGAGAACCAACAGATGATTAGCCGTGCTGTGACAGAGCATTTGGACCATTTTTACTGAGAGAATGGGAAGTAGCCATTGACAATGGTGATTCCCTACATACAGCTTGCCATGGAAGGAGCCTTGCATTTATGAAAGTGAGTAAGCATTATATTGCAGGGATTCAGAGGACAAAGCATCTCCAAAACCCCAACATATTCTCTATTACTGCACAACAAGTAATTATTTCACACTCTTTTATTATTTTAATAATTCAAACTGATAATTATAATTGATATCCTGACTAAGAATAATAAAATAAACATAGCTTGCTTCAAACCAATAATCTCCGTGGGATCGACCCTTACCCACGTAAGGTATTACTTGGACGACCCAGTGCACTTGCTGGTTAGTGGTACGAAATTATAAGAAATCTTGATTTTGATCTTGGCATTACAATTTCGTACACCATGCAATCATCCAGAAAGATTGAAAACAAATTGTTACAGGGCAACACCAAACTTAGAATGTAACCATATGCCAATTTATTGAAATTTAAACAAAGCAGACAGAAAAAATAAACAAAGCAAAGGAATGAAATGTTACCTAAGGTTGGGTTGCCTCCCAACAAGCGCTCTTTTAGTGTCATTAGCTTGACATGTTGTTCTTCACTTTCTTCCTCTTCTTCCAATTTGTTAAGAGGAATGACCTCAAGGGGAGATATGAACCAGCTAGTGTCCCCTGTCTTGGCCTCTCTTCAGCAAGCTTCCTTTTGTTAATGGCTTGATTGAGCTTGCTTGCTGGATCAGGGGTAGGATCGGTGCTCTTGTTAGTTTCCTTCACTTCTTAGACATCAAGACTTGGTGGTTGTGTGATTGTTGGAGCTTTATCTTCATTAAAAGCCTTTTGCATTGGTGGTTCAATGAGCTCTTCTTCCATGCAAATTTCTGCCTCACTTGAGTATGGACTTCCTTGGTTATCTTCCTCACTTTCTTGTTCTTCCACTTCCTCTTTTGCGCTCAACACTTGATTTAATACTACTTCCATGGAGGAGGTTTGTTGTTCTTCTCAAAATTTCTTCATCTCCTCTTCATATCTTTCAATCACAGATTCAAGTGTTGAGCATCTTTGGTTCAGGGAAGTTTGTGAGGGTTATGAGTTTTCCTGTTTCTTTATCATCTCAAGTGCAGTTTCAGGTTCAAATAACTCCACCACCTCCTCCTCCATTGAAATTTCACTTGATACAGTTGCCTCTTCTTCCACTTCCTTCTCCATATCCACCAATTGGTCTTCATCTTCCTTGCTCAGCAAGTCTAAGTTTCTCCTCATTTGCTCTAAGTGCCCATCCATCCGTTGAAGAAGGATTTCTTGCTCTTTCCAGGATTGTTCTTGCCTTTCTAATAATTCTGTGGACTTTTGAAGGGGATCCTCAACTACTAGCTCAAAAGATGAAGGTTGAGGGAAATTTTGTGGATATGGATGTATTATGGTGAAATTGTTTTGAGTGGTATGGAATGAATCTTGTGAGTTGTAGAATGGATTTTGTGAATGTTGAAATGAGTCTTCTATGTCGTGGAATGAATTTTGTGGTTGGTAAAATGAGTCGTACGGATCTTGAGGGAGGTTTTGTGTTGAGGCAAAATCAAGTGATGAAAAATTTTCAAGTGGAAAACTGGAAGGTGAGGTTGGACAATTTTGCATGAATGAATTGAAGGTTTGCTCAAGTGATGATGGCTCTTGATATGTAGAGAATGAATTGTCAAATGCTCTCTGATTTTGATCCCTCCAGGCATAACTTGAAGAATTGTTGAACTCATCACAGTATGGATCATCTTGTTGCCTTGAGGGACAATCTTGTATGAATTTATTGAAAATACACTCTAGTGAAGATGTTTCTTGATGAACACGGTATGGATCACTAAGATTTCTTTGATTTTGACTTTCCCAGCCACAATATGAGTAGTTGTTAGACTCATCAAAATCTGGATCATATTGTGTCTCTGGAAGGTGTCCCATTTCAACTGATTGTTCACATTCTTTTTGACATGTCCAGACACCATGAGGGTAATGACTTAAATCATCTTGTGGTTCTGGATCATATCTCATGTGAATTGCTTCATCATCTATCATTTCTTGGTGATATTCCCAGCCACCATTAGAATAATGACTCGAATCATTTTGTGGTGGTGGGAAATATCCCATATGATTCTCTTGCTCGTCTTGTGGTTTTGAAACATATCTCCATTGATTGGAGTGCTCAGAATTTGCATTTTCTTGGTGATATTCCCAGCCACCATTAGAATAATCAATTGGTGATGATAGGTAATATCCCATAAAATTTGTTTGATCAAAAGATGAGTTGAACTCCATTTGAATTTTGTAAAATACAATCACCAAAGAAACTGAAATTCATGTCTTAGATGAGATTTGCTTAGCGAGGCAAAAATACAAACACCTTGGTTTCAATTTAAAACAGAAAATTAAAAAGAACAAAAACAAGGAAAAATGCTTAATCTAGACTTCTCACCCACTTAATCATTGTTGATCTATATCAATCCCCGGCAACGGCACCAAAAACTTGATGGGTAAAAATTAGATTTCCACAAAAACTCACCGGCAAGTGCATCGGGTCGCATCAAGTAGTAATAACTCACAAGAGTGAGGTCGATCCCACAGGGATTGATGGATCAAGCAACTTTAGTGAGTGATTAGTTTAGTCGAACTAACAATATTGAGTGATAATTGATACAGCAGAAAGTAAATGACAAGAAATTTAAAGTGCCGAAAGTAAATTGGACAGAAACTTAAAGAACAAGAAAAGTGAATTACAGAAGATCTAACTTGTAGGAAGTAAATTGACAGAATATTAAAGAACAAGAAATGTAGATTGCAGCAAATGTAAAGGGGGCTGGGTGCTGGAAAATTAAATGAAGGCAGTAAATTACAACTCAGATCAATTGCAGAAAATTAAATTGCAGGAAGAGTAAATCAGATTGAATCATGAACATAACAGAAAGGTAAAATTACAGAAAAGGAAATTGGAGTAGAGGATTGTAGAAATTGAAATTTGCACAAACTGAATTCAATGTAACTCAAGTGTAGAAAGTGCAGAAAAATAAAAAGTGTATCAAAGAGAGCTTTCTATTCTATCCTACTCCTACTCCTATTGCTCTCTAGCAGAGCCAGCCTTCCTAATGAAATGAAACTGATGCCTTTTTATAGGCTTTACAAAATGAAAATAAAATTGAAATTGAAAATAAATTACAATTTAAATGAAATTCCTAATCTAACTGTTTATTGTGCCTTTGAGTGGTGTTAATGAACTCTGCTTGCTTTGAGGCTTCAATGGGCTTGAATTGAAATTAATTGAGCTAGAGTTGCACTTAGAGTGGGTCCTTTTGGTTTGGCCTTGAAATGGTGGGTCAGGGTTGGCTTTTGTTCAAGTGAGCCAAGGTGTGTTGGAACCTTCCAGTGGAGCGCTCCGTTTGGTTGAATGAACGTCACATTCATTCCCTCTTGGTGCGCAAATTTTGGTGCGCATGTTTTCCTTCCTCTAGCGTTCAATATGTGAACGCTATGTTCACCTACCCAATGCTCTCTCTTGGTCCTTTGGTGCGTGCCTTGCTTTCCTTGGCAAAAGTCTCGAAAACGTTCACAAGAGTGAACGTGGCGTTCACTTGTTTGAACGCTACTTCTTGTGTTGCGCCTTGGTGCTTCAATTGTTGCCACCATTCCTTGTTTAGCGTTCACTTCATTGAACGCTCAGTTCATTCCTTTGAGCGCTGGCCGTGTGCTCCCTAGCTTCCAAGCCTTGTGTCGTGCAAAAGTTAACAAAAGTGAACGCCAAGTTCAAACTAATGAACGCTACCCTTTGTTTTGCTTTAATGAACGCTTGCTTGGTTGGCATTATAGCGTTCATTCATTTAATGAATACATAAGCCAAGGATGGCATTACTAATACTACATGCATGCTTTCATGGCTTTATTAATGTATGCTTTCATTAACTTTAATTAACAATGCCAAGCGTTCATTCATTGGCATTAGGAAT
Organism: Arachis stenosperma; assembly: GCF_014773155.1. Lineage (NCBI taxonomy): Eukaryota > Viridiplantae > Streptophyta > Magnoliopsida > Fabales > Fabaceae > Arachis > Arachis stenosperma. Next base: position 99,531,744 of record NC_080377.1, read on the forward strand.
TAAATGTTTCATGCATACATTCATTAATGCCTTAGCAAAGAAATAATGACATTAATAATATTACATGCATGCTTTCATTACTTTATTAGTAATGCCAAGTAATGTAGCGTTCATTCATTCTTAATTGGCATAATTAAATGCATGCATACTTTAATTCATGCTAATGCTTGCATAAGGCATTAACTAAATGTCACCGCTTCATGGTCATGGGCCACGCTTTTAAAAGCATGGCCTAAGGTTATAAAACGTGCTCAAACTTCAAAGTGTGCCCCAAAATTTTTCTTTCCTCTTTTTGAGTTTAATTTGTGATTTTTTTCTTCTTTTTCTACTTATTTCCTACAAGATTTATAAAATCAAAAGATCAAAGAAATATACCATTTAATCACAAAAGTATTCAATATTTAAGCACTAATCATCAATTTCTTGTATGCAAAAGTATAGAAAAGCATGACATGATGACGATGTTTGATATTGTGAATATGTGGCTTAGGCACTTCTGATTATCTGAGATACGAGTTTCTCTGGGAAAAATGCAGTGGCTTGTCACCACGTGCTCCAGGTTGAAATTCGATACTCTGTTGACCCTACGTCGCAAGATTTGACCGGGCACTTCAACTCCCTGGAATTTCTCCCAACGAGCTGAATTTATTTATGATGATAAAAAGCTTTGAATAGAATCTTGGGATGCGTGCATGTGGGACTTCTAGGGTTTAGCAGTCGGACATGTTGGGCTGTCTTTATAACTGACAGATGAGACTCATTAGCCATAGGACAGACATATATCATATGCATTTGTCTGTTTGCTTTGGTTTGCATTCTTGGGTTTGTCTATTTGATATTCATACTTAATTGCTATATGTTTTGTTTGCTGTATCTGTAAACTACCTGTATTTTCCTTGTATGCCTTGTTTGTCTGTGCAACTGAGATGTCCCTTGTCTGAAGGAGGGGTGACGAAGGTAGTTCCACTGGTGTTTCGGAGGATTGGAGGAAAGGCAATGAATTTAGGGACTAAGTTAGGCTTGAGATAGAATCAAGAATCCTTAGATACTTCACCTTAATGATGCTTTTCAATTTTAGTTTTAAGTTTGTATCAATTTTCGGAAGTCCTAGGATCGCCTCTAGCTGTTTTGGGAGCTTATATGTTAGTTAGTTGCACCATTACCATGCTGATAACCTCTGGTTCTCACCCTATACATATTTTATGGTTTTCAGACGCAGGACGTGAGGCATTTCGCTGAGGCATACTGGGAGCTTCTGAAAGCGAAGAACTTTTGTGTTTGTGGGACTATATTTTGGCTTTAATGTATATATAGATACTCTTATATCTCCACTGTTTATGTATATTATGGTTTATCCCTCTTAGAGGTTGATTTGGAGAAACGGTTTCTGTAAACTGTATTTTGGGACTTTTTGGAATTCTTATGTATATATGTATGTATGCTCTGGCCAGTTTTAATTTCACGAGCCATATTAGAAGCTTTGTTAACTATATCTTTGAAATTATTTTCCTATGTATATATGTATATGTCACTTTGATCTTATCCTATCTGGTTTACGTTTATCGCTTACGTGAGTGATGCGTTTTTCTGTTTAACACTTTTGAGTAACTTTTCTTCAAAAGGCTCTTAGATAAAATCCTTTTTCACCTATATTATATATATGATTTTATTTTTAGAGGTCGTAATACCTCACCACCTCAGTGTTATGACTTAAGCATAAGACTCTGTGTGGTAGGATATTATATTATGGTATGAGAGTAGTTTGTTCCTGTAGAGCTTGAGAGACGGACTGACTATGCTTCTGTGCATACTCTGTGTGTGTGTGTCTATGTGCTAATAGGATATCTAACTTATATATGTGGCATGAATGTTCATGAGCATGTATTTGGGACTTTGAAGCACTAAACTTAAGATATTGAGATTGATCACCTTGATATCACTTGCTTGCTGTTGGTGCACGAAATGCAATCCCACTCTTTGACAATTCGCACAACTAACCAGCAAGTGCACTGGGTCGTCCAAGTAATACCTTACGTGAGTAAGGGTCGATCCCACGGAGATTATTGGTTTGAAGCAAGCTATGTTTATTTTATTATTCTTAGTCAGGATATCAATTAAAATTATCAGTTGGAATTATTAGAAAAATAAAAGAGCATGAAATAATTAATTGTTACTTTAATAATGGAGAATATGTTGGAGTTTTGGAGATGCTTTGTCTTATGAATTCCTGTAATGTAATATTCAACTCAATTCCAAAGTGCAAAGTTCCTTCCATGGCAAGCTGTATGTAGGGTGTCACCATTGTCAGTGGCTACCTCCCATCCTCTCAGTGAAAACGGTCCAGATGCTCTGTCACAGCACGACTAATCAGCTATTGGTTCTCGATCATGTTGGAATAGGATCCATTGATCCTTTTGCGTTTGTCATCACGCCCAGCAATCGCGAGTTTGAAGCTCGTCACAGCCATTCAATCCTTGAATCCTACTCGAAATACCACAGACAAGGTTTAGACTTTCCAGATCCTCAAGAGTGGCCGCCATCAATTCTAGCTTATACCACGAAGATTCTGATTAAGAAATCTAAGAGAAGCTCATTCAATCTGATGTAGAATGGAGGTGGTTGTCAGGCACACGTTCATGGATTGAGGAAGGTGATGAGTATCACGGATCATCACCTTCTTCATAATTAAGCGCGAATGAACATCTTAGATAGGAACACACACGTTTGAGTGGAGAAATAGAAACAATTGCATTAATTCATCGAGACGCTGCAGAGCTCCTCACCCCCAACAATGGAGTTTAGAGACTCATGCCGTCAAAGTGTATAAAATTCAGATATGAAAATGTCATGAGGTACAAAATAAGTCTCTAAAAGTTGTTTAAATAGTAAACTAGTAACCTAGGTTTATAGAAAATGAGTAAACTAAGATAATTAGTGCAGAAATCCACTTCTGGGGCCTACTTGGTGTGTGCTGGGGCTGAGACTTAAGCCTCTCACGTGCTTGGGCTGTTTCTGGAGTTGAACGCCAGGTTGTAACGTGTTTTGGGCGTTGAACTCCAACTTGTAACCTGTTTCTGGCGCTGGACGCCAGACTGCAACATGGAACTGGCGTTGAACGCCAGTTTACGTCGTCTATCTTTGCGCAAAGTATGGACTATTATATATTGCTGGAAAGCCCTGGATGTCTACTTTCCAACCCAATGGAGAGAGCGTCAATTGGACGCCTGTAGCTCCAAAAAATCCATTCCGAGTGCAGGGAGGTCAGGATCCAACAGCATCAGCAGTCCTTTTTTCAGCCTAACTCAGATTTTTGCTCAGCTCCCACAATTTCAGCCAGAAAATACCTGAAATCACAAAAAAATACACATACTCATAGTAAAGTCCAGAAATATGACTTTTGCCTAAAAACTAATAAAATTCTATTAAAAATTAATTAAAATATCCTAAAATCTACATGAAATTACCCCCAAAAAGCGTATAAAATATCCGCTCATCACAACACCAAACTTAAACTGTTGCTTGTCCCCAAGCAACTAGAAGAATAAAATAGGATAAAAAGAAATTAAGAAGCAATAATATCTCAGAGTTTTAAGTGAAGCCCAGATTCTAATTAGATGAGCGGGGCTAGTAGCTTTTTGCTTCTGAACAGTTTTGGCATCTCACTTTATCCTTTGAAATCCAGAATGATTGGCTTCCATAGGAACTTAGAATTCAGATAGTATTATTGATTCTCCTAGTTTAGTATGTTGATTCTTGAACACAGTTACTTTATGAGTCTTGGCCGTGGCCCTAAGCACTTTGTTTTCCAATATTACCACCGGATACATAAATGCCATAGACACATAATTGGGTGAACCTTTTCAGATTGTGACTTAGCTTTGCTCAAGTCCCCAATTAGAGGTGTCCAGAGTTCTTAAGCACACTCTTTTGCTTTGGATCACGACTTTAACCACTCAGTCTCAAGCTTTTCACTTGGACCTGCATGCCACAAGCACATGGTTAGGGACAGCTTGATTTAGCCGCTTAGGCCTGGATTTATTTTCTTGGGCCCTCCTATCCATTAATGCTCAAAGCCTTGGATCCTTTTTACCCTTGCCTTTTGGTTTTAAGGGCTTGATGGAGTGCAGAAGCTGGTGAATTAAAAATTTATTAAAATGGTTACGTTGCAAGTATAGTTCTTAACTCACCCAAAATCTGCCTATCAATTTAGAAATATGTCACAGAAAGTTTAAATTAAAATTACTGGGAGTTTTAAGTCCTAGGTCATCTCCCAATGAGTTGCAGAAAAGTGTGCTGCTTTATTAATCAGATATTCCAAAAAGTTGAGCTAAGTAAATTGGGATTTAAATTGAGGAATTTTAAATAATATAAATAAAAGCCTTGACTGGGAATTGATTGGTTAGAATCTCTATCATTGATGGAATGATTTTTAAGATTGATTTATAATTAATGGTTACTCTGTTTGGTTATCCCTTACTAGGTAAGGGAAAGTCAAACAAGTTGGAATGCCAGATCTGTTCACGAGTTACAACCCACTTAGTTCAAAGGGATTGGCGTTGGTGACAGGATAGCAATCCAACAATTAACCCAACTACAAATTTTTTCTTCAATCCTTCCAACTCAAGAGTTTCTTTTAATCAATTCCCCATCAAGTAATAAAACTACTCACGCATTGTAAATAAAGAATCCATGGCACATGAAAGGGAATTAAAAGAAGACATGATTATTGGAATTGAAATTAAATTAAAAAGAAATAATCCTTGCATTAATTAATCATAAAAGTATCTGAATGACAAAATTGAACATAACAAAGAACATGGAAGAATAAAACCAAGTTAAGAGAACAAACTAGAGTGATGAAGTCTTGATGTGGAAATAACTCTTCTTAATGTTCCAATGCTAAGACCAATTAAAAGTTAAAATTCTAAAAGCTATAGAGAGAAAACCTAAGAGAGTGAAAAACTAGATCTAAAACTACTGAATGAATGTGTCTTCGTTATTTCTGCATATTCTCCGACTCTAGTCTGCTGTTCCGGGCCGAAAACTGGGCCGAAATAGGGTCCAAAATCGCTGGTTTCGGATTCTGCAGATTATGCAGATCGTGCATGTCACGCGATCGCGTCGTCCATGCGGACGCGTCGCTTGCGCTTTTCCTCCTCACGCATTCGCGTCATCCAAGCTACCGCGTTGCTTGTGCTTTCCAATCCGCGTGGCCGCGCAAGCCATGCGGCCGCGTCACCGCAATTTGCGCTCCTTTGCGCAGTCGCGTGAGCCATGCGACTGCGTCACTTTTCGCTGGTTATCTCCTCAAATTCTTGTATTCCTTCCATTTTTGCTAGCTTCCTCTCCAATCTCCGTCTCATTCATGCCCTATAAAGCCTGAAACACTTGACACACAGATTACGGCATCGAATGGAATAAAGGAGAATTAAAATTAAATAATTAAAGTCTCTAGGAAGCAATTTTCAAACATGTAATAAGTTCAGGAAGGAAATCTAAATGCATGCTAAATTGATGAATAAGTGGGTAAGGATCATGACAAAACCACACAATTAAACACAATATAAACTATAAAATAGTGGTTTATCAACCTCCCCACACTTAAACATTAGCATGTCCTCATGCTAAATTGAAGGAGACAACGAAATAAGTATGAACATGCAGAAACTCATGAAATGCAATGCAATCCTACATATATAAATAAATGCAACTATATGATTATTGTCCACTTGATCAAAAGTAAATAAGCCCTTCAAAACAATTACAAATCAAATTCCACTAATTCTATCATCATATAATAAAACCGATAAAAGTGCAAGAAGATAGCTTATGAAGGCCGGAAACATGAAAATTCAAGCATTGAGCCCTCACTGATAATGTATGTACGCTCTAATCTCTAGTGTATAGGGTAATCACTCTATTCTTCTCTAGTCATGTTTCTAACTTTTGTTTTTCTCCTAACCAATCAACAATAGTTAATATACCAATGCAAACATCATGAGGTCTTTTCAGGGTTGTAATGGGGCGAAGGTGCAGGTAAGGGTATATATATTTGGCTAAGTGAGCTTTATAAATTGAATCTTTAATTAACCTAAGCTCTCACCTAATATACATATATTCTATATACTTTTAAATTCATGCCTAACTACCCATAATTCCCTTTTTCAACCCATACTCATGTTTCAACCTTGTATTTTAATTCTATCATATGTGCATTGATCTTTGAATTCTGAATTTAACATTGGGGTAATTTTGTCCCCTTATTTATTTGTTTATCATTTTTTTTTGAATTGAAATAAATAAAGCTTATCAATGCACATAGATTTTTGATTCTTATAGTTTCACATGAATGGGTATCCAAATTTCCTTTAAATTTTCATGACACATTCCCTTAACAACTTTTGTTTCCACAATTTCCCATACTTAACTAGCACACACAATTTTATCTTAAGCTAACCAAAGATTCAATTTGGGATATGCAATTGTTTTTCAGCTTAAGGTTAGTAATGTGGTAAAATATAGAACAAATGGGGTTTTAAAGGCTCAAAGTGGTTAACAAGGGTAATTGAAAAGGGTAGGCTTGATTTGGATAAGTGAGTTTAAACAAATAATGGCCTCAATCATGTGCAAGCATGTAAATATAATAAATATTGGACATATAAGATAAAACAAAATATAGATTACAATCATAGAGAAGTAAACACACAAGAATAAAATAATTATGGTTAAATAATGTAACCATACATAAAGGCTCAAATCTTTCACAGGTTGTGTGTTCTTTAGCTCAAACATCATGTTCCAAATACAACTCAAGCAGATTTATCATAAAAATTTTGAAAAATTAGTGAAATTTTGTTCCAAAGATAGATTTTGAAAAGAAACTTATTGTCTTTTCAATCAAGTAGAACATGCATGCAACTATCCTAACCTATGCAATTTATTCTATTCTATAAAAGAAAGAAAAATCTAACTAAAATATCCTAATTATTGGTGTCAGAGAAGAGAATTTACCTTCGGAAGTCAGGTACTGACCGACCTCCCGACACTTAAGGCTTTGCACCGTCCTCGGTGCCATCTGTCAGGAATAGGGGTGGGCTGGTAGCAGTATCTCCACAGTCGGGACCATCATGGCTCCCGGTGCTGGTAAAAGAAATGGAGTCCGGGGTGTCTGAGTCTCTGAAGCGTCCCTTGAGTAGCTCCTTGAGGTGTTTGAATCGGCGCTCGTTACGGCGCTCTCTCATCTTTGCTTTCTGTTCATGCCGATCCAACTTTTCAAGTATCTGCTGGGGCAATTTCTCAGTGGTAGATGCTTGGGGTGTTGAAGAAGGAATATCTTCAACCGGCTCAGTAGGCTGGCTTGTAGTGGCTGCTGAAAATCTGAGGTATTTCCCGTTAGGGACATATTGATCATCCCGTGGAAGCATGGCTTTAGTGTCCCCAGCTCTATACGAGACTCTGGCTGTTGAGACAAGATTTGAGACCAAGGCGGGGAAAGGTAAGTTGCCCACGATTTGTACATGCTCCATAGCATTCCGGATGTGTCTTGAGAGATTCAGAGGTTGGTCTGTAAGGATGCACCATAGTATAACAGCCATGTCCGCAGTGAAGGAGGACTCATGAGTGCTCGAAAAGACGTAATGGGACATGATCTGTGCCCATACGCGAGCCTCCAAGGTAAGTGCGGAAGCCAAGATTCCCTTAGGGCGGTTGCGGTGGTATCCGTAGATCCAACGGCTGCCAGGTAAAGCGATGACCCCGAGAATGGAGTCCCAGTCAAATTGGTATCTCTGGCGCTGAAGGGTGGCTTCTTGAAAAGCGTCCATTCCTGCTGGAATAGTGGGAAGACTCAGAACTTGCTGAATGGCCTCTTCTGTGATGGGGACTTGCTTCTGCCGGACATAAACAGACTGCAGGGTCGGTATGTAGAAGTCGGAGTAGAACTCAACTACCCAAGAAAGATTGACCTGCCTTGGCTGTCTCCGTAGGAAACCCCATTGTCTTCGCTCAATTTGCGGCTCAACAAAGGTGGCAATATTGGACGGGAGGATAAGAAGGTATTCATTGTTATAGTTCCTTTCTGCTAGGATAGGGAACATCTGCTCACAGTAGCGATTGGAAAATCGCGCAGTGTCCTTTGCTGGAAAGGCTTTCTCCTTGTCGTCAACCTTTATTATCCTCTTAACTCTTTTTGTTGAGGGCTTGACTGCGGTTGAAGAAGGCTCTGCCACTAATGCTCTTTTAGTTCTTCTTCTTGCTGGTGGTTTGGAAGTAGCTTTCTCTTTCCCGTTCTTGGTGGCCATCCTGAAAGAAGGGAAGAGAAAGGAAATTAAATTCAAAGAGATAGAGCAAGGAAGAGGGTATTGTAAGTGATAGTCAATGCACAATAAAGATAAATGGCATTAACACATGGTCCGGATTACATGTGAAAAGCACATTAATGGAAATATAGCAAGTGCATGTAGGACAATGGAATGCAAGAGGTTTATTGGCATGCAGGCAAAGGCATGAGTAGCATATATCAAACATACAATGTCCAGTTTAGATTACCATTTGTAACAAACTATCACGTTTGTATTGACAATTAAATCTAATTAATAAAATAACAAGGGAAAGTTGTGAAAAGCAAGCATTTAATAGTATAGCAACATAGAGAAGTGCATAATGCCACATGAGCTTTTTCACAAACATATAGCATGCATGGTGAATAGGTTATAGAAAATATGAAGAGAAACATGCAAGCAATCCCTTAAATAGGAGAAAAATAATTGTTAAACAATTTGCAATAATCCACAAGCATATAATGATAGATAATGACTCAAAAGGTTTCTAACACCATGTAAAAAGAAAAGAAGAAGAAGAAAGAAAAAGAATGATTTGAAAAGAAAAAGAAAAGAAAAAGAGAATAATATATATACATAATATAATAAGGATGATGGAAAAGAGAATAAGGTAAAACCTTGTTAATGGAGGGGAGAGAGAGAGAGAGTGAAAGGTGAGGTAGAAGGGGGAAGGGAGAAAGAAGAAAGAAGGGGGGAAAAGAAAAAGTAGGATTTGGAGGAGAGAAAGATAAGATAATTTGGCTTTTGGGTTGAGCTGTGCGGCGCATGCGACGCAGCCGCGGAAGGCACGCGTTCGCGTGGGTGCGCATCAGGTAAGACGACGCGATCGCGTCAGTCACGCGGTCGCGTGACCCGTGTTGCGCTGCTGGCGCGAGTGCAGCCTCGCTCCAGCACAACTCTCTGTTCGATTCATTTTAATTGCCAAAATTGGGTGACGCGATCGCGTGAGTGTGCGTCAGAAAATAATTGACGCGGCCGCGTCGGCAACGCGGTCGCGTGACAAGGATTGTGCTTCCAGCACCAATCCAGCACCACTCTCGCACAATATGGCATTGTGCACCCTTTTACGTCGAAAATGCAGGGCACGCGGCCGCGTGGAGCACGTGGTCGCGTGGGAGGCCATGATTTCCATGCGACGCGGTCGCGTCAACGATGCGGTTGCGTGGGATAAGTTGTGCCTTTGGCACGACTCCAGCGCTGCTCCTGTGTAACTTTCTGTTCATTTTTATTTTCTTTACTCCCCCTGCCACGCGGACGCGTCGCTGGTGCGATCGCGTCGCGCGGCGAAAATTTTTTTTTTTAAAGGAAAGATAAAGACATGTAATTGAAAGAACATGAAAGCACTAATAAAGAGAAGAGTTATTTAAAGAAGAAAAACTAAAAGTGAAGAAAAGAATGATCGTACCGCGATGGGTTGTCTCCCACCAAGCACTTTGCTTTAACGTCCGTAAGTTGGACGCTCCACTAGCTCAATCTGTTGTTATGTGGGGATCTTCCAGGTGGAAGATCTCGAGCTCCTTGCTTTTCTGCACCTTCTCACCATGGTACAGCTTCAGGCGGTGTCCATTAACCTTAATAAGTTCAGAGCTTGAAGGATGGCTTAGGTGATAAACTCCGTACGGTTCAGCCTTCTCTACTCTGTATGGACCTTCCCATTTTGATCTCAACTTACCGGGCATGAGCCTCAGTCGAGATTTGTAAAGGAGAACAAAATCTCCATGTTGGAACTCTCTCTTCTTGATGTTTTGATCATGCACAGCTTTCATCTTTTCCTTATATATTCTGGAGTTTTCATAAGCTTCTAGGCGAAGGTTCTCCAGTTCCTGCAGTTGCAACTTCCTTTCAGCTCCGGCCTTCTCAATTTCCATGTTGCACTCTTTAACTGCCCAGAAAGCTCTGTGTTCGATTTCAACTGGAAGATAACAAGCTTTTCCATAAACTAAGCGGAAGGGACTCATCCCAATGGGTGTCTTGTATGCTGTTCTATATGCCCACAATGCATCTTGTAGTCTGGTGCTCCAGTCTTTTCTGTGAGGCTTTACTATCTTTTGCAAGATACATTTAATTTCTCTGTTTGACACCTCGGCTTGCCCATTAGTTTGGGGATGGTAAGCTGTTGCAACTTTATGGATTATCCCATGCTTCTTCATCAATCCTGTTAGTCTCCTGTTACAAAAATGGGTGCCTTGATCGCTCACGATCGCTCGTGGTGATCCAAAGCGGCATATAATATGGTTTCTCACAAAGGAAACAACAGTGTTAGCATCATCAGTGCAGGTAGGAATTGCTTCTACCCATTTGGAAACATAATCTACAGCTAACAATATATAAAAATATCCACTAGAATTTGGAAATGGACCCATGAAGTCAATGCCCCAAACATCAAAAATTTCACAGAAAAGCATATATTGTTGAGGCATCTCATCCCTCTTGGATATGTTACCAAATTTTTGGCATGGGTGGCAAGATTTACAAAACTCAACAGCATCTCTAAAAAGAGTAGGTCACCAGAATCCACAGTCTAAGATCTTTCTAGCTGTTCGTTGAGGGCCAAAATGTCCTCCACTCTCAGATGAGTGACAGGCCTCTAAAATGGACTGAAATTCTGATTGAGGTACACAACGTCTAATTATCTGGTCAGCACCACATCTCCATAAATATGGGTCATTCCATATATAATATTTAGACTCGCTTTTCAGCTTGTCTCTTTGATGTTTAGAAAAATGTGGAAGAAATGTGCAGCTAACTAAATAATTAGCAATAGGTGCATACTAAGGGACTACCTCAGAAACTGCTTGCAGGTTGTCAAAAGGAAAATTATCATCTATAGGAGTAGAATCATCCTTAATATGTTCAAGACGACTCAAGTGGTCTGCTACTAAATTTTGATTACCACTCCTATCCTTGATTTCTAAATCAAATTCTTGTAACAGCAGTATCCAACGTATAAGTCTTGGTTTGGATTCCTTTTTAGCCAATAGATACTTTAGAGCTGCATGGTCCGAATACACTACTACTCTAGTACCAAGTAAATAAGCCCGGAATTTATCCAGAGCAAAAACAATAGCAAGTAGTTCTTTCTCAGTAGTAGTATAATTGGACTGGGCAGGGTCTAAAGTCTTAGACGCATAGGCAATAACAAAAGGATTCTTACCTTCACGCTGAGCCAGCGCTGCTCCTACTGCATGGTTGGAAGCATCGCACATGATTTCAAATGGCTGGCTCCAGTCGGGTCCTCTCACAATTGGAGCTTGAGTTAGAGCAGTCTTTAGCTTATCAAATGCTTGTTTGCAATCCTCACTGAACTCGAACTCAATATCCTTTTGTAGTAATCTGGATAAGGGAAGTGCCACCTTACTAAAGCCCTTAATAAATCTCCTGTAGAAACCTGCATGGCCAAGGAACGAACGGACTTCCCTCACAGAAGAGGGGTATAAGGTAAACTAGAAATAACATTCACCTTTGCTGGGTCTACAGAAATGCCATTATTAGATACCACATGTCCCAATACAATCCCTTGCTTTACCATAAAGTGGCATTTTTCCAAATTCAATACAAGGTTTGTATTAATACATCTATCTAATACTCTAGATAATCCATCTAAGCAAAGGTTAAAAGAATCACCATAAACGCTAAAATCGTCCATAAAAACTTCCATACAGTCCTCAATAAGATCAGAGAAAAGACTCATCATGCACCTTTGGAAAGTAGCTGGTGCATTGCACAAGCCAAAGGACATTCTCTTATAAGCATAGGTCCCAAAAGGACATGTAAAAGTAGTATTTTCCTGATCCTCAAGAGCTATATGAATCTGGAAATAACCTGTGTAACCATCTAAAAAGCAATAATGTGATTTACCTGACAGGCGATCCAGCATTTGATCAATGAATGGAAGTGGATAGTGATCCTTACGAGTAGCTTGGTTGAGACGCCTGTAATCAATGCAGACTCTCCAAGCATTCTGAACTCTATTTGCTATGAGCTCTCCATGTTCATTTTTCACTGTAGTGACTCCAGATTTCTTGGGCACCACTTGTACTGGGCTTACCCATTCACTGTCTAAAATGGGATATATGATACCTGCCTCCAATAGTCTGGTCACTTCCTTTTTGACAACTTCCAAGATGGTGGGATTCAATCTTCTTTGCGATTGACGGACAGGTCTTGCTCCCTCTTCTAAAAATATTCTGTGCTCGCATACTTGAGGGTTGATTCCCACTATGTCTGCCAAACTCCACCCAATTACCTTCTTATGCTTCCTCAGTACATCAAGTAACTGCTCTTCTTGTTGAGAAGGAAGTCAGTTCTCTTACAATAATAACCGGAAGCTTCTACTCATCCTCAAGGTAAGCATATTTGAGATGTGGAGGGAGAGGTTTCAATTCTAACTTTTGATCATGGGCAGGCTCTGGGTTATCTGGGGATTGTGAAAATGGCGAAGTGTTCTCATTGTCAGTTAAGAGGGTCCCCACACTTGGACCTTGTCCAGTGTGCCTCTCTTCAAACTCTTCTTTTTGAACTTCAGCCACACTTTCGTCTATGACATCACACTGGAAGATAGAACGATCTTCTGGGGGGTTGTCAATGACTCCATTCAGATTGAAGATTACTATGCGGCCATCTATTTCAAAGGAGTATGTCCCTAAAAAAGCATCCAATTTGAATTTTGATGTCTTCAGGAATGGTCTTCCAAGTAGGATTGATGATGGCTTATCTGAATCATTATGGGGCATCTCCAAGATATAAAAATCAGTGGGAAATGTGAGCCCTTTAATGTTCACCAAAACATCTTCAGCAACTCCAGCCACTGTAATAATGCTTTTATCTGCTAACACAAAACGAGCTGCCGACCTTTTTAAGGGAGGGAGCCTTAAAACATCATATATAGACAAAGACATTATACTGACACATGCTCCTAAATCACACCTGCAATCATAAATTACTACACCACCAATAGTACAACTAACTATGCAAGGACCTGGATCACTACATTTTTCAGGTAATCCTCCCATTAAAGCAGATATAGAACTACCTAAAGGAATAGTTTCTAATTCATTAATTTTGTCTTTATGGATACAAAAGTCTTTTAGAAACTTTGCATATTTAGGTACCTGCTGAATAACATCAAAAAGGGGAACAGTTACCTCAACCTTTTTGAATATTTCTACCATTTTAGGATCAGGTTCCAGCTGCTTCCTAGGCTTCCTTGCAAGTTGTGGAAATGGAATGGGAGTAGTGTTTTCTGTGGTGCCTGCACCTTTTTGTGCTTCTTCCTGTGGTTGAGCTATCTCTTCTTCAGCTATGTCCTGTATATCCTCTTCCTCTTCAACATCTTTGATTTCTACCACCTCTTCAGCTGAGGCGTATTCTGGTGAGCTTGGTTCCTCCTGATTCCTCTCCTGCAGTGTGGTTCCGGACCTCAGGGTGATGGCATTAATGCCTCTTTTTGGATTGGGTAATGGTTGAGAGGGGATTCCAGTGGTGCTTGAAGGTTGGTTACTGGAATTTTGTGCTGAACTAAGTTGTGCCATAAAAGCTTGCAGAGTAGAGGTGAAACCATTCAGACTGGCGTTAATACTGTTCACAATGCTATTTTCCATGGCCAGTTGTCTTTTCTCAAAAGCTTGTAATAAATCTTCATTAGAAGATACAGAAGAATGAGTAAATTGAGAGGTTTGCTGCTGATTGTTCGGTGGTCCTTGGTTTTGCCTCAGGTGAGGTGCTCGGTAAGGTTGATTTTGCTGCCTGTTGTTGTAATTATTCCACCTCTGATTTCCCTGATTATCTCTGCCTCCCCTATTATTGTTGTCCCTCCAATTCTGGTTTGAATTGTCCTGCCATCCATGGTTATTATTTCCACTTTGATTGTGCCCTTGGTTGGGGCGGTCATAGAAGTTGTGAGTGGATGCCACCATGTTGTCTTCTTGTTGGAGCTGCGGGCATTCATCAGTGTAATGACTGTAATCAGCACAAATTCTGCAAATTCTTTGTGGAACTAGTTGTTGGTTTTGCTGCGGTTGAGTTTGCTGAGCTTGTTGATTTAACTGCATTTGCTTCAGCAGGTTGGTCATTTCACAGATGCTTCGATTTAGAGTAGCAGTCTCTATGCCAGAAGATACTTCTGCAACGGCCCTTGAACGGCCTTGCTTTTGTCTGTGGTTCCGAGTAGATTCATCTAAATCACTGATCAATTGCCAAGCTTCATCAGTGGTCTTGTACTTCTTCATAGACCCATTGCTGGCATTTTCCAATGTGGTCTTATCTTGGGGCCTCATACCTTGTGTGATATAGTTGAGTAGCACGATCTTGTCAATCATGTGGTGGGGGCATGCTTCCAGAAGATTATTAAAGCGCTCACAGTATTCAAAGAGAGTCTCATTGTCATCCTAAACAATTGTAGAGATATCCTTCCTCAGTTTATCAGTAACTTCAGATGGAAAGAATTTCTCCAGAAACTCCTTTCTGAGTGTATCCCATTTGGATACATTTGCTAGAGGTTGAGTGTAGTACCACTCTCTTGCTTTTCCCTCAAGAGAGAACGGAAAAGCTTTCAGCAGAATTGAAGTTTCATCAGTGCCATCACACCTGACAGTAGAACAGGCTGCCTGGAAATCTCTCAAGTGCTTGATAGACTCTTGAGCAGGTAGGCCATGAAACTTGGGCATCAAATTTAGCAGTGCGGTCTTTATTTCAAAATCCGTAGCTACTGCTGGATGATGCGCTTGAAATGGTTGCATTGTAAAATCAGGAGCTCCTTCCTCCTGAATGGTAACTCTTCTAGCTGCCATATTTTCTGCACGTAAAACAACCGAATCAGTAGAACGGGGGCTGGTTTCTTCCTCAGATTCACTTTCATATTCGCCCTCAGAGCGGACTAACCTACGCTGTTCTCGCCTTATTCGTGAAATTGTTCTTTCAATTTCAGGATCGAATATTAGCAAGCGCGGATCAGGAAGTGAACGTGTCATTTGACAGAAGAAACATGCAGCTCATAGTAGCAAAATTAAATAAAATGCAAGTAAATAAATTCTAATTAATAAAATTAGCACTCTATTGCAACTCCCCAGCAACGGCGCCAAAAATTGATGGAGTGCAGAAGCTGGTGAATTAAAAATTTATTAAAATGGTTACGTTGCAAGTATAGTTCTTAACTCACCGAAAATCTGCCTATCAATTTAGAAATATGTCACAGAAAGTTTAAATTAAAATTACTGGGAGTTTTAAGTCCCAGGTCGTCTCCCAACGAGTTGTAGAAAAGTGTGCTGTTTTATTAATTAGATATTCCAAAAAGTTGAGCTAAGTAAATTGGGATTTAAATTGAGGAATTTTAAATAATATAAATAAAAGCCTTGACTGGGAATTGATTGGTTAGAATCTCTATCATTAATGGAATGATTTTTAAGATTTATTTATAATTAATGGTTCCTCTGTTTGGTTATCCCTTACTAGGTAAGGGAAAGTCAAACAAGTTAGAATGCCAGATCTGTTCACGAGTTACAACCCACTTAGTTCAAAGGGATTGGCGTTGGTGACAGGATAGCAATCCAACAATTAACCCAACTACAAATTTTTTCTTCAATCCTTCCAACTCAAGAGTTCCTTTTAATCAATTCCCCATCAAGTAATGAAACTACTCACGCATTGTAAATAAAGAATCCATGGCACATGAAAGGGAATTAAAAGAAGACATGATTATTGGAATTGAAATTAAATTAAAAAGAAATAATCCTTGCATTAATTAATCATAAAAGTATCTGAATGACAAAATTGAACATAACAAAGAACATGGAAGAATAAAACCAAGTTAAGAGAACAAACTAGAGTGATGAAGTCTTGATGAGGAAATAACTCTTCTCAATGTTCCAATGCTAAGACCAATTGAAAGTTAAAATTCTAAAAGCTATAGAGAGAAAACCTAAGAGAGTGAAAAACTAGATCTAAAACTACTGAATGAATGTGTCTTCGTTGTTTTTGCATATTCTCCGACTGTAGTCTGCTGTTCCAGGCCGAAAACTGGGCCGAAATAGGGTCCAAAATCGCTGGTTTCGGATTCTGCAGATTATGCAGATCGCGCATGTCACGCGATCGCGTCGTCCTTGCGGACGCGTTGCTTGCGCTTTTCCTCTTCACGCGTTCGCGTCATTCAAGCTACCGCGTTGTGCTTTCCAATCCGCACGGCCGCGCAAGCCATGCGGCCGCGTCACTGCGATTTGCGCTCCTTCGCGCAGTCGCGTGAGCCATGCGACTGCGTCACTTTTCGCTGGTTATCTCCTCAAATTCTTGTCTTCCTTCTATTTTTGCTAGCTTCCTCTCCAATCTCCGTCTCATTCATGTCCTATAAAGCCTGAAACACTTGATACACAGATTACGGCATCGAATGGAATAAAGGAGAATTAAAATTAAATAATTAAAGTCTCTAGGAAGCAATTTTCAAACATGTAATAAGTTCAGGAAGGAAATCTAAATGCATGCTAAATTGATGAATAAGTGGGTAAGGATCATGACAAAACCACACAATTAAACACAATATAAACTATAAAATAGTGGTTTATCAGGGCTATTGGCTTTTTCTGCTTGCTTTTTCTTTCTCTCTTTCTTTTTTTGGAAAAAATTTTTTTTCACTGCTTTTTCTTGCTTCAAGAATCAATTTCATGATTTTTCAGATCATCAATAATATTTCTCTTGTTCATCATTCTTTCAGGAGCCAACAATTTTAACATTCATAAACAACAAGATCAAAAATATGCACTGTTCAAGCATTCATTCAGAAGACAAAAAGTATTGCCACCACATATAAATAATTAGAATTTTTCTTATTAAGAACTCGAAAAAATTATTGCCTCTTTATTCTAAAAATCTACTATTTTATTCATGTTTGATGATGATGAGAAAAATAAATTATAACTTAATTGGAAATAAAACCAAAATAGACATGCTAATTACTACTATTCCGATATAACTTCTAAGGTAAATTTCTATAATAATGCTATCATAGAGTTAAAGCTAAAGTTAGAACTTAACAACCTGTATTTTGGGAAGTGGATGTTCCTCTAGTCTGTGGGGTGCTTGGTCCTTCAAGAGATAAGTTTTGAGGCTTCAGTTCCTTTAAGTTACGCCCTTGCTCTTCCTGTTCCCTTAGGTGCCATGATCTTGATGAGTTTTAGCTCGGTGATCATGGCAAATCACACCAAACTTAGAGGTTTGCTTGTTCTCAAGCAAAAGAAAGGAAAGGAGAGGAATAGTAGGGGAGGGAAATTCGAAATTCAAAAGATATGATGAGTTGAAAAAGATATGAGAAAAGATTTGAAAAGAGTTCAAAAAGATAGATGAGTTTTGAAAAAGATTTGAAAAGAAATTAAAGAAAAATCAAGAAATATGTTTAGGATTAAAAAAAATTTTGAAATTGAAGTTGAAAGATGAGAGTTTGTAACATGTTTATGCAAGAAATCATGAATTGAAACGTGAAAATTGGAAAAAATTTGAATTGAAAACGAAATTACCTCCTCCCCACAATCCTGGCGTTAAACGCCTAAACGCTGCATGTTTTGGGCGTTTAACGGCCAATTGCTGCTTCTCCTGGGCGTTCAACGCCCAGCTGTTGCTTCTTTCTGGCGTTGAACGCCCAGATGGCTACCCTTACTGGCGTTGAACGCCCAGTGGGTGCTTCTTTTGGGCGTTCAATGCCCAAAACGTTTCTTACTGGCTCTTTCACGCCAGTGAGCTTCCAAATTCCCCTATAACTCTGTGAATTCAAGCAATTGCTATTTTACCTTTTGAAGATACTTTGACATATACCTGTAAAAATCAATTAATTAACAAAAACAAATAAAATTAAATTTTGTAAATGGCTGGGTTACCTCCGAACAAGCGCTTCTTTATTGTCTTTAGCTAGACTATTACTGAGTTTTAATCAAGTCTCAGTTTTGAGCATTCTTGCTCAAAATTGCTTTCAAGATAATGTTTAACTCTCTATCCATTAACAATGAATTTTTTCTTAGAGTCATTATCCTGAAGCTCTACATATTCATATGGTGATACACTTGTAATCACATATGGACCTCTCCACTGAGATTTTAATTTCCCGGGGAATAATTTAAGCCTAGAATTAAATAGCAGAACTTTCTGCCCCGGCTCAAAGACTCTGGATGACAGTTTCTTATCATGCCATCTTTTTGCTTTCTCTTTATAAATTTTTGCATTCTCGAAAGCATTGAGTCTAAATTCCTCGAGCTCATTTAACTGGAGCAATCGTTTTTCTCCAGCTAACTTGGCATCAAGGTTTAGGAATCTGGTTGCCCAGTAGGCTTTGTGTTCCAGTTCCACTGGCAAGTGACATGCCTTTCCATACACGAGCTGGTATGGAGAGGTCCCTATAGGGGTCTTGAATGCTGTTCTGTATGCCAACAGAGCATCATCCAAGCTTCTTGCCCAATCCTTTCTACGGTTAATTACAGTTCGTTCCAGGATTCTTTTAAGTTCTCTGTTAGAGACTTCAGCTTGCCCATTTGTCTGTGGATGATATGGAGTGGCTACCCTGTGGCTAACTCCATAACAAACCAAAGCAGAGTAAAGCTGTTTATTGCAGAAATGAGTGCCCACATCACTGATCAATACTCTAGGGGTACCAAATCTGCTGAAGATGTATTTCTGGAGGAATTTTAACACGGTCTTAGTGTCATTAGTGGGTGTTGCAATAGCTTCCACCCATTTGGATACATAATCCACTGCCACCAGAATATAAGTGTTTGAGTATGATGGTGGGAAAGGTCCCATGAAGTCAATACCCCATACATCAAACAACTCAATCTCTAAGATCCCTTGTACAAACGCTCGGGAATCTTTATAGAGGGTAGGCCAGTAGAAGCCGCATTGGAGGACTCTTGTGGCTGTTCGCTCACTTCCAAAATATTCTTCATACTGTGATCCATGGCAGTGCCATAGGATCTTCTGTGCTTCTTCTTTAGGCACACATCTACGGATTACTCCGTCTGCACATCTCTTAAAGAGATACGGCTCATCCCAAAGATAATACTTTGCATCCGTGATCAGCTTCTTTGATTGCTGCCTACTGTATTCTTTGGGTATGAATCTCACTGCCTTGTACTTTGCAATGTCTGCAAACCATGGCACTTCTTGGATGGCAAAGAGTTGTTCATCCGGAAAGTTTTCAGAGATCTCAGTAAGAGGGAGGGATGCCCCTTCTACTGGTTCTATTCGGGACAGGTGATCTGCTACCTGATTTTCTGTCCCTTTTCTGTCTCTTATTTCTATATCAAACTCTTGCAGAAGCAACACCCATCTTATGAGTCTCGGTTTTGAATCCTGCTTTGTGAGTAGATATTTAAGAGTAGCATGGTCAGTGTACACAATCACTTTTGATCCTACTAAATAGGATATAAACTTGTCAATGGCGTAAACCACTGCAAGTAGCTCTTTTTCTGTGGTTGTGTAGTTCTTCTGTGCGTCATTTAGAACACGACTGGCGTAGTAAATGACGTGCAGAAGCTTGTCATGCCTTTGTCCCAATACTGCACCAATGGCATAGTCACTGGCATCACACATCAGTTCAAATGGCAATGTCCAGTTTGGTGCAGAGATGATTGGTGCTGTGACCAATTTAGCTTTCAAAGTCTCAAATGCCTGCAGACACTCCTTATCAAAGATAAATGGCGTGTCAGCAGCTAGCAGATTACTCAGAGGTTTGGCGATTTTTGAAAAATCCTTTATAAACCTCCTATAGAATCCTGCATGCCCCAGAAAGCTTCTGATTGCCTTAACATTAGCAGGTGGTGGTAATTTTTCAATTACCTCTACCTTAGCTTTATCCACCTCTATTACCTTGTTCGAAATTTTGTGCCCAAGGACAATTCCTTCAGTCACCATAAAGTGACACTTCTCCCAATTTAAAACCAGGTTGGTCTCTTGGCACCTCTTTAGAACAAGTGCTAGATGGTTAAGACAGGAGCTGAATGAGTCTCCAAATACTGAAAAGTCATCCATGAAGACTTCCAGAAATTTTTCCACCATGTCAGAGAAAATTGAGAGCATGCACCTCTGAAAGGTTGCAGGTGCATTGCACAGGCCAAATGGCATCCTTCTGTATGCAAATATTCCAGATGGGCATGTGAATGCCGTTTTCTCTTGATCTTTTGGATCTACTGCAATTTGATTATAACCTAAATATCCATCCAGGAAGCAGTAGTATTCATGACCTGCTAGTCTTTCTAGCATCTGGTCTATGAATGGTAAAGGAAAATGATCCTTTCTGGTAGCTGTATTGAGCCTTCTATAATGAATACACATACGCCACCCTGTAACTGTTTTTGTAGGAACCAGTTCATTTTTTTCATTATGAACCACTGTTATGCCTCCCTTCTTAGGGACGACTTGGATAGGGCTTACCCAGGGGCTATCGAAAATAGGATAAATAATCCCAGCCTCTAGTAATTTAGTGACCTCCTTCTGCACCACTTCCTTCATGGCTGGATTCAGCCGCCTTTGTGGTTGAACCACTGGCTTGGCGTCACCCTCCAGTAAGATCTTGTGCATGCATCTGGCTGGGCTAATGCCCTTGAGATCACTGATGGACCACCCAAGAGCTGTCTTGTGTGTCCTTAGCACTTGAACTAGTGCTTCCTCTTCCTGTGGCTCTAAGGTAGAGCTTATGATTACAGGAAAGGAATCACCCCAGAAATGCATATTTCAGGGATGGTGGTAATGGTTTGAGCTCGGGTTTGGGAGGTTTCTCCTCTTCCTGAGGGATTTTCAGAGGTTCTATTATTCTCTCTGATTCCTCCAAATCAGGCTGAACATCTTTAATGATGTTCTCTAGCTCTGATTTGAGACTCTCAGCCATATTGACCTCTCTTACCAGAGAGTCAATGATATCAACACTCATGCAGTCATTTGGGGTGTCTGGATGTTGCATAGCTTTGACAACATTCAACTTGAACTCCTCCTCATTGACTCTCAGGGTTACTTCCCCTTTTTGGACGTCAATGAGGGTTCGGCCAGTTGCTAGGAAAGGTCTTCCTAGAATGAGAGTTGCACTCTTGTGCTCCTCCATTTCCTGCACCACAAAGTCAGTAGGAAAGGCAAATGGCCCAACCTTGACAATCATATCTTCAATCATTCCTGATGGGTATTTAATGGAGCCATCAGCATGTTGAAGACATATCCGGGTTGGTTTGACTTCTTCAGTCAAACCAAGCTTTGTGATAATAGATGCAGGTATTAGGTTGATACTTGCCCCAAGATCATATAGAGCTTGCTTGGTACAATTACCCTCTAATGTGCATGGTATCATAAAGCTTCCGGGATCCTTAAGCTTCTCAGGTAAGCTTTTCAGGATGACTGCACTGCATTCTTCAGTGAGGTAAACTTTTTCAGTTTCCCTCCAATCCTTCTTATGACTTAAGATCTCTTTCATGAACTTAGCATAAGATGGTATTTGCTCAAGTGCCTCTGCAAACAGAATCTTTATTTCAAGAGTCCTGAGATAGTCTGCAAAGTGGGCAAATTGCTTATCCTGTTCCGCTTGTCGGAGTTTTTGAGGATAAGGCATTTTGGCTTTGTATTCCTCAACCTTAGTTGCTGTAGGTTTATTACCTACAGAAGTGAGTTGGGAAGCCTTTTTAGAAGGGTTGTTATCAGCACTTGTATGTGTCTGATCCCCCACTGGCATTTGAATGCCAGGGGTGGAAGTTGGAGCGGCGTTAGACGCCAGCTCTTTGCCTGTTCCTGGCGTCTGAACGCCAGAACTGTGCTTCCTTTGGGCGTTCAACGCCAAATCCTTGCTTATTTCTGGCGTTGAACGCCAGGACTGAGCATGGTTTGGGTGTTCAGCGCCATCATTGTTTCTCTCTGGGCTCTGATTGTCCTCAGAGGGATTTTGAGTAGCCATTTGTTCATTTCTTGGCTTCCTGCTGCTTTGAAGTGAGGTATTTAATGTTTTCCCACTTCTTAATTGAACTGCTTGGCATTCTTCTGTTATTTGTTTTGACAGTCGCCTTTCTGTTTGCTTCAACTGTACTTCCATATTCATATTAGCCATTCTTGTTTCTTGTAATATCTCCTTGAACTCGGCTAGCTGTTTTGTTAGAAAGTCTAATTGCTGATTGAATTCATTAGCCTGATTTACAGGACTGAGTTCAGCAATTACTGTTTTAGCTTCTTCTTTCATGGAAGATTCACTGCTTAAGTACAGATGCTGATTTCTGGCAACTGTATCAATAAGCTCTTGAGCTTCTTCAATTATTTTTCTCATATGTATAGATCCACCAGCTGAGTGATCTAGAGAAATCTGAGCTTTCTCTGTAAGCCCATAGTAGAAGATGTCTAATTGCACCCACTCTGAAAACATTTCAGAGGGGGCATTTTCTTAGCATCTCTCTGTATCTCTCCCAGGCATCATAAAGGGATTCATTATCTCCTTGTTTGAAGCCTTGGATGCTTATCCTTAGCTGTGTCATCCATTTTGGAGGAAAATAGTGATTCAGGAATTTTTCTGACAGCTATTTCCATGTCCTTATGCTGTCCTTAGGTTGGTTATTTAACCACCTCTTAGCTTGATCTTTTACAGCGAATGGAAACAGTAGTAATCTGTAGACATCCTGATCGACTTCTTTATCATGTACTGTGTCAGTAATTTGTAAAAATTGTGCCAGAAACTCTGTAGGTTCTTCATGTGGAATACTGGCAGCTTTGCTGCACCATGATAATGAGCTGAGGATTCAACTCAAAGCTACTAACTCCAATGGAGGGTATACAGATACTATTCCCATATGAAGCAGTAGTGGGGTTAGCATATGACCCCAGAGTCCTCCTGGACTGTTCATTTCTACTTAGTTCCATGATGGAGCAAGGGAGATGGTATGGATGTTGATATTGTTTATTTTATTTAATTTATTATATAAAGAAAATTGATTTTCGAAATAATAAAATAAAATAAAATAAAAACCGAAATAAAAATAAAAACTGAAATAAAAATAAAAATAAAATAAATAAAGAAAGATAATTAACAATTAAAATAAATATTTGAAAAATTTTGAAATTGAAATCTGAATTTTTATAAAAAAAATTTCGAATATAGTTTAAAATCAGTTAGAAAAGATTTTTTTTTGAATTTTGAATTTTATGATGAAAGAAAAAAAAACACATAAAAGACACAAGACTTAAAAATTTTTAGATCTAATGCTCCTTATTTTCGAAAATTTTGGAGGGAAAACACCAAGGAACACCAAACTTAAAAATTTTAAGATCAAAACACAAGAAAGACTCAAGAACACCTTGAAGATTCACAAGAACACCAAGGACAAAAGAAAGAACACCAAACTTAAAATTTTTAGAAAACCAAGATAAATTTTCGAAAATTAAAGAAAGATTAACAAGAAAACACCAAACTTAAAGTTTGGCACAAGATTTAATCAAGAAAAATTATTTTTGAAAAAGATTTTAAAAAGAAGATACCCAATTACCAAGAACATAGACCAACGCTCTAGCCAATTGGGCAGTAAATGTAACACTTGTTCTGTATATTCCTTTTGGAAGACTAATGTTTTGGAAAAACACAAGTGAAACAAGAAAAGACAAAGAACAAGAAAAATTAAAAATCAAACAAGAAAAATAAACAAGAACAACTTAAAGATCAAAGAAAAGGAATTCAAAAATTTAAAGGAAAATTATAAAATATGCAATTGACACCAAACTTAGAACAAGACACTAAACTCACGAAAGAAAAAAAAATTAAGATTTGATAAAGAAAAATAATTTTTTTTTCTTGAAAAATTTTTTTTGAAAAGGGAATAAAGGACTCAGAATTTAATGACTCTATAACAAAAATAAATTATTCCTAATCTAAGCAACAAAATAAACCTTTAGTTGTTCAAACTCAAATAATCCATGGCAACGGCGCCAAACACTTGGTGCACGAAATGCAATCCCACTCTTTGACAATTCGCACAACTAACCAGCAAGTGCACTGGGTCGTCCAAGTAATACCTTACGTGAGTAAGGGTCGATCCCACGGAGATTATTGGTTTGAAGCAAGCTATGTTTATTTTATTATTCTTAGTCAGGATATCAATTAAAATTATCAGTTGGAATTATTAGAAAAATAAAAGAGCGTGAAATAAATAATTGTTACTTTAATAATGGAGAATATGTTGGAGTTTTGGAGATGCTTTGTCTTCTGAATTCCTGTAATGTAATATTCAACTCAATTCCAAAGTGCAAAGTTCCTTCCATGGTAAGCTATATGTAGGGTGTCACCATTGTCAATGGCTACCTCCCATCCTCTCAGTGAAAACGGTCCAGATGCTCTGTCACAGCATGGCTAATCAGCTGTTGGTTCTCGATCATGATGGAATAGGATCCATTGATCCTTTTGCGTTTGTCATCACGCCCAGCAATCGCGAGTTTGAAGCTCGTCACAGCCATTCAATCCTTTAATCCTACTCAGAATACCACAGATAAGGTTTAGACTTTCCGGATCCTCAAGAGTGGCCGCCATCAATTCTAGCTTATACCACGGAGATTCTGATTAAGGAATCTAAGAGAAGCTCATTCAATCTGATGTAGAACGGAGGTGGTTGTCAGGCACACGTTCATGGATTGAGGAAGGTGATGAGTATCACGGATCATCACCTTCTTCATAATTAAGCGCGAATGAACATCTTAGATAGGAACACACACGTTTGAGTAGAGAAATAGAAACAATTGCATTAATTCATCGAGACGCTGCAGAGCTCCTCACCCCCAACAATGGAGTCTAGAGACTCATGCCGTCAAAGTGTATAAAATTCAGATATGAAAATGTCATGAGGTACAAAATAAGTCTCTAAAAGTTGTTTAAATAGTAAACTAGTAACCTAGGTTTACAGAAAATGAGTAAACTAAGATAATTGATGCAGAAATCCACTTCTGGGGCCCACTTGGTGTGTGCTGGGGCTGAGACTTAAGCCTCTCACGTGCTTTGGCTGTTTCTGGAGTTGAACGCTAGGTTGTAACGTGTTTTGGGCGTTGAACTCCAACTTGTAACCTGTTTCTGGCGCTGGACGCCAGACTGCAACATGGAACTGGCGTTGAACGCCAGTTTACGTCATCTATCTTTCCGCAAAGTATGAACTATTATATATTGATGGAAAGCCCTGGATGTCTACTTTCCAACCCAATTGAGAGAGCGTCAATTGGACTCCTGTAGCTCCAAAAAATCCATTCCAAGTGCAGGGAGGTCAGGATCCAACAGCATCAGCATTCCTTTTTTCAGCCTAACTCAGATTTTTGCTCAGCTCCCTCATTTTCAGCCAGAAAATACCTGAAATCACAGAAAAATACACAAACTCATAATAAAGTCCAGAAATATGATTTTTGCCTAAAAACTAATAAAATTCTATTAAAAACTAATTAAAACATCCTAAAATCTACATGAAATTACCCCCAAAAAGCGTATAAAATATCCGCTCATCAGCTGTCCACAGAAACTTGATGGCGCCTCGTGGACGTAGTCATGGTTGAGAGAGAGGTCATAATAGTAACGAAGAACCTGAAGTGGCTACGAACAACCCCATGAACTTTATGAATTCTCAGGAGAACATGCAGACCACTGCAAAAATGTTGGGTCAGCAAGTGAATAATGGAAATGGCGAGATTGGAAATTAGGGCCCAATGACGCTGGCAACTTTCTTGAAAATTAATCCACCGATATTCAGAGGAACCATAAACCTGACAGAAGCAGATAATTGATTTCAGGCGATGGAGTGAGCTCTACAAGCACAGTAGGTGCCTGAAGATCAGTGAATCAAGTTTGCAACCTACCAATTAATGGGCGAGGCACAACATTGATGGCAAGGGACACGACGCCTTTTGCAGTAGGGTGACAATGTTATACCTTGGATGCTTTCCATGCTGAATTTTTTAAGAAATACTTTTCGAATTCAGTTAGGACGGCGAAGGAACTTGAATTACTACAACTGAGGTAAAGTGCGATGTCAGTGGTTGAGTATACACATAAATTTGAGAAACTGTGTCAATTTTCCTGAATTTTTCAGGGTGCTCTAGGAGACTTCGAGGAGTGAAAATGCATAAAATATAAAGGAGAACTATGGGGCAACATTTTGAACACTGTGGGTTTGATAAACCCCAATTTTAGGGTTTATCTTATGTTGAATTTAGTGAAGTTTATCAACTTATCCCACATTTATTCAATGAAATAGCATGGTTTTGTGAATTTCTCCTAAATTGCACTTAAGAGTAAAAACATGCTTTTTTAAACCTTTAAATTGCTCTATTTAATTCACTTTGATTCCACTCGATGCCTTGATGTATTTTCTTAGTGATTTCAAGCTTAGGAGGTAAGGATTGGATCAAAGAAGTGAAGAAAAATAATGCAAAATGGAGAAAAATGAGGATTTGGTGGAAATCATGGCCATTCACACATACGCTTGAAAAAGGAAATTCACCAGGCCACGCGTATGCGTACGCGTGACACTTTTCACGTGACCTCATTAAAGAAACATGCTGGGGGCGATTTCTGAGCTCACCCAACCCCAAATCCAACTCAATTCTGAGGTATTTGAGGCCAAAATCAAGAAGAAATAAAGGGTGGGGGGAGCAATTAGGTTAGGTTAGAAACAGGTTTTAGAGTAGTTTTCTAGAGAGATAAGCTCCCTCTTCTCTCTAGAATTAGGATAGAATTAGGTCATTCTCTCTTAGATTTAGGGTTTAATTCTTGTTTTCAATTAGTTTTCATTACAATTTCTTGTTCTTACATCTTTGTTCTCTTAGCTCTTCTTGTAAATTTCCCTTTTTATGTCATTTTTATGTTCATGAACTCTTGTTACTTTTAATTTCATTTAGTGCAATTTTGATGTTTTATGTTTCTTTGATGTTTATTTGAGTTGTTATTATTATTATCTTGCATTTAGTAGCTTTAGATTTTATTATTCATGCAATTTATTATGCTTTTATTTTTATGGATACCAAGTGTTTTATAAAATGCTTGGCTTAGATTTAGAGTAGATTTTGAGTATTCTTGGCTTGAAAAGAGAAGCTTGGTAATCTTGAGTCATTGAGACCCAACTTATGTTGGTGATATAGAGTTGTTAGTTAATCTTGTTTCCATTGATGCTACTTATTGATTGGGGTTAACTAGGCATATTAAACTTTCTCTCAATACGGAGATAACGTAATAGCCTTAACTCTTGTTAATTATTGTGTTATGATTAATGACTAGGATAGAAAACTTTGATTCTCAATCCTTGCCATGAATGCCTCTTTAGTATTTGTTATCTTTAGATGTTTGCTTTATTTTCTTGCCATTTTGATTCTTGTCTTCTTATTTGCAAACCATCCCCCTTGAACCTCATAACCGATAACATCCATACCTCACTGTAATTTCTTTGAGAAACGACCTGATGATGAGCGGATAATTTATACGCTTTTTGGCATTGTTTTTAGGTAGTTTTTAGTAAGTTTAAGCTACTTTTAGGGATGTTTTCATTGGTTTTTATGTTAAATTCACATTTCTGGACTTTACTATGAGTTTGTGTGTTTTTCTGTGATTTCAGGTAAATTCTGACTGAAATTGAGGGATTTGAGCAAAACTCTGAAAAAGGCTGACAAAAGGACTGCTGATGCTGTTGGAATCTGACCTCCCTACACTCGAAATGGATTTTCTGGAGCTACAGAACTCCAATTGGCGCGCTCTCAACGGCGTTGGAAAGTAGACATCCAGGGCTTTCCAGAAATATATATTAGTCCATACTTCATTCGGAAATTGACGACGTAACTTGGCGTTGAACGCCAAGTACATGCTGCTGTCTGGAGTTAAACGCCAGAAAAACGTCATGATCCGGAGTTGAACGCCCAAAACACGTCATAACTCGGAGTTCAACTCCAAGAGAAGCCTCAACTCGTGGATTGATCAAGCTCAGCCCAAGCATACACCAAGTGGGCCCCGGAAGTAGATTTATGCATCAATTACTTACTCATGTAAACCCTAGGAGCTAGTTTATTATAAATAGAACATTTAACTAATGTATTTGACATCTTTGAACGCATAGTTCTTAGACCATGGGGGCTGGCCATTCGGCCATGCCTGAACCTTTTACTTATGTATTTTCAACAGTGGAGTTTCTGCACACCATAGATTAAGGGTGTGGAGCTCTGCTGTACCTCAAGTGTTAATGCAATTCTATTTTATTCCATTCAATTCTATCTTATTCTTATTCCAAGATATTCATTCGTACCCAAGAACATGATGAATGTGATGATTATATGACCCTCATTATCATTCTCACTTATGAACGCACGTGATTGACAACCACTTCCGTTCTACATGCAACCGAGCTTGAATGTATATCTCTTAGATTCCCCAACAGAATCTTCGTGGTATAAGCTAGATAGATGGCGGCATTTATGAGGATCCGGAAAGTCTAACCTTGTCTGTGGTATTCCGAGTAGGATCCTGGGAATCCGGAAAGTCTAACCTTGTCTGTGGTATTCTGAGTAGGATTCCGGTAATGAATGACTGTGACGTGCTTCAGACTCGCAAGTGCTGGGCGTTAGTGACAGACGCAAAAGAATCAAGGGATTCTATTCCAGTAGGCGCGGGAACCAACCAGTGATTAGCCGTGCTGTGACAGAGCGCGTGAGCGTAGTTTTCACTGCGAGGATGGGATGTAGCCTTCGGCCAGGTGATGCCTCCAGACGATTAGCCATGCGAGTGACAGCCGCAGAGGACCATTTTCCCGAGAGGATTGAAAGTAGCCATCGTCAAACGGTGAACCCCTATACACAGCTTGCCATGGAAAGGAGTAAGAAGGATTGAGTTGAAGCAGGAGAATGGCAGGCGTCCTTGAGCATACAGTATCTCCATTCGCTTGTCTGAAATTCCCACCAATGAATTTGCATAAGTATTCTATCCCTTTTTATTTTCTGTTTATTATTTATTTTAGAAAATCCATAATCAATTGGTTTAATCTGCCTAACTGAGATTTACAAGGTAACCATAGCTTGCTTCATACCAACAATCTCTGTCGGATCGACCCTTACTCGCATAAGGTTTATTACTTGGACGACCCAGTACACTTGCTGGTTAGTTGAACGGAGTTGTGAATTCAAATAGAGCCAATTATTAAATTTCATACAAGTACAAAGAGCATGGATCACAATTTCGTCCACCAAGTTTTTGGCGCCGTTGCCGGGGATTGTTCGAGTATGGACAACTGACGGTTCATCTTGTTGCTCAGATTAGGTAATTTTCTTTTCAAAAATCTTTTTCAAAATTTTTCTTTTATTTTTCGTTTTTCCTAACATTATTTTCGAAAAAATTAATAAAAATTCAAAAAAAATTCATAAAATCATAAAAATAAAAAAAAATTTATTTTGTGTTTCTTGTTTGAGTATTGAGTCAATTTTTAAGTTTGGTGTCAATTGCATGTTTTAAAAATTTTTTCTTGCATTTTTCGAAAATCCATGCATTCATAGTGTTCTTCATAATCTTCAAGTTGTTCTTGATAAGTCTTCTTGTTTGATCTTGATGTTTTCCTGTTTTGTGTCTTTTCTTGTTTTTCATGTGCATCTTTGCATTCATATTTTCCATGCATTAAAGATTTCTAAGTTTGGTGTCTTGCATGTTTTCTTTGCATAAAAAAATTTTTCAAAATCATGTTCTTGATGTTCATCATGATCTTCAAAGTGTTCTTGGTGTTCATCTTGACATTCATAGCATTCTTGCATGCATTCATTGTTTTGATCTAAAAAATTTCATGCATTAAGCATTTTTGTTGTTTTTCTCTCTCATAATTAAAAATTCAAAAATAAAAAAATATCTTTTCCTTATTTCCCTCCAAATTTTCGAAATTTTGGGTTGACTTGGTCAAAAATTTTTAAAATTAGTTATTTCTTACAAGTCAAGTCAAAATTTCAATTTTAAAAATCTTATCTTTTTAAAATCTTTTTTAAAAATCATATCTTTTTCATTTTTTTATATAATTTTCGAAAATTTCAAATTATTTTCAAAATCTTTTTCTTATCTTTACATCTAAATTTTCGAAAATTCACTAATAATTAATGTGATTGGTTCAAAAATTTGAAGTTTGTTACTTTCTTGTTAAGAATGGTTCAATCTTTAAGTTCTAGAATCTTATCTTGTAGTTTCTTGTTAGTGAAGTAAATAATTTCAAAATTTTTGAATTAAATCTTTTTATCTTTTATTTGATCTCTTTCAAAAATTTCATCTTTTTCAAAATTTGATTTCAAAATATCTTATCTAACTTATTATCTTCTTATCTTTTTCAAATTTGATTTCAAATCTTTTTTCAATCAACTAACTAACTTCTTGTTTGTTTCTTATCTTTTTCAAAACCACCTAACTACTTTTCCCTCTCTAATTTTCGAAAATATCTCATCCCTTTTTCAAAAATTCTTTTTAATTAACTAATTGTTTCATGTTCAATTTTAATTACATTTTATCTCTAATCTTCGAAAATTACTAACCTCTTTTTCAAAAATTAATTTCGAAAATCCCCTTCTCTTTTCTTCTTCTATTTAATTATTTAATTACTAACACTTCTCTTCACCTCTCTTCATCCAAAATTCCGAATCTCCTTCTTCATTCTTCTACCCCTTTCTTTTTCTACTAACATAAAGGAATCTCTATACTGTGGCATAGAGGATTCCTCTTCTTTTCTTGTTGTCTTCTCTTTCATATGAGCAGGAACAAGGATAAAGGCACTCTTGTTGAAATTGATCCAGAACCTGAAAGGACTCTGAAGAGAAAATTAAGAGAAGCTAAATTACAACAATCCAGAAACAACCTTTCAGAAATTTTCGAACAAGAGAAGGAGATGGCAGCCGAAAATAATAATAATGCAAGGAGAATGCTTGGTGACTTCACAAAGCCAACGTCCAAGTTTGATGGAAGAAGCATCTCCATTCCTGCCATTGGAGCCAATAACTTTGAGCTGAAACCTCAGCTAGTTGCATTAATGCAACAAAACTGCAAGTTTTATGGACTTCCATCTGAAGATCCTTATCAGTTTTTAACTGAGTTCTTGCAGATCTGTGAGACTGTAAAGACGAATGGAGTTGATCCTGAAGTCTACAGACTCATGCTTTTCCCTTTTGCTGTAAGAGACAGAGCTAGAATATGGTTGGATTCACAACCCAAGGATAGCCTGGACTCATGGGATAAGCTGGTCACTGCCTTCTTGGACAAATTCTTTCCTCCTCAAAAGCTGAGCAAGCTGAGAGTGGATGTTCAAACCTTCAAACAAAAAGATGGTGAATCCCTCTATGAAGCTTGGGAAAGATACAAGCAGCTGACCAAAAGATGTCCAGCTGACATGTTTTCAGAATGGACCATATTAGATATATTCTATTATGGTCTCTCTGAATTTTTGAAAATGTCATTGGACCATTCTGCAGGTGGATCTATTCATCTGAAGAAAACGCCTGAAGAGGCTCAAGAACTCATTGACATGGTTACAAATAACCAGTTCATGTACACTTCTGAGAGGAATTCCGTGAACAATGGGATACCTCAGAAGAAAGGAGTTCTTGAAATTGATACTCTGAATGCCATATTGGCTCAGAACAAAGTGTTGACTCAACAGGTCAACATGATCTCTCAAAATCTGAATGGATTGCAACATGCATCCAACAGTACTAGAGAGGCAGCTTCTGAAGAAGCTTATGATCCTGAGAACCCTACCATGGCAGAGGTTAATTACATGGGTGAACCTTATGGAAACACCTATAACTCATCATGGAGAAATCATCCAAATTTCTCATGGAAGGATCAACAAAAACCTCAACAAGGTTTTAACAATGGTGGACGCAACAGGCTGGGCAATAGCAAGCCATATCCATCATCTTCTCAGCAACAGACAGAGAATTCTGAACAAAACACCTCTAATTTAGCCAATGTAGTCTCTGATCTGTCAAAGGCCACTTTCAGTTTCATGAGTGAAACAAGATCCTCCATTAGAAATCTGGAGGCACAAGTGGGCCAGCTGAGTAAGAAAGTCATTGAAATTTCTCCCAGTATTTTCCCAAGCAATACAGAAGAGAATCCAAAAGGAGAGTGCAAGGCCATTGACATAGTCAATATGGCTGAATGCACAAGGGAGGAGGAGGACGAAAATCCTAGTGAGAAAGACCTCATGGGACGTCCCTCAAGCAAGAAGGAGTTTCCTATTAAGGATCCAAAGGAATCTGAGGCTCATATAGAGACCATAGAGATTCCATTAAATCTCCTTCTGCCATTCATGAGCTCTGAAGACTATTCTTCCTCAGAAGAGGATGAAGACGTGATTGGAGAGCAAGTTGCTCAATATTTAGGAGCTATCATGAAGCTGAATGCCAAGTTGTTTGGTAATGAGACCTGGGAAAGTGAACCTCCTTTGCTCATTAATGAACTGGATACTTGGATTCAGAAAATTCTACCTCAAAAGAAACAAGATCCTGGCAAGTTCTTAATACCTTGTACCATAGGCACCATGATCTTTGAAAAAGCTCTGTGTGACCTGGGGTCAGGAATAAATCTAATGCCACTCTCTGTAATGGAGAAGCTAGGGATCATTGAGGTACAACCTGCCTTGTTCTCATTACAATTGGCAGACAAGTCATTGAGACAGGCTTATGGAATAGTAGAAGACGTGCTAGTAAAGGTTGAAGGCCTTTACGTCCCTGCTGATTTCATAATCTTAGACACTAGGAAGGAAGAGGATGATTGCATCATCCTTGGAAGACCTTTCCTAGCCACAGCAGGAGCTGTGATAGATGTCAACAGAGGTGAATTAGTCCTTCAATTGAATGGGGACTACCTTGTGTTTAAGGCACATGGCCATCCCTCTGTGACAGAAGAGAGTAAGCATGAAGAGCTTCTCTCAGTTAAGAGGCAAGAAGAAGAGCCCCCACAGTCAAACTCTAAGTTTGGTGTTGTGAGGCCACAACCAAACTCTAAGTTTGGTGTTAAGATCCCATATCCAAACTCTAAGTTTGGTGTGGACAACTATACAACATTGACCTGAGCACCTTGTGGCTCCATGAGAGCCACTGTCAAGCTATTGACATTAAAGAAGCGCTTGTTGGGAGGCAACCCAATTTTATCTAATTTTATTTTATTCTATTTTATTGTTATTTTGTGTTTTATTAGGTACATGATCATGAGGAGTCACGAAAAAATCATAAAAATTAAAAACAGAATCAAAAACAGCAGAAGAAAAAATTCACACCCTGGAGGACGCACAGGCTGGCGTTCAACGCCAGTAAGATGCATCTGGCTGGCGTTCAACGCCAGAACAGAGCACCATTCTGGCGCTGAATGCCAGAAACAAGCAACATTCTGGCGCTGAACGCCAGGAATGTGCCCAGAGAGGAAAAACTGGCGCTGAACGCCAGTAACAAGCATGAAACTGGCGTTCAACGCCAGAAACATGCTTTACATGGCGTTGAACGCCCAGAATGTGCACCAATGGGCGTTTAAACGCCAGAATGATGCACGAAGGCATTTTACATGCCTATTTGGTGCAGGGATGGAATTCCTTGACACCTCAGGATCTGTGGACCCCACAGGATCACCTCAGGATCTGTGGACCCCACAGGATCCCCACCTAACATATTCCCACTTTACCTTTTAATCCTAATCACACTCTCCTAATCCAAATCTACTCTTCCCCATGTCGCACTTCCCAACACCTTTCACCAATCACCTCAATTCCTCTTCCCAATTACCCCATTCACCACTCACATCCATCCACTCTTCCCCATAAACCCCACCTACCTTCAAAAATTCAAACCAATTTCCCTCCTATTCCCACCCAAATGGCCGAACATACCTCCCCCCCTTTCCCTATAAATACCCTTCCATTCTACTTCATTTTCACACAACACAACCCCTCTTTCTTCACCTAGTCTGAACCTACCTCTCTCCCTCTCTACCATATTTTCTTCTTCTTCTTCTTCTCTTCTTTCTCTTATTGCTCGAGGGCGAGCAATATTTTAAGTTTGGTGTGGTAAAAGCATAAGTTTTTTTTTGTTTTTCCATTACCAATGGCACCTAAGGCCGGAGTATCCTCTAGAAAAGGAAAAGGGAAGACAAAAGCTTCCACCTCCAAGTCATGGGAGATGGAAAGATTCATCTCCAAGAGCCATCAAGACCACTTCTATGATGTCGTGGCAAAGAAGAAGGTGATCCCTGAGGTCCCTTTCAAGCTCAAGAAAAATGAGTATCCGGAGATCCGACATGAAGTCCGAAGAAGAGGTTGGGAAGTCTTAACCAACCCCATGCAACAAGTCGGAATCTTAATGGTTCAAGAGTTCTATGCCAATGCATGGATCACTAGGAACCATGATCAAGGTATGAACCCGAGTCCAAAGAATTATCTCACAATGGTTCGGGGGAAATACTTGGATTTCAGTCCGGAAAATGTAAGGTTGGCATTCCACTTGCCCATGATGCAAGGTGATGAACGCCCCTACACTAGAAGGGTCAACTTTGATCAAAGGTTGGACCAAGTCCTTATGGACATTTGTGTGGAAGGAGCTCAATGGAAGAGAGACTCCAAAGGCAAGCCAGTCCAACTAAGAAGACTGGACCTCAAGCCTATAGCTAGAGGATGGTTGGAGTTCATTCAATGCTCCATCATTCCTACTAGCAACCGATCTGAAGTTACTGTGGATCGGGCCATCATGATTCATGGCATCATGATTGGAGAGGAAGTAGAAGTTCATGAGGTCATCTCCAATGAAATCTACAAAATAGCCGACAAGCCCTCACCTATGGCACGGCTAGCTTTTCCTCACCTTATTTGCCATCTATGTTACTCAGCTGGAGTTATCATAGAAGGAGACATCTCTATTGAAGAGGATAAGCCCATCACCAAGAAGAGGATGGAGCAAGCAAGAGAAGCCCCTCACGGTTCTCAAGAGGTGCATGAGGAAGCTCATCATCAAGAAATCCCTGAGATGCCTCAAGGGATGCACTTTCCTCCAAACAACTATTGGGAGCAACTCAACACTTCCTTCGAAGGTTTGAGCCACAATGTGAAACAATTAAGGGTGGAACATCATGAGCACTCCATCATTCTCCAAGAAATAAGAGAAGATCAAAGAGCAATGAGGGAGAAGCAACAAAGGCAAGGAAGGGACATAGAAGAGCTAAAGAACATCATTGGTCCTTCAAGAAGAAGACGCCACTAGAGGTGGATTCATTCCTTGTTCTTATTTCTTTCTGCTTTTCGGTTTTTAATGTTGTGTTTATCTATGTTTTGTGTCTTTATTTCATGATCATTAGTATGTAACCATGCCTTAAAGCTATGAATAAAATCCATTAATCCTTCACCTCTCTTAAATGAAAAATGTTTTAATTCAAAAGAACAAGAAGTACATGAATTTCGAATTTATCCTTGAATTTAATTTAATTATATGATGTGGTGACAATACTTTTGTTTTCTGAATGAATGCTTGAACAGTGCATATGTCTTTTGATCTTGTTGTTTATGAATGTTAAAGTTGTTGGCTCTTGAAAGAGTGATGAACAAAGAGAAATGTTATTGATGATCTGAAAAATCATGAAATTGATTCTTGAAGCAAGAAAAAGCAGTGAATGGCGAAAAAAAAAATTTTGGCGAAAAAAAAATAGAAAGAAAAAGAAAAAGCAAGCAGAAAAAGCCAGTAGCCCTTAAAACCAAAAGGCAAGGGTAAAAAGGATCCAAGGCTTTGAGCATCAATGGATAGGAGGGCCCAAGGAAATTAAATCCACGCCTAAGCGGCTAAATCAAAGCTGTCCCTAACCATGTGCTTGTGTCATGAAGGTCCAAGTGAAAAGCTTGAGACTGAGTGGTTAAAGTCGTGATCCAAAGCAAAAAGAGTGTGCTTAAGAGCTCTGGACACCACTAACTAGGGACTTTAGCAAAGCTAAGTCACAATCTGAAAAGGTTCACCCAGTTATGTGTCTGTGGCATTTATGTATCCGGTGGTAATACTGGAAAACAAAGTGATTAGGGCCACAGCCAAGACTCACAAGTAGCTGTGTTCAAGAATCAACATGCTTAACTAGGAAAGTCAATAACACTATCCGAAATTCTAAGTTCCTAGAGAAGCCAATCATTCTAAACTTCAAAGGAAAAAGTGAGATGCCAAAACTGTTCAGAAGCAAAAAGCTACAAGTCCCGCTCATCTAATTATAATTAATATTCATTGATATTCTGGAATTTATAGTATATTCTCTTCTTTTATCCTATTGATTTTCAGTTGCTTGGGGACAAGCAACAATTTAAGTTTGGTGTTGTGATGAGCGGATAATTTATACGCTTTTTGGCATTGTTTTTAGGTAGTTTTTAGTAAGTTTAAGCTACTTTTAGGGATGTTTTCATTGGTTTTTATGTTAAATTCACATTTCTGGACTTTACTATGAGTTTGTGTGTTTTTCTGTGATTTCAAGTAAATTCTGACTGAAATTGAGGGATTTGAGCAAAACTCTGAAAAAGGCTGACAAAAGGACTGCTGATGCTGTTGGAATCTGACCTCCCTGCACTCGAAATGGATTTTCTGGAGCTACAGAACTCCAATTGGCGCGCTCTCAACGGTGTTGGAAAGTAGACATCCAGGGCTTTCCAGCAATATATAATAGTCTATACTTCATTCGGAAATTGACGACGTAACTTGGCGTTGAACGCCAAGTACATGCTGCTGTCTGGAGTTAAACGCCAGAAAAACGTCATGATCCGGAGTTGAACGCCCAAAACACGTCATAACTCGGAGTTCAACTCCAAGAGAAGTCTCAGCTCGTGGATTGATCAAGCTCAGCCCAAGCATACACCAAGTGGGCCCCGGAAGTAGATTTATGCATCAATTACTTACTCATGTAAACCCTAGGAGCTAGTTTATTATAAATAGAACATTTAACTAATGTATTTGACATCTTTGAACGCATAGTTCTTAGACCATGGGGGCTGGCCATTCGGCCATGCCTGAACCTTTTACTTATGTATTTTCAACAGTGGAGTTTCTGCACACCATAGATTAAGGGTGTGGAGCTCTGCTGTACCTCAAGTGTTAATGCAATTCTATTTTATTCCATTCAATTCTATCTTATTCTTATTCCAAGATATTCATTCGTACCCAAGAACATGATGAATGTGATGATTATATGACCCTCATTATCATTCTCACTTATGAACGCACGTGATTGACAACCACTTCCGTTCTACATGCAACCGAGCTTGAATGCATATCTCTTAGATTCCCCAACAGAATCTTCGTGGTATAAGCTAGATAGATGGCGGCATTTATGAGGATCCGGAAAGTCTAACCTTGTCTGTGGTATTCCGAGTAGGATCCTGGGAATCCGGAAAGTCTAACCTTGTCTGTGGTATTCCGAGTAGGATTCCGGTAATGAATGACTGTGACGTGCTTCAGACTCGCAAGTGCTGGGCGTTAGTGACAGACGCAAAAGAATCAAGGGATTCTATTCCAGTAGGCGCGGGAACCAACCAGTGATTAGCCGTGCTGTGACAGAGCGCGTGAGCGTAGTTTTCACTGCGAGGATGGGATGTAGCCTTCGGCCAGGTGATGCCTCCAGACGATTAGCCATGCGAGTGACAGCCGCAGAGGACTATTTTCCCGAGAGGATTGAAAGTAGCCATCGTCGAACGGTGAACCCCTATACACAGCTTGCCATGGAAAGGAGTAAGAAGGATTGAGTTGAAGCAGGAGAATGGCAGGCGTCCTTGAGCATACAGTATCTCCATTCGCTTGTCTGAAATTCCCACCAATGAATCTGCATAAGTATTCTATCCCTTTTTATTTTCTGTTTATTATTTATTTTAGAAAATCCATAATCAATTGGTTTAATCTGCCTAACTGAGATTTACAAGGTGACCATAGCTTGCTTCATACCAACAATCTCTGTGGGATCGACCCTTACTCGCGTAAGGTTTATTACTTGGACGACCCAGTACACTTGCTGGTTAGTTGAACGGAGTTGTGAATTCAAATAGAGCCAATTATTAAATTTCATACAAGTACAAAGAGCATGGATCACAATTTCGTCCACCACCTGACATCTAATACTCTCAATTATTATTATTGGTTTGCACTTGTGACAAACAAAATTAAACTTTGATTGAGGGCTGTTTGTTGGTTTGGATCTATACTTTGACGAGATTATTTTTGTGTGAAAGTTCTAGATCGACGGTAACCTTCTTGCAGGGCCCTATGAAGATCATAACTTTTTCTAAATTAGTAAACAAAAGCAGAGTGGCTGAGTGATGACAAGTCATCTTATGCTAGCTTTTTAAGCATTTTTCACTTGTTTGATTAGGTTTTATGCACTTTCTTGCACTATAAGTAAGTGATTTGGAGCAGATTTACATGGTTATGTTAATCAATCAACCATCATTTAATTGACACAAAATCATAGGATTCATACTGGAATTAGTTGATTTTATGATTAATGCAGAGATCTTGTGAATTTGGTGATGCTTTGTTTGGTTGGTTTGATTACTTGTAGGTGAAGAAATGATGAAGAAAAGAAAGAACCAGGAAAGCGTGCTCAACCAAAGTGTGGCTGTAGCCATGAAAGCGTAGCACTCAAGGAAACAAGCATAGCGCTCACTAATTGAGCGGAGCGTTCACAAATTGAACGCTAGTGACAAGGGTTTGAAGAGCAAAGCACTCAAGCATAGCGCTCAATACACCAAAGGAGCGCTCAATTAGCAAGGCAAAGTGCTCAAAGAATGGAGCGCTACGTTAAAACATTTTCACTTTTTTGGGCATGGCAAAAGAAGAAAAGAAAGGTGCATTGAAGCCAAGGGGGAGCACCAAGGTTCGAAATGGGAACCATGCGCAAGCAAAGAAGCACTACGTTGCAAGCACTTCACTGAGCGCTACACAACAATGCTTAGTACAAGGAAATTAGCGAAAGTGAAGCCGACAAGGTTCGAAGAGGGAACCAAGGGAAGCTAAGTGTAGCGCTACATTGGAATTCTCTCACTGAGCGCTATGTATACACTATGGGCAAGGCTTGGTTCGAAGGGAGGCACAAGGCAAGGGAGCGCTACGTTTTCTTTCTTAACTGAGCGCTCCACTGGAGGTGGCCCTTGGTCCAATTTCAATGGAAAAGCCATCTTGGATCCACTTCTTCACCAACTTGAAAAGCCCACTCCAAATTCTAAAAACCAAAAATAGAAAGTGTATAAATAAAAGATTATTTAATTTGTAGAGGACTTTTACTTTTCACTTTTGACATTTCTCATTTCTAGTTCTCACTTGGAATTTTCATTTCTCTTTGAATTTGGGATTTTGGGAATTGGATCTAGTTTTTGGTTTTCATAATTTTTTTTCTTCTGCAACTTCTGCTATCTGTTCTTGGAATTTGAATTGAGATTGAAGAGCTTCATTGATTCTAAATCTGAGAATCATCTTTCACCTCTCATCTCAATTGTTCAAAGGATTAGATCTAAGTTTCATTTGCTGTTTTCCTTTTTATTTCTTCTCCAATTTCTTTCTGCTTGATCAAGAGAGCAATTGAGATCTAGATCTTCTTTCTAATCTCATTTCTCTTCTTCGATCTTTAATTTATCTCTAAGAATTTCATAATTGAATCAAGTCTTCTTGCTGTTTGTTTCTTCAAACAATTTTCCTTTCTGTTTTGCTACTGAATTGAGTCTATTCATCTAATAGCTTTCTGATTTGTTTCAATTTACATTTCCTTGTTGAATTCTGAATCCGAGCACCCAAAATCCCATTTACTCTTCAAGCAATTTATATTTTTTGCACTTTAAGCTTCAGCTATTTACCTTTCTTGTAATCTAAGTTTCAGTCATTTATATTACTTGCACTTTAAGTTTCAGCTTTTTTATTGCTTCTGCACGTTACTATTATGTCAATTTCTCCTCTCCCTTTTATTTTCATGCAATTTAGCTTATGTTGATCAACATTCACTCAAATCATCAACTATTTGCTTAACTAAATTCATCACCTAACTAAAATTGCTCAATCCATTAATCTCTGTGGGATCGACCTCACTCTTGTGAGTTACTACTACTTGATGCGACCCAGTATACTTGCCGGTGAGTTTGTGTGGAATCGTTTTTCCCTCATCATGTTTTTGGCGCCGTTATCGGTGATTGACCTAGATTGACAATGATTAAGTAGGGTGATAATCTAGATTAAGCACTTTTTCTTTTTATTTTTACTAAGCACATTAACTGTTTGACACATTGTGTCACCTAACCCTCTAACCACATTCTAGCATTAGAATGTCTAGGTTTCATTTGGTTTGTTTGTGTTTTTTGCAAGTCATGGAGGCTAAGGTGCGTGAAAAGGGAGTGAGCAACAATGCTCAACCTGCAAGAAGGGTGTTGGCCTCTTACACTATCCCCAATGCAAGAAACTGTGGGAGTAGCATACTCACTCCCAACGTTCGTGCAAATAATTTTGAGTTGAAGCCTGAACTTATTACTCTAGTACAGAACAATTGCTCCTATGGAGGAGGTCCACTTGAAGATCCAAACCAACACTTATCCATCTTCCTCAGGATTTGTGAAACTGTCAAAACAGGTGGTGTACATCCAGACATCTACAAGCTACTACTGTTTCTATTCTCTCTGAAGGATAAGGCCTCTCAATGGCTAGAGATATTTCCCAAAGAAAGCATCAATAATTGGGAAGACTCAGTGAGTAAATTTCTAGCCAAATTCTACCCACCTCAGAAGATCATTAGATTGAAGACAAAAGTGCAAACATTCATTCAAATGGATACATAATCACTCTATGAGGCTTGGGAGAGATATAAAACCTTGATTAGGAAGTGTCCCCCTGAGATGTTTAATAAATGGGACAAGCTTCAAAACTTCTATGAGGGCTTGACTCTGAAAGCCCAAGAGGCCCTTGATTATTCGGCAGGAGGTTCATTACAACTAATGAAAACAGCTGAAGAAGCTCAGAACCTCATAAACACTATGGCAAATAATCAATACTTTTATGCTCATCAAAGGCAACACCAACCAACTCCCAAGAAAGGTGTCTTGGAGCTTGAAGGTGTTGACACTCTTTTGGCACAAAATAAATAGATGCATCAACAACTTCAGCAACAAATGGAAATGATGACCAGGAAACTTGATGGACTGCGAATTGCTGCAGTAAATATACAAAGCCAATCTCAAACCTCACATGGGTGAAAGCAATCTGAAGAAGGTTTTGGGATATTCAATTATGAGCAACAAAGCCCTGAGCAGGTGCAACATATGAATAACACCTCAAGTTCGTTCCAACACAACTTCCATGTTGATACACACAATCCATCCTGGAGGAATCATTCTAACTTGAGGTGGGGTGAGCACCAGAATCAAGGACAAAGGGACTTCAACTATAGCAGCCTTAGCAACAGAAACAACCAAAGCCTTTCATCCAATAATACTAACCAATTCAAAAACCCATGAGACACATCCCACCAACCCCATAACAACTCACAAAACCACCAGAATAACTTTTTTACATCCACATTCTACCCACAAAATATCCCCGTAGATAATTCAAACAACTTTCAGCAACAACCATCTCATCTCACACAACCACAACCAAATCCAAACTCTCAAAGGATCTCCATCTTAGAAATATTAATGGAGAAAGTCATCAAAACTCAAGGGATGGCCAGACAAGATCAAGAAGCAGCAAGAAAAGATCAAGTGATGGTGTGGAAAATGAATTCCAACACAAAACTCACCGGCAAGTGTACCGGGTCGCATCAAGTAGTAATAACTCACAAGAGTGAGGTCGATCCTACAGGGATTGATGGATCAAGCAACTTTAGTGGGTGATTAGTCTAGTCAAGCTAACATTGGTGATTTGGGTGAAGAGTGACCAACAGAATGTAAATGACAAGAAATTTAAAGTTGCAGAAAGTAAATGAGCAGAATCTTAAAGGGCAAGAAATGTAAATTGACAGAATCTTAAATGACAAAAAATGTAAATTGCATTAAATATAAAGGGAGTTGGGTGCAGGGAACTTTAAAGAAAGCAATAGATCAAGCAATTGAAAAGAACTTAAGAACAAGCAACTGAAAATTTAAATTGCAGGAAGAATAAAGAAAGTTGGGTGCTGGGAATCAAAACAGGACTGAAAGAGAAGAAGTGCGGTAAACTAAAGAGCTCTCAGATTATGAAATTCAGAAACAGATTGATTTAGTACCAAAACAGAAATGTAGAAGTGCAGAAGAATCAAAACAGCAAGAACTTAGATCATTCATGAAATTTCAGAAGAGAAATTGACAATGGCAGAAGAAAGAAAATGAAAACAGGAAACAATCTCCAATCCGATCTCAATTCTCTAGAATTCAAAAAGGAAAATTAAAAGAGAGCTTTCTATTCTACTTGCTCCCTATTAGATTCAGCCTCCCTACAAAAATGAAAATGATGCCTTATATAGTCTTTTTACAAAAACGAAAAATGAAAATGAAATTAAAAACAAATTACAATTAAATGAAATTCCTATTCTAACTATCTCTTGTGCCTTTGAGTTATGTTGATGGGTTTTGCTTGCTTTGGATTTGAGGAAGAGTGGATCCGGATAGCCTTGGTTCAATTGGTTTGGAGGCATGGGTCAAGGTTGCTTGGTTCAAGTTGGTTTGGTGTGTGAGAACCTTCCAGGGGAGCGCTCAGTGAAGAAAGAAAGCGCAGCGCTCAATCCTTGACTTTGTGTGCCTCCCATTTTTGTTGCGCAGCGCTTTCATGCTTGAGTGGGATTCCCTCTTCGAGCCTTGTTGAATGCATTTGTGCCAATTCCCTTGTGAAGTAGCGCTTCTTCATTCCTCCATGTACTTGGTTCGAATCTTGCTGCTCCTATTTTGAGTGTCGTGCTCCTTGCTTTTCTTTGTTGAGATGCCCGAAAAAGTGAAAACTTTTAGCGTAGCGCTCTCTCCATTTGAGCGCTACCCTTGTTTTCCTTGGCTCTTTTGAGGCGCTCCGTTGTGTATCTTAGCGTAGCGCCCTTGCCTTGTTGCCTTGGTGCTGGGTCTTGGTGTTGCTAGCGCTAAATTAGAAAACGCAGTGCTAAATTAGAAAGCGCAGCGCTAAATTAAAAAGCGCTATGCTTGAGCGCTTGCTTCCTTTCATAGCGCTATGCCTCTCTTTAATTGAACGCTAGGCTTCACATTCTCATGCTTTCATTTTGTTCTCTTTAATGAATGCTATACATGCTTTATAATGCATTAATGTAAACTCTAATAATCAAATGATTCATGCATGCATTCATCTTTATTAATTAATGCCAATGTATTAACGTTAAAGCCATTTGCCAATTGGCTTTAATTTAATAATGAAATGCATGCTTTAAGTAATGCCGCTGCCAATTTTAATGCTTCATTCACTTGGCATTAATGATTTAATGTTTCATGCATGCCTTTGTTAATGCATTAACATAAACCTTTGATTTGCCAATTGCATTAGAAATGCATGGCTTTAATTAAAAAGGTTAATGCTTTAACGTTGCTTTCTTTCAATTTAAATGCATGCATGCTTTATTAATTTCATGATGCATGCATAAGGCATTAATGCATGCCATGGCTTCATGGTCATGGGCCACGCTTTTAAAAGCGTGGCCTATAGTTCCAAAGCGTGCTCAGTCTTCAAAGCGTGCCCAAAATTCCTCTTTTCTTCTTTTTAGCTGATGAGCGGATATTTTATACGCTTTTTGGGAGTAATTTCATGTAGATTTTAGCATGTTTTAATTAGTTTTTAATAGAATTTTATTAGTTTTTAAGCAAAAATCATATTTCTAGATTTTACTATGAGTTTGTGTGTTTTTCTGCGATTTCAGGTATTTTCTGGCTGAAATTGAGGGAGCTGAACAAAAATCTGATTTAGGCTGAAAAAGGACTGCTGATGTTGTTGGATTCTGACCTCTCTGCACTCGGAATGAATTTTTTGGAGCTATAGAAGTCGAATTGGCGCGCTCTCAATTGGGTTGGAAAGTAGACATCCAGGGCTTTCCAGCAATATACAATAGTCCATACTTTGCGCAAAGATAGATGACGTAAACTGGCGTTCAACACCAGTTCCATGTTGTAGTCTGACGTTCAGCGCCAGAAACAGGTTACAAGTTAGAGTTCAATGCCAGACACAGGTTGCACCCTGGCGTTCAACTCCAGAAACAGCCCAGGCATGTGAGAAGCTTAAGTCTCAACCCCAGCACACACCAAGTGGGCCCCAGAAGTGGATTTCTGCACCAATTATCTTAGTTTACTCA
The DNA here is from genome assembly GCF_014773155.1 of Arachis stenosperma. Classification (NCBI taxonomy): domain Eukaryota; kingdom Viridiplantae; phylum Streptophyta; class Magnoliopsida; order Fabales; family Fabaceae; genus Arachis; species Arachis stenosperma. The sequence goes on from NC_080377.1 coordinate 99,576,336, forward strand.
TTTTCTGTAAACCTAGGTTACTAGTTTAGTATTTAAACAACTTTTAGAGACTTATTTTGTATCTCATGACATTTTTAGATATGAAATTTGTACCTTTTGACAGCATGAGTCTCTAAACTCCATTGTTGGGGGTGACGAGCTCTGCAGCGTCTCGATGAATTAATGCAATTATTTCTGTTTTCCATTCAAACATGCTTGTTCCTATCTAAGATGTTCATTCGCACTTCACTATGAAGAAGGTGATGATCCATGACACTTATGACCTTCCTCAATCCATGAACGTGTGCCTGACAACCACCTCCGTTCTTCATCAGATTGAATGAGTATCTCTTAGATTTCTTAATCAGAATCTTCGTGGTATAAGCTAGAATTGATGGCGGCATTCATGAGAATCCGGAAAGTCTAAACCTTGTCTGTGGTATTCCGAGTAGGATTCAAGGATTGAATGATTGTGACGAGCTTCAAACTCGCGATTGTTGGGCGTGATGACAAACGCAAAAGAATCAATGGATTCTATTCCGACATGATCGAGAACCAACAAATGATTAGCCGTGCTGTGACAGAGCATTTAGACCATTTTCACTGAGAGGATGGGAAGTAGCCATTGACAACGGTGACACCCAACATACAGCTTGCCATGGAAGGAGCCTTGCGTGTGGAAAGAGGAGTACAAGAGAAAAGATGAAATTCAGATGACAAAGCATCTCCAAAACTCCAACATATTCTCCATTATTGCCCAATAAGTATTTATTTTATGCCCTTTTTCCTTTTTCCATTGAACTTGAAAAACACTGTTGTTGGCATCCTGACTAAGAATAATAAGATAAACATAGCTTGCTTCAAACCAACAATCTCTGTAGGATTCGACCCTTACTCAGGTAAGGTATTACTTGGACGACCCAGTGCACTTGCTGGTTAGTTGTGCGAGGTTGAGAAGAATTGTGATTTTCAACTTCGTGCACCAAGTTTTTGGTGCCGTTGCCGGAGATTGTTTGAGTTTGAACATCTAAAGGTTTATTTTGTTGCTTAGATTAGGAATAGAGTATTGATGCTATAGAGTCATTAAATTTGAGTCCTTTAATTTCTCTTCAAACATTTTTCAAAAATATTACTTTTCCTTATTAATTTTTAATTTTTCGTGAGTTAGTGTCTTGTTCTAAGTTTGGTGTCAATTGCATATTTTATATTTTCCTTCTAAATTTTTGAATTTGTGTTCTTTGATCTTTAAGTTGTTCTTGTTTATTTTTCTTGTTTGATTTTTAGTTTTTCTTGTTCTGTGTCTTTTCTTGTTTTTCTTGTTCTTTTTCAAAGCATTAGTCTTCCAAAAAGAAATATATATATATACCTCTTCAAAACAAGTGTTACCTTTACTGCCCAATTGGCTAGAGCGTTGGTCTATGTTCTTGGTAATTGGGTATCTTCTTTTTTAAATCTTTTTCAAAAGTAATTTTTCTTTGATTGAATCTTGTGCCAAACTTTAAGTTTGGTGTTTTATTGTTAATCTTTTTATAATTTTCGAAAATTTTATTGAAGTTTTCTAAAAATGTTATGTTTGGTGTTCTTTCTTTTGTTCTTGTTGTTCTTAATCTTTAAAGTGTTCTTGAGTCTTCTTTATGTTTTGATCTTAAAATTTTTAAGTTTGGTGTTCCTTGGTGTTTTCCCTCCAAAATTTTCGAAAACAAGGAGGATTAAATCTAAAAATTTTAAGTCTTGTGTCTTTTGTGTGTTTTTCTCTTTCATCATAAAATTCAAAATTCAAAAAATTTATCTTTTCTAACTATTTCTAAGCTACTTTTTCGAAATTTTTTTTTAAAAAATTCAGATTTCAATTTCATAATTTTTCAAATCTTATTCTTTTAAGAATTTAAAAAATATATATATATTTTATCTTTTTCGAAAATATCCTAACCACTTTCTCTCTCCTCACTTTTTCGAAAATCTTCATAAAATATTTTCTAATTTTTATTATTTTTAATTTTTAATTTTCTTTTTTTTATTTATTTTATTTTATTTTTATTTCGGTTTTTATTTTATTTTATTTTATTCTTTCGAAAATGAATTTTTTATAATAAATTAAATAAAATAAATCCAAGTCATCTCCCTTTCTCCATCATGGGCCTAAATGGAAATGAATAGTCCAGAAGGACTCTTGGGTCATATGCTAACCCCACTACTGCTTCATATGGGAGTAGTATATGTATACCCTCCATTGGAGTTAGTAATTTTGAGTTGAATCCTCAGCTCATTATCATAGTGCAGCAAAGTTGTCAGTATTCCGGTCTTCCACAGGAAGAACCTACAGAGTTTCTGGCACAATTTTTACAAATCACTGACACAGTACATGATAAAGAAGTAGATCAGGATGTCTACAGATTGTTACTGTTTCCATTTTCTGTAAAAGACCAAGCTAAGAGGTGGTTAAATAACCAACCTAAGGACAGCATAAAGACATGGAAACAGCTGTCAGAAAAATTCCTGAATCACTATTTTCCTCTAACACGGATGACACAGTTAAGGCTGAGCATCCAAGGCTTCAAACAAAGAGATAATGAATCTCTTTATGATGCTTGAGAGAGATACAGAGAGATGCTAAGAAAATGCCCCTCTGAAATATTTTCAGAGTGGGTGCAGTTAGACATCTTCTACTATGGGCTTACAGAAAGAGCTCAAATTTCTCTAGACCACTCAGCTAGTGGATCTATACACATGAGAAAGACAATAGAAGGAGCTCAAGAGCTCATTGATACAGTTGCCAGAAATCAGCATCTATACCTAAGTAGTGAACCTTCCATGAAAGAAGAGGTTAAAACAATAACTGCTGAACTGAGTCCTACAGAACAAGTTACTGAATTCAATCAGCAACTAAATTTTCTAACAAAACAGCTAGCCAAATTCAAGGAAATACTACAAGAAACAAGAATGGCTAATATGAGTATAGAAGTACAGTTGAAGCAAACAGAAGAGCAGTTATCAAAACAAATAACAGAAGAGTGCCAAGCAGTTCAATTAAGAAGTGGAAAAACATTAAATACCTCACTTCAAGATAGCAAGAAGCCAAGAAATGAGCAAACTAACCAAAATCTATCTGAGGACAGTATGAGCCCAGAGAGGAATAATTCTGGCGCTCAAACACCAGAGAATGGGTGGAAAGCTGGCGTTGAACGCCCAAACCATGCTCAGTCCTGGCATTCAATGCCAGAAACAAGCAAGGATTTGGCATTGAACGCCCAAAGGGAGCACAGTTCTGGCGTTCAAACGCCAGAAATAAGTAAGGAATTGGCGTCTAACGCCACTCCAGCTTCCACCCCTGGCATTCAAATGCCAGTGGGGGATCAGACACATACAAGTACTGATAATAACCCATCTAAAAAGGCTTCTTAACCAAAATCTGTAGGCAATAAACCTGCAGCAACTAAGGTTGAGGAATACAAATCGAAAATGCCTTATCCTCAGAAACTTCGCCAAGCAGAACAGGATAAGCAATTTGCCCACTTTACAGACTATCTCAGGACTCTTGAAATAAAGATTTCGTTTGCAAAGTCACTTGAGCAAATACCCTCTTATGCTAAGTTCATGAAAGAGATCTTAAGTCATAAGAAGGATTGGAAGGAAACTGAAAAAGTTTACCTCACTGAAGAATGCAGTGCAGTCATTCTGAAAAGCTTACTTGAGAAGCTCAAAGATCCCAGAAGCTTTATGATACCATGCACATTAGAGGGTACTTGTACCAAGCAAGCTCTATGTGATCTTGGGGCAAGTATCAACCTCATTCTGGAAAGACCTTTCCTAGCAACTGGCCGAACCCTTATTGATGTTCAAAAAGGGGAAGTAACCCTGAGAGTCAATGAAGATGAGTTCAAGTTGAATGTTGTCAAAGCTATGCAGCATCCAGACACTCCAAATGACTGCATGAGCATTGATATTATTGACTCTCTGGTAAAAGAAATTAATATGACTGAGAGTCTCGAATCAAAGCTAGAGGACATTTTTAAAGATGTTCAGCCTGATCAGGAGGAATCAGAGAGAATAATAGAACCTCTGAAAATACCTCAGAAAGAGGAGAAACCTCCTAAACCCAAGCTCAAACCATTACCACCATCCCTGAAATATGTATTTCTGGGAGAAGATGATACCTTCCTTGTGATCATAAGCTCTACCTTAGAGCCACAGGAAGAGGAAGCACTAATTCAAGTGCTAAGGACACACAAGATAGCTCTTGGGTGGTCCATCAGTGATCTTAAGGGTATTAGCCCAGGCAGATGCATGCACAAGATCCTATTGGAGGGTGACGCCAAGCCAGTGGTTCAACCACAAAGGCGACTGAATCCAGCCATGAAGGAGGTGGTGCAGAAGGAGATCACTAAATTACTAGAGGCTGGGATTATTTATCCTATTTCTGATAACCCCTGGGTAAGCCCTATCCAAGTCGTCCCTAAGAAGGGTGGCATGACAGTGGTCCATAATGAAAAAAATGAACTAGTTCCCACAAGGACAGTTACAGGGTGGCGTATGTGTATTGATTATAGAAGGCTCAATACAGCTACCAGAAAGGATCATTTTCCTTTACCATTCATAGGCCAAATGCTAGAAAGACTAGCAGGTCATGAATACTAATGCTTCTTGGATGGATATTCAGGTTATAATCAAATTGCAGTAGATCCCCAAGATCAATAAAAAATAGCATTCACATGTCCATTTGGAGTATTTGCATACAGAAGGATGCCATTTGGTCTGTGCAATGCACCTGCAACCTTTCAAAGGTGCATGCTCTCTATTTTCTCTGATATGGTGGAAAATTTTCTGGAAGTCTTCATGGATGACTTTTCAGTATTTGGAGACTCGTTCAGCTCCTGTCTTGACCATCTAGCACTTGTTCTAAAGAGGTGCCAAGAGACTAACCTGGTTTTAAACTGGCAAAAATGTCACTTTATGGTGACTGAAGGAATTGTCCTTGGGCACAAAATTTTGAACAAGGGAACATAGGTGGATCAAGCTAAGGTAGAGGTAATTGAAAAATTACCACCGCCTGCCAATGTTAAGGCAATCAGAAGCTTTCTGGGGCATGCAGAATTTTATAGGAGGTTTATAAAGGATTTCTCAAAAATTGCCAAACCTTTAAGTAATCTATTAGCTGCTGACACGCCATTTATCTTTGATAAGGAGTGTCTGCAGGCATTTGAGACTCTGAAAGCTAAATTGGTCACATCACCAATCATCTCTGCACCAAACTGGACATTAACATTTGAATTGATGTGTGATTCCAGTGACCATGCCATTGGTGCAGTATTGGGGCAGAGGCATGACAAGCTTCTGCACGTCATTTACTATGTCAGTCATGTTTTAAATGATGCACAGAAGAACTACACAACCACAGAAAAAGAGCTACTTGCAGTGGTTTACGCCATTGACAAGTTCAGATCCTATTTAGTGGTATCAAAAGTGATTGTGTACACAAACCATGCTGCTCTTAAATATCTACTCACAAAGCAAGATTCAAAACCCAGACTCATAAGATGGGTGTTGCTTCTACAAGAGTTTGATATAGAAATAAGAGACAGAAAAGGGATAGAGAATCAAGTAGCAGATCACCTATCCCGAATAGAACCAGTAGAAAGGGCATCCCTCCCTCTTACTGAGATCTCTAAAAACTTTCCGGATGAGCAACTCTTTGCCATCCAGGAAATGCCATGGTTTGCAGACATTGCAAACTACAAGGCAGTGAGATTCATACCCAAAGAGTACAGTAGGCAGCAATAAAAAAAGTTGATCACGAATGCAAAGTACTATCTTTGGGATGAACCATATCTCTTCAAGAGATGTGCAGACGGAGTAATCCGTAGATGTATGCCTAAAAAAGAAGCACAGAAGATCCTCTGGCATTGCCATGGATCACAGTATGGAGGACATTTTGGAAGTGAGCGAACAGCCACAAGAGTCCTCCAATGTGGCTTCTACTGGCCGACTCTCTATAAAGACTCCCGAGTGTTTATACTTAACTGTGACAGTTGCCAAAGATCTGGCAATCTACCTCACAGTTATGCCATGCCTCAACAAGGGATCTTGGAGATTGAGTTGTTTGATGTATGGGGTATTGACTTCATGGGGCCTTTCCCACCATCATACTCAAACACTTACATTCTGGTGGCAGTGGATTATGTATCCAAATGGGTGGAAGCTATTGCAACACCCACTAATGACACTAAGACAGTGCTAAAATTCCTCCAGAAGCACATCTTCAGCAGATTTGGTACCCCTAGAGTATTAATCAGTGATGGGGGCACTCATTTCTGCAATAAACAACTTTACTCTACTTTGGTTCGTTATGGAGTTAGCCACAGGGTAGCCACTCCATATCATCCACAGACAAATGGGCAAGCTGAAGTTTCTAACAGAGAACTTAAAAGAATCCTGGAACGGACTGTGATTAACCATAGAAGGGATTGGGCAAGAAGCTTGGATGATGCTCTGTGGGCATATAGAACAACATTCAAGACCCCTATAGGGACCTCTCCATACCAGCTTGTGTATGGAAATGCATGTCACTTGCCAGTGGAACTGGAACATAAGGCTTACTGGGCTACCAGATTCCTAAACCTTGATGCCAAGTTAGCTGGAGAAAAATGATTGCTTCAGTTAAATGAGCTAGAGGAATTTAGACTCAATGCTTTCGAGAATGCAAAAATTTACAAAGAGAAAGCAAAAAGATGGCATGATAAGAAACTGTCATCCAGAGTCTTTGAGCCAGGGCAGAAAGTTTTGCTATTTAATTCTAGGCTCATATTATTCCCCGAGAAATTGAAATCCCGGTGGAGAGGACCATATGTGATTACAAGTGTGTCACCATATGGATACGTAGAGCTTTAGGATAATTAGTCTAACAAAAATTTCATTGTTAATGGATAGAGAGTTAAACATTATCTCGAAAGCAACTTTGAGCAAGAATTATCAAAATTGAGACTTGATTAAAGCTCAGTAATAGTCTAGCTAAAGACAATAAAGAAGCGCTTGCTGGGAGGCAACCCAGCCATTTACAGAGTTTATTTGTTAATTAATTGATTTTTATAGGTATACGTCAAATATCTTCAAGGTAAAATAGCAATTGCTTGAGTTCACAGAGTTATAGAAGGATTCAAAGAATAAAAACAGTAAATGGAAGCTCATTGGTGCGAAAATGCCAGTAAAAGCTGTTTTGGGCGTTAAACGCCCAAAAGAAGCACCTTCTGGGCGTTGAACGCCAGAAAGAAGCATCTTCTGGGCATTCAACACCAGATTTACAGCGTCTTGGGCGTTCAGAAAAATGCCCAATGACGAAGGAGTTCCTGGCGTTCAACGCCAGAAAGAAGCAACAGCTGGGCGTTGAACGCCAAGGAGAAGCAGCGTTTGGGCGTTAAAAGCCCAAAACATGCAGCGTTTGGGCGTTTAACGCCAGGATGGTGGGGAGGAGGTAAATTCGTTTTTTCTTCACAAATTTTTAATTTTTTTGTGTTTGAATTCATGATTTCTTGCATAAACACGTTCCAAATTCTCATTCTTCAATTCCAAAAATTTTAATCCTAATTTCTAAAATCACTTTTTTTTTTCAAAAATATCAAATGTATATTAGTTCATAAACACAAATTTTTTCCAATCCAATCTAACTCTTTTCTCAAAATTTTTCAAATCTTAATTATCTTTTAAAATCATTTTCAAAATAAAAATTCAGATTTATCTTTTGCAAATATCATTCACAACTTTTTATTTTTAAATTATATCTTTTTCTTATCATATTTATCTTTCATAAATCATATCTTCTATCTTATCTTTTTAAAATTTTTTTTCGAAACCCACCCCCTCGCTTTAAAATCCATATTCGGCCTCCCTCCTCTCATCCACCATTCGACATTAGCTCTCCTTCTATCCCTCTTCTTTCTTTTCTTTTGCTTGAGGACAAGCAAACCTCTAAGTTTGGTGTGTTTATCCGTGATCACAAAAACATACTCACTAAGATCATGGCTCCTAAAGGAAAACAATCCACTCCAAGAGGCAAGAAAGAGAATATTCCAAAACCACTTTGGAATCAAGGGAAGTTCTTAACCAAAGAACATTCAGATCACTACCACAAAATAATGGGTCTAAGCTCAGTGATCCCGGAAGTCAAGTTCCTTCTGAAAGAAGATGAATATCTGGAGATCTAAGAGCAAATTTAAAACAGGAACTGGGAAATCCTAGCTAATCCTGAAACAAAAGTAGGAAGGAATATGGTTCAGGAATTCTATGCTAATCTGTGGCAAACAGACAGGCAGAGAGTATCTGGAACTGCCCTCTATGACTATCGGACCTTGGTCAGAGGAAAGATTGTTCACATCCACCCTGACAAAATTAGGGAGATCTTTAAGCTGCCTCAGCTGAAAGATGACCCAGACTCCTTTAATAGGAGAATGATGAGAACAAACAAGGGCCTGGATAAGATTCTAGAGGATATATGCATCCCTGGAGCCAGGTGGACCACCAGCACCATTGGCATCCCAATTCAACTCAAGAGAGAAGATCTCAAACCAGTCGCCAGAGGCTGGCTGGACTTCATTGGGCGTTCTATATTGCCCACTAACAACCGTTTTGAAGTCACTGTTAAAAGAGCAGTGATGATTCACTACATCATATTGGGAAGAGAAGTAGAAGTTCATCAACTAATCTCGTGTGAACTTTACAAAATAGCAAACAAGAACTCCAAAGATGCCAAATTGGCTTATCCAAGCTTAATTTCTATGCTCTGCAAAGATGCTGGAGTGAGGATGGGAATAACTGAGTATATCTCAGTTGAGCGGCCAATCACTAAAATATCAATGAAAAACAACAGTTGCAGGATGACCCCATCAAGAGGAGAGCACAGGAATTCCTCCCAGAAATCCCTCAATTTTAATACTGGGAGCATCTTGAGGCATCTGTTTCCAAGTTGCAAGAAGCTATGGACCAAATAAAGGAAGAACAGAATAATCAAAATAGCATGCTTTGCAAATTGCTTAGGGAACAAGAGGAGCAAGGGCGTGACTTGAGGGAACTGAAGTGTCAGAAATTAATTCTTGAAGGACCAAGCACCCCACAGACTAGAGGAAAATCCACTTCCCAAAATATAGGTTGTTGAGTTCTAATCTTAGCTTTAACTCTGTGATAGTTGTTACTATAGGAATTTGCCTTATAAGTTATATAGGAGTAGTGGTAATTAGTATATCTATTTTGATTTTATTTTCAATTAAGTTATAATTTATTTTTCTCATCATCATCAAACATGAATAAAATAGTAGATTTTTAGAATAAAGAGGTAATTTATATCTTTCGAGTTCTTAATAAGAAAAATTATAATTAATTATATGTGGTGGCAATATTTTTTATCTTGAATTTTATGAATGTTAAAATTATTGGCTCTTGAAAGAATGAGGAACACGAGAAATATTATTACTGATCTGAAAAATCATGAATTTGATTCTTGAAGCAAGAAAAAGCAGTGAAAAAAAAATTTAATTACAAGGAATCATTGGATCAAGAAAAAGAAAAAGCCAATAGCCCTTAAAACCAAAAGGCAAGGGTGAAAAGGATCCAAGGCTTTGAGCATCAGTGGATAGGAGGGCCCAAGGAAGTAAATCCTAGCCTAAGCGGCTAAATCAAGCTGTCCCTAACCATGTGCTTGTGGCATGCAGGTCCAAGTGAAAAGTTTGAGACTAAGTGGTTAAAGTCGTGATCCAAGGCAAAAGAGTGTGTTTAAGAACTCTGGACACCTCTAATTGGGGACTTTAGCAAAGCTAAGTCACAATCTGAAGAGGTTCACCCAATTATGTGTCTGTGGCATTTATGTATCCGGTGGTAATACTGGAAAACAAAGTGCTTAGGGCCACGGCCAAGACTCATAAAGTAGATGTGTTCAAGAATCAACATACTAAACTAAGATAATCAATAATACTATCTGAATTCTGAGTTTCTATGGATGCCAATCATTCTGAATTTCAAAGGATAAAGTGAGATGCCAAAACTATTCAGAAACAAAAAGCTACTAGCCCCGCCCATCTAAATTAGAATCTGAGCTTCACTTAAAACTCTAAGATATTATTGCTTCTTAATTTCTTTTTATCCTATTTTATTTATCTAGTTGCTTGGGGACAAGCAACAGTTTAAGTTTGGTGTTGTGATGAGCGGATATTTTATACGCTTTTTGGGGGTAATTTCATGTAGATTTTAGCAAGTTTTAATTAGTTTTTAATAGAATTTTATTAGCTTTTAAGCAAAAATAATATTTCTGGATTTTACTATGAGTTTGTATGTTTTTCTGTGATTTTAGGTATTTTCTGGCTGAAATTGAGGGAGCTGAGCAAAAATCTGATTTAGGCTGAAAAAGGACCGCTGATGCTGTTGGATTCTGGCCTCCCTACACTCGGAATGGAGTTTTTGGAGCTACAGAAGTCCAATTGGCGCGCTCTCAATTAGGTTGGAAAGTAGACATCCAGGGCTTTCCAGCAATATATAATAGTCTATACTTTGCACAAAGATAGACGACGTAAACAGGTGTTCAACGCCAGTTCCATGTTGCAGTCTGGCGTTCAGCGCTAGAAACAGGTTACAAGTTGGAGTTCAACGCCAGAAACAGGTTACAACCTGGCGTTCGACTCCAGAAACAGCCCAGGCACGTAAGAAGCTTAAGTCCCAGCCCCAGCACACACCAAGTGGGCCCCATAAGTGGATTTCTGCACCAATTATCTTAGTTTACTCATTTTCTGTAAACCTAGGCTACTAGTTTAGTATTTAAACAACTTTTAGAGACTTATTTTGTATCTCATGACATTTTTAGATCTGAAATTTGTACCTTTTGACAGCATGAGTCTCTAAACTCCATTGTTGGGGGTGAGGAGCTCTGCAGCGTCTCGATGAATTAATGCAATTATTTCTGTTTTCCATTCAAACACGCTTGTTCCTATCTAAGATGTTCATTCGCGCTTCACTATGAAGAAGGTGATGATCCGTGACACTCATCACCTTCCTCAATCTATGAACGTGTGCCTGACAACCACCTCCGTTCTACATCAGATTGAATGAGTATCTCTTAGATTTTTTAATCAGAATCTTCGTGGTATAAGCTAGAATTGATGGCGGCATTCATGAGAATCCGGAAAGTCTAAACCTTGTCTGTGGTATTCCGAGTAGGATTCAAGGATTGAATGACTGTGACAAGCTTCAAACTCCCGATTGTTGAGCGCGATGACAAACGCAAAAGAATCAATGGATTCTATTCCGACATGATCGAGAACCAACAGATGATTAGCCGTGCTGTGACAGAGCATTTAGACCAATTTCACTGAGAGGATGGGAAGTAGCCATTGACAACGGTGATACCCAACATACAGCTTGCCATGGAAGGAGCCTTGCGTGTGGAAAGAGGAGTACAAGAGAAAAAATGAAATTCAGATGACAAAGTATCTCCAAAACTCCAACATATTCTCCATTATTTCACAATAAGTATTTATTTTTTGCCCTTTTTCCTTTTTCCATTGAACTTGAAAAACACTGTTGTTGGCATCCTAACTAAGAATAATAAGATAAACATAGCTTGCTTCAAACCAACAATCTCCGTGGGATTCGACCCTTACTCACGTAAGGTATTACTTGGATGACCCAGTGCACTTGCTGGTTAGTTGTGCGAGGTTGAGAAGAATTGTGATTTTCAATTTCGTGCACCATTATCATATTTTGTGCTTTTTTTGCTTCTTTTTCTTCTTATTTCCTACAAAATTTATAAAATCAAAAGATCAAAGAAATATACCCTTTAAGCACAAAAGAATGCAATTTTTAAGCACTAATAATCAATTTCTTGTATGAAAGAGCATAGAAAAACATGACATGATGACATGTCATCACAACACCAAACTTAAACCTTACTTGTCCCCAAGCAAGAAAAGAATCATGCAATAAGGATTGACAATCCAAGGTAAGAAGGATAGCAACTCAACGTTCATGGTAAGCTTGTTTTCTATGCATGCTACAATCATAAAAGAAATGTAAATGATTGATGCCTCTATCTAGCTCATTTTATGAAATCTTTTCCTTATATTTCTTCCTTGAAACAAGCTTTCATTTTTTTATTAGCTTCTCCTTTTAGGTACTTTACCCCATGAGTTAATAACAAAACTACGACTCTAAATGCTTTATTTTCAAGTATTACCACTTGATACATAAGCACCACAAGCATTTAATTAGAGGACTTCATTAAGCTCATTTGTTTCTTTTCTTGACTCTCTAATCATTGATGCTCAGAGCCTTGAGCTTTGAGGGAGTGCATTTGCACTTTGAGCATAACCTTGACTCTAAGTGTTTTGTTTTTAAGATTTTTGCTTGATACATAAACACCATAAGTACTTAACAAATGAATTGTCTTTGGTACTCAGAGCCTTCAGCTTTCTCATTCTTTCCCTTTTTCTTTTCTTGCCTTAAATTGCAATTGCTTCTTCAAGGTTTTCATGATTTCAAAAGATTTCACAAAATGTCATGGATGAAAACTTCAATTAAATAAAATCTAATGCAATTGAGCAACAATTAATCATACTAGCCTTCCAATACTTGTATGCACATGCTAAATTCTTCTTTAATTCCTTGTTTGTTTATGATCATGATAATTTATTGCTTTTGAACTCACAGAATTCAGGTTGGTAGTCATGATGACACAGCAAGATGTTACAAATCAAAATTCAGGCTATGTTTATTCATAAACACATGTAAACAAATAAGATAAAGACAATCATGCAGTTTAAAGTGCTGAAAACAAATGAGAGGAAAAGGGACTTTACAACCTTGTAATTCATCTTCTCTATTGTTGTCATTTTCCTCTCATTCTCCTCCTTCCCATACCAATTCAGAATGTTTGCTCATCCTCAAGCAATATTTGAAACAGTGGTGATGGGGTCTAAGATGAATTATGAGTGTCTTATACAAGAAAATGTTAGTAGCACATGTGTTTTAAGCAAGCAAATTTAAAGATAACAATCAAGGCACAGGAAATAGAGACATTGTAATTGCAAGCATAAGAGGGTGTGCATGATACATTGCATAAAGATATAAGTGGCACACCAAACTTAGTGTGTCACTTTCACTTGGAATTGATGCAAGTATCCAGTGTGGATTGGAAACAAATTTTGTTGCACAGCAACACCAAACATAGAATGCAATCCTATGTCAATTTATTTGAACTAAAACTAAGCAAAGGGAACTGTTATATGTTAAATACAATTACCAAGCCAGGAATCTGTCATGAATAAGAATTTCTTGGTGAGGTATTTAACAAAAACAGTTAAGGAGCAAAATAAATGAAAACATTGAGAACAAGGGGATAGGTAAAGCAAAGAAGAGAAATCAAACCCAAAAGAAAGACAAGACTGCAGAGGCATTATGATTATGTAGACAAGTGGTGTTGCTGGATTTGCATAGAAAATTAAGTGGCACACCAAACTTAGAATCTTAGTGTGACACTTTCATTTTTTATGCAATCATCCGTAGAGATTGAGAACAAATTGCTGCATGGCAACACCAAACTTAGAATGTAATCATATGCCAATTTATTGAAAATAAACAAAGCAGGCAGAGAAAATGAACTAAACAAAGAAATAAAATGTTACCTAAGGTTGGGTTGCCTCCCAACAAGTGCTCTTTTAGTGTCATTAGCTTGACATGTTGTTCTTCACTCTCTTCTTCTTCTTCTAGTTTGTTAAGAGAAATGACCTCAAGGGGGGAGATGAACCAGCAAGTGTCCCTTGTCTTGGCCTCTCTTCAGCAAGCTTACTGTTGTAAATGGCTTGATTGAGCTTGCTTGCTGGATCAGGGACAGGATTGGTGCTCTTGTTAGTTGCCTTCACTTCTTGGATATCAAGACTTGGTGGTTGTGTGATTGTTGGAATGATTTCTTCATCTAGAGCCTTTTGAAATGCTGGCTCAATGAGCCTTTCCTCTATGCACTTCTCTGTCTTAATTGAGTGTGCCTTCGCTTGATTGTCTTCCCTCATTCCTTCTTCATGACTTTCCATTAAGTCCTTTGGGAGGGAATCTTCATGTTCTATTGTCACTTTAATTAGCTTTTGTGAATATAAAATCCTTGGTTTATGTTCCTCATCCTTCATTGCAATTTCACTTGACACAAGGACCTTTTGTTCTCATTTTTCCACTTTCTCTCCCACAAATTGGTCTTTATTCTCACTGTTTGATGGCTCTAAGTTTCTTCTTATTTGCTCTAAATACTCATCCATCTTCTTGAGGAGGATTTCTTGCTCTTTCCAAGAGTCTATGGATGTTTGTAAGTATTGTTCAAATGCTAGCTCAAGGGATGAAGGCTGAGAATGAGTTTTTGGATATGTGGGTGCTGTGGTAAAGTTGTTTTAAGTGGTACAGAATGAATCTTGTGGATTGTGGAATAAGTTTTGTGGTTGGTGGAATGAATTGTATGGATCTTGGAGGAGACTGTGTGTTGAGACATAATCAAGTGATGAAGAATTTTCAAATGAGGAATTGAGAGGTGAGGTTGGACAATTTAGCATGAAGGAATTAAAGGTTTGCTCCAGTGATGATGGCTCTTAATCAATGGAGTATGAACTGTCAATTGCTTCCTGATTTTGATTTTCCCATCCACAATGTGAAGAATTGTGGAACTCATCACAGTATGGATCTTCTTGTAGCATTGGTGGACAATTTTTCATGAATTTATTGAAAGCACACTCCAGTGATGATGTTTCTTGATGAACAAAGTATGGATCACTAAGATTTCTTTGATTTTGACCCTCCCACTCACAATTTGAGTAGTTGTTATAGCAATATGAATCATCTTGTGGCTCTGGGAGGTGTTCATACTCGTTTATTCCTTGTTGATACTCCCATCCACCATTAGCATAATAACATGAATTATTTTGTGGTGTTGGGCAGTATTCCATGGAATTGTCTTGATTAGCATGTCCGCATTGGTTGGATTGCTCATAATCTGTTGAGTCGTTGTGATATTCCCAGCCACCATTAGAATAATGACTTGAATCAATTTGTGGTTGTGGGCAATATCCCATATGATTCTCTTGCGCATCTTGTGGTTCTGAAGCATAGCTCCATGGATTGGAGTGCTCAGAATTTGCATTTTCTTGGTGATATTCCCAGCCACCATTAGAGATTGGTGATGGTGGATAATATCCCATAAATTTTGTTTGATCATACGATGAGTTGAACTACATTTGGATTTTGTAAAACACAACACCAAATAAAATTGAAATTCATGTCTCAGATGAGACTTGCTTAGTGCGGCAAAAACACAAATTGAAATTGACAGAAAGTAAATGAGCAGAATCTTAAAGAGCAAGAAATGTAAATTGACAGAATCTTAAATGACAAGAAATATAAATTGCATTAAATGTAAAGGTGGTTGGGTGCAGGGAAATTTAAAGAAAGCAATAGATCAAGCAATTGAAAAGAACTTAAGAACAAGCAACTGAAAATTTAAATTGCAGGAAGAATAAACGAAGTTGGGTGCTAGGAATCAAAACAGGACTAAAAGAGAAGAAGTGCGGTAAACTAAAGAGCTCTCAGATTATGAAATTCAGAAACAGATTGATTTAGTACCAAAACAGAAATGTAGAAGTGCAGAAGAATCAAAACAGCAAGAACTTAGATCATTCATGAAATTCCAGAAGAGAAATTGACAATGACAGAAGAAAGAAAATGAAAACAGGAAACAATCTCCAATCCGATCTCAATTCTCAAGAATTCAAAAAGAAAATTTAAAAGAGAGCTCTCTATTCTACTTGCTTCCTATTGGAGCCAGCCTCCCTACAAAAATGAAAATGATGCCTTATATAGGCTTTTTACAAAAATGAAAAATAAAAATGAAATTAAAAACAAATGACAATTAAATGAAATTCCTATTCTAACTATTTCTTGTGCCTTTGAGTTATGTTGATGGGCTTTGCTTGCTTTGGATTTGAGGAAGAGTGGATCGGGATGGCCTTGGTTCAATTGGTTTGGAGACATGGGTCAAGGTTGCTTGGTTCAAGTTGGTTTGGTGCGTGGGAACCTTTTAGTGGAGCGCTCAGTGAAGAAAGAAAGCGCAGCGCTCAATCCTTGGCTTTGTGTGCCTCCCATTTTTGTTGCGTCCAGGCCTTGTTGTGTAGCGCTCGGTGAAGTAATTTCACGCAGCGATTTCATGCTTGAGTGGGATTCCCTCTTCGAGCCTTGTTGAATGCATTTGTGCGAATTCCCTTGTGAAGTAGCGCTTCTTCATTCCTCCATGTACTTAGTTCGAATCTTGCTGCTCCCATTTTGAGTGTCGCGCTCCTTGCTTTTCTTTGTTGAGATGTCCGAAAAAGTGAAAACTTTTAGCGTAACGCTCTCTCCATTTGAGTGCTACCCTTGTTTTCCTTGGCTCCTTTGAGGCTCTCCGTTGTGTATCTTAGCATAGCGCCCTTGCCTTCTTGCCTTGTTGCCTTGGTGCTGGGTCTTGGTGTTGCTAGCGCTAAATTAGAAAGCGCTATGCTTGAGCGCTTGCTTCCTTTCATAGCGCTATGCCTCTCTTTAATTGAACGCTAGGCTTCACGTTCTCATGCTTTCATCATTTTGTTCTCTTTAATGAATGCTATACAAGCTTTATAATGCATTAATGTAAACTCTAATAATCAAATGATTCATGCATGCATTCATCTTTATTAATTAATGCCTATGTATTAACGTTAAAGCCATTTGCCAATTGGCTTTAATTTAATAATGAAATGCATGCATTAAGTAATGCCGCTGCCAATTTTAATGCTTCATTCACTTGGCATTAATGATTTAATGTTTCATGCATGCCTTTGTTAATGCATTAACATAAAGCTTTGATTTGCCAATTGCATTAGAAATGCATGGCTTTGATTAATAAGTCTAATGCTTTAACGTTGCTTTCTTTCAATTTAAATACATGCATGCTTTATTAATTTCATGATGCATGCATAAGGCATTGATGCATGCCATGGCTTCATGGTCATGGGCCATGCTTTTAAAAGCGTGGCCTAAGGTTTCAAAGCGTGCTCAATCTTCAAAGCGTGCCTAAAATTCCTTTTTTCTTCTTTTTAGCATATTTTGTGTTTTTTTGCTTCTTTTTCTTCTTATTTCCTACAAAGTTTATAAAATCAAAAGATCAAAGAAATATACCCTTTAAGCACAAAAGAATGGAATTTTTAAGCACTAATCATCAATTTCTTGTATGAAAGAGCATAGAAAAACATGACATGATGACATGTCATCGTCAAGCCATAACAAGCAAAAACCAAGAAGCTTCAATCAGAAATCTTGACAGGCATATGGAGCAAATGGCTAAGCAAATTTTAGAAATGGGTGAGAAGAGAGCAAATACCTACCCCAATGCCACTGAAGAACACCCAAGGGACAAAGAAAAAGCTACAAAGTGGGAGGAGTGCAAGGCAATGACAGTGGGAAGTGAGAAGACTATGAAGAAGGAAGCCATCAATTAGGAAAAACACAATAGAAAAGTTCCACAAGAAGAGATAGAGGGGAGAAGTGAAGAGGATCAGAAAACCAAGAAGGCACAAATCTCAAAGGGAGACAAGAACTTCCTTGAGCCACAACTACAAGAGAAGAAGGAAGGGGTGAAGCCATATGTCCCCGAACTTCCATACCCTTAGAGGTTCACAAAAGAAAACAAGGATAAGCAATACTCAAAGTTCCTGGACATATTCAAGACACTCAGCATCAATATTCCTTTCTTTGAAGCACTTGAACAGATGCCATTGTATGCCAAATTTATGAAGGAAGTGCTGACAAAGAAAAAGTCTCTAAAAGAAGGACAAATTATTGAGATGACAATGGAATGTAGTGCTATTCTCCAAAGAGAATTGCCAGAGAAGAAAGATGATCCTGTGAGTTTTTATATACCTTGCACCATAGGAAACATAACAATTGTGAAGTCATTCTGTGACCTTGGTGCAAGCATAAACTTGATGCCTTTGTCTCTAATGAGGAAACTCTAAATTTTTGAGCTGAAATCCACACGAATACTTTTTCAAATGGCTGACAGGTCCATTCAGCAAGCACTTGGAGTTGTAGAGAATGTGCTGGTATAAGTGGAAAAATTCCTTCTCCTAGTTGATTTTGTCATCCTGGATATGAAGGAGGACCCTGACACTCCCATCATCCTGGGGAGACCTTTCCTGGCTACGAGCAGATCATTGATAGATGTTAAAAAAAGGGAATTGTTGCTGAGAGTTGATGAGCGGATAATTTATACGCTTTTTGGCATTGTTTTTAGTATGTTTTTAGTATGTTTTAGTTAGTTTTTATTATATTTTTATTAGTTTTTAGTTAAAATTCACTTTTCTGGACTTTACTATGAGTTTGTGTGTTTTTCTGTGATTTCAGGTATTTTCTGGCTGAAATTGAGGGACCTGAAAAAAAATCTGATTCAGAGGCTGAAAAGGACTGCAGATGCTGTTGGATTCTGACCTCCCTGCACTCGAAGTGGATTTCCTGGAGCTACAGAAGCTCAATTGGCGCGCTCTCAGATTCGTTGGAAAGTAGACATCCTGGGCTTTCCAGCAATGTATAATAGTTCATACTTTTCCTGAGATTTGATGGCCCAAACAGGCGTTTCAAGTCAGCTCAAGAATTCTGGCGTAAAACGCCGAAACTGGCACAAGAATGGGAGTTAAACGCCCAAACTGACACAAAAGCTGGCGTTTAACTCCAAGAAAAGTCTCTACACATGAAAGCTTCAATGCTCAGCCAAAGCACACACCAAGTGGGCCCGGAAGTGGATTTTTATGTCATTTACTCATCTTTGTAAACCCTAAGCTACTAGTTCTCTACAAATAGGACCTTTTACTATTGTATTCTCATCTTGGAGAGTTTTATGCTATCTTAGATCACGTTTTGGGGGCTGGCCTCATTGCCATGCCTAGACCTTGTTCTTATGTATTTTCAACGGTGGAGTTTCTACACACCATAGATTAAGGTGTGGAGCTCTGCTGTACCTCGAGTATTAATGCAATTACTATTGTTCTTCTATTCAATTCAGCTTGTTCTTGTTCTAAGATATCACTTGTTCCTCAACTTGATGAATGTGATGATCCGTGACACTCATCATCATTCTCACCTATGAACGTGTGCCTGACAACCACCTCCGCTCTACCTTAGATTGAGAGAATATCTCTTGGATTCCTTAATCAGAATCTTCATGGTATAAGCTAGAATTGATGGCGGCATTCAAGAGAATCCGGAAGGTCTAAACCTTGTCTGTGGTATTCTGAGTAGGATTCAAGGATTGAATGACTATGACGAGCTTCAACCTCGCGATTGTGGGGCGTTAGTGACAGACGCAAAAGAATCAATGGATTCTATTCCGACATGATCGAGAACCGACAGCTGAATAGCCGTGCTGTAACAGAGTGCGTTGAACATTTTCACTGAGAGGATGGGAGGAAGCCATTGACAACGGTGAAACCCTACATACAGCTTGCCATGGAAAGGAGTAAGAAGGATTGGATGAAGACAGTAAGAAAGCTGCGAAACGGCAGGGACAAAGCATCTCCATACGCTTATCTGACGTTCTCACCAATGAATTACATAAGTATCTCTATCTTTATTTTATGCTTTATTCATAAATCATCCATAACCATTTGAATCTGCCTGACTGAGATTTACAAGATGACCATAGCTTGCTTCATACCAACAATCTCCGTGGGATCGACCCTTACTCGCGTAAGGTTTATTACTTGGACGACCCAGTGCACTTGCTGGTTAGTTGTGCAAAGTTGTGATAAAGAGTTGAGATTGCAATTGAGCGTACCATGTTGATGGCGCCATTGTTGATCATAATTTCGTGCACCAAGTTTTTGGCACCGTTGCCGGGGATTGTTTGAGTTTGGACAACTGACGGTTCATGTTGTTGCTTAGCTTAGGTATTTTTCTTCAGAGTTCTTAAGAATGAATTCTAGTGTTTCAAGGTGATGTTCTTATCATCACCAAAGCTGATTGATTCTCATCAATTTAGCTCTTGAATGTAATGTCCGGCTGAAGCTTGGCTAGCCATGTCTAATTTCTTTATACTGAAGCTTTAGACTAACATTGCATGATTCATGGAATTCTCATTAAGAATTTTGATATCCTTATTTTCTTTCAATTTTTGAAAAAATCCAAAAAAATTACAAAATCATAAAAACCAAAAATATTTTATGTTTCTTGTTGAGTCTAGTGTCTCACTTTAAGTTTGGTGTCAATTGCATGTTTCTGTTCTTCTTGCATTTTTCAAATTCATTCATGTGTCTTCATTAATCTTCAAGTTGTTCTTGATGATTTCCTTGCTCTGATCTTTAAATTCTCTTGTCTTGAGTGTTTTGTTGTTTCTCATATGCATTTTCAATTTGTTAGTGTCAATAGTATACAAACTTCTAAGTTTGGTGTATTGCATGCATTGTTTATTTGATCTTAGTTTCATTTTGATTATTCCTCATTATTAAAAATCCAAAAAAAATTTTAATTTGTGTCTTTTCAAGTCAATAATATAGAGAATTGAAGATTCAGAACATACAGCAGAGGAATTACACAAAAAAAGCTGGGCGTTCAAAACGCCCAGTGAGGAAGGAAAACTGGCGTTTAAACGCCAGCCAAGGTGCCTGGCTGGGCGTTTAACGCCCAAAAGGGGTGAGTTTTGGCCGTTAAATGCCAGAATGTATACCATTCTGGGCGTTTAACGCCAGGATGGCACAAGAGGGAAGATTCTGTTTTTAATTCAAATTTTTTTTCAAGTTTTCATAATTTTTCAAAATCAAATCTTTTTCAAACCATATCTTTTCAATCATATATTTTCAAAATCAATTTCTTTCCATTTTTCAAAAATACTTGCTAACAATTAATGATTTGATTCAACATTTCAAGTATGTTGCCTTTTCTATTGAGAAAGGTTTAATGTCTGAATCATATCTTTTAAATTTCTTGTAAGCCAAGTCATTATTTTTCAAAATCAAATCTTTTTAAATTATTTTTCAATCATATCTTTTCAATCATATCTTTTTAAAACCATAACTTTTTCAATCATATCTTATTAATCACATCTTTTCCAAAATAGTTTTCAATAATATCTTTTTGATTTCTAATTTCTAAGTCTTTTTCAAAAATCACTTTATTTCTTTCCCAATCATATTTTTTGAAAATCATTCTTCAATTTTTCAAAATGTTTTTAAAATTTTTTAATTTATTTTCGAAAATTTCTTCCCCTCTTCTCACATCCTTCTATTTATGGACTAACACTACTCCTCAATGCACAATTCGAACTCTATCTTTCTTGATAAGTTTGAATTCTTCTACCTCTTCCTTCTATTTTTCTTTTTCTCTAACACCTCAAGGAATCTCTATATTGTGACATAGAGGATTCCATATTTTCTTGTTCTCTTCTCTTTCATATGAGCAGGAACAAAGACAAAAGCATTCTTGTTGAGGCTGATCCTGAAACTGAAAGGACCTTGAAGCGAAAGCTAAGAGAAGCTAAAGCACAACTCTCTACTCTCTATAGAGGACCTAACAGAAATCTTCAAAGAAGAAGAACCCATGGCAGCCGAAAACAACAACAATGCCAACAATGCAAGGAAGGTGATGGGTGACTTTACTGCACCTACTCCCGACTTCTATGGGAGAAGCATCTCTATCCCTGCCATTGGAGCAAACAACTTTGAGCTTAAACCTCAATTAGTTTCTCTAATGCAACAGAATTGCAAGTTCCATGGACTTCCATTGGAAGATCCTCATCAGTTTTTAGCTGAATTCTTGCAAATCTGTGACACTGTCAAGACTAATGGGGTTGACCCTGAGGTCTACAGACTTATGCTATTCCCTTTTGCTGTAAGAGACAGAGCTAGGATATGGTTGGACTCACAACCTAAAGAAAGCCTGAACTCTTGGGAAAAGCTAGTCAATGCCTTCTTGGCAAAGTTTTTTCCACCTCAAAAATTGAGTAAGCTTAGAGTGGAAGTCCAAACCTTCAGACAGAAGGAAGGTGAATCCCTCTATGAAGCTTGGGAAAGATACAAACAATTGATCAGAAAGTGTCCCTCTGACATGCTTTCTGAATGGAGCATCATAGGTATCTTCTATGATGGTCTGTCTGAACTATCCAAGATGTCATTGGACAGCTTTGCTGGAGGATCTCTTCATCTGAAGAAGACGCCTGTAGAAGCTCAAGAACTCATTGAAATGGTTGCAAATAACCAACTCATGTACACTTCTGAAAGGAACCCTTTGAACAATGGGACGAATCAGAAGAAAGGAGTTCTTGAGATTGATACTCTGAATGCCATACTGGCTCAGAACAAAATATTGACTCAGCAAGTCAATATGATTTCTCAAAGTCTATCTGGAATGCAAGCTGCACCAGGCAGTACTAAGGACGCTTCATCTGAAGAAGAAGCTTATGATCCTGAGAACCCTTCAATGGAAGAGGTGAATTACATGGGAGAACCCTATGAAAATACCTATAATCCTTCATGGAGAAATCATCCAAATCTCTCATGGAAGAATCAACAGAGACCTCAACAAGGTTTCAACAACAATAATGGTGGAAGAAACAGGTTTAGCAATGGCAAGCCTTTTCCATCATCTTCTCAGCAACAGACATAGAATTCTAAGCAGAGCCACTCTGACTTAGCAACCATGGTCTCTGATCTAATCAAAACCACTCAAAGTTTCATGACTGAAACAAGGTCCTCCATTAGGAATTTGGAGGCACAAGTGGAACAGCTGAGCAAGAAAGTTACTGAACTCCCTCCTAGTACTCTTCCAAGCAATACAGAAGAGAATCCAAAAGAAGAATGCAATGCCATAAACATGACCCACATGACCGAACTTGGAGAGGAGGAAGAGGTAGTGATCGCCACTGAGGAAGACCTCAATGGACATCCACTGACCTCCAATGAGTTCCCTAATGAGGAACCATGGGAATCTGAGGCTCATAATGAGACCATAGTGATTCCATTGGATTTACTTCTGCCATTCATGAGCTCTGATGTGTATTCTTCCTCTGAAGAGGATGAAGATGTCACTGAAGAGCAAGTTGCCAAGTACCTTGGAGCAATCATGAAGTTAAATGACAAGTTATTTGGTAATGAGACTTGGGAGGATGAACCCCCTTCGCTCACCAAAGAACTAGATGACTTGTCTAGGCAGAAATTACCTCAAAAGAGACAGGACCCTGGGAAGTTCTCAATACCTTGTACCATAGGCACCATGACCTTTGAGAAGGCTCTGTGTGACCTAGGGTCAAGCATAAACCTCATGCCTCTCTCTGTAATGGAGAAGCTAGGAATCTTTGAGGTACAAGCTGCAAGAATCTCACTAGAGATGGCAGACAATTCAAGAAAACAAGCTTATGGACTTGTAGAGGATGTTCTGGTAAAGATTGAAGAGCATTACATCCCTGCTGATTTCATAGTCCTAGAGACTGGGAAGTGCATGGATGAATCCATCATCCTTGGCAGACCCTTCCTAGCCACAGCAAAGGCTGTGATTGATGTTGACAGAGGAGAATTGATCATTCAAGTGAATGAAGAATCCTTTGTGTTTAAGGCTCAAGGATATCCCTCTGTAACCATGGAGAGGAAGCATGAAGAGTTTCTCTCAAAACAGAGTCAAACAGAGCCCCCACAGTCAAACTCTAAGTTTGGTGTTGGGAGGCCACAACCAACTTCTAAGTTTGGTGTTGAACCCCCACATTCAAACTCTAAGTTTGGTGTTGGGAGGTTCCAACATTGCTCTGAGTATCTGTGAGGCTCCATGAGAGCCCACTGTCAAGCTACTGACATTAAAGAAGCGCTTGTTGGGAGGCAACCCAATGTTATATTTATCTAATTTCCTTTGTTAGTTTATGTTTTTTGTAGGTTGATGATCATGGGAAGTCACAAAATCAATTGAAAAAGCAAAAACAGAATGAAAAACAGAAAGAAAAATAGCACACCCTGGAGGAAAACCTTGCTGGCGTTTAAACGCCAGTAAGGGCAGCAATTGGGCGTTTAACGCCCAGTCTGGCACCATTCTGGGCGTTTAACGCCAAAAAGGGGCACCAGACTGGCGTTTAACGCCAGGAATGGGCAAGAACCTGGCGTTAAACGCCAGAAATGGGCACCAGCCCGGTATTTAACACCAGGATTGGTAAAAAAGAGCATTTTTGCTCGCCACTTGGTGCAGGGATGAATTATCCTTGACACCTCAGGATCTGTGGACCCCACAGGATCCCCACCTACCCCACCACTATCTCTCTTCTTCACCCATTCACCAATCACCTCAATACCTCTTCCCCCAAAACCCCTCACCTATCAAATCCCACCATTCTCTTCACCACTAACATCCATCCTTCATAAACCCCACCTACCTCACCATTCAAATTCAAACCACTTTCCCTCCCAAACCCACCCATAATAGCCGAACTATACACCCCTCTCCACTCCTAAATAAACCCATCTTCACTCCTTCATTTTCACACAACCTAAAACACTACTTCTCCCACTTGGCCGAACCACAAAGCCCCCTCCATCTCCTCTATTTTTTCTTCTCCTACTCTTTTCTTTCTTTTTTTGCTCGAGGACGAGCAAACCTTCTATGTTTGGTGTGGTAAAAGCATTGCTTTTTGTTTTTCCATAATCATTTATGGCACCTAAGGCCAGAGAAACCTCTAGAAAGAGGAAAGGCAAGGCAAAAGCTTCCACCTCCGAGTCATGGGAGATGGAGAGATTCATCTCAAGGGTGCATCAAGACCACTTCTATGAAGTTGTGGCCATGAAGAAGGTGATCCCCGAGGTCCCTTTCAAACTCAAAAAGAGGGAATATCCGGAGATCCGACATGAGATCCGAAGAAGAGGTTGGGAAGTTCTTACCAACCCCATTCAACAAGTTGGAATCTTAATGGTTCAAGAGTTCTATGCCAATGCATAGATCACCAAGAACCATGATCAAAGTGTGAACCCGGACCCAAAGAATTGGCTTACAATGGTTCAGGGGAAATGCTTATATTTTAGTCTGGAAAATGTAAGGTTGGCATTCAACTTGCCCATGATGCAAGGAGATGAACACCCCTACACTAGAAGGGTCAACTTTGATCAAAGGTTGGACCAAGTCCTCATAGACATTTGTGAAGAGGGCGCTCAATGGAAGAGAGATTCAAGAGGGAAGCCGGTTCAACTGAGAAGGCATGACCTCAAGCCCGTGGCTAGGGGATGGTTGGAGTTTATCCAACGCTCAATCATTCCCACTAGCAACCGGTCCGAAGTTACTATAGACTGGGCTATCATGATTCATAGCATCATGATTGGAGAGGAAGTAGAAGTTCATGAGGTTATATCCCAAGAACTTTATAAGGTGGCGGACAAGTCCTCTACCTTGGCAAGGTTAGCCTTCCCTTATCTTATTTGTCACCTCTGTTATTCGGTTGGAGTTAACATAGAAGGAGACATCCTCATTGATGAGGACAAGCCCATCACTAAGAAAAGGATGGAGCAAACAAGAGATCCCACTCATCATGAAATCCCTGAGATGCCTCAAGGGATGCACTTTCCTCCACAAAACTACTGGGATCAAATCAACACTTCCCTAGGAGAATTGAGTTCTAACATGGGACAACTAAGGGTGGAGCACCAAGAACATTCCATCCTCCTCCATGAAATTAGAGAAGATCAAAGAATCATGATAGAGGAGCAACAAAGGCAAGGAAGGGACATTGAGGAGCTCAAACACTCCATAAGATCTTCAAGAGGAAGAACAAGCCGCCATCACTAAGGTGGACCCGTTCTTTAATTTCCTTGATCTTTATTTTTCTGTTTTTTCGAATTTTCATGCTTATGTTTATCTATGTTTGTGTCTTATGATCATTAGTGTCTTAGTGTCTATGCCTTAAAGTTATGAATGTCCTATGAATCCATCACCTTTCTTAAATGAAAAATGTTCTTAATCAAAAACGAGAAGAATTACATGAATTTTGAATTTTATAACAGATTAATTATTTTGATGTGGTGGCAATACTTTGACTTCTGAATGTATGCTTGAACAGTGCATATGTCTTTTGAATTTGTTGTTCATGAATGTTGGCTGTTGAAAGAATGATGAAAAAGGAGACATGTTACTGAGGATCTGAAAAATCATAAAAATGATTCTTGAAGCAAGAAAAAGCATTGAATATTAAAAAAAAAAGAGTATATGCAAAAAAAAAAGAGAAATAAAGAAAAAGAAAAAATAAAGTTGTGATCCAAGGCAAAAAGAGTGTGCTTAAGAACCCTGGACACCTCTAATTGGGGACTCTAGCAAATCTGAGTCACAATCTGAAAAGGTTCACCCAATTATGTGTCTGTGGCATGTATGTATCCGGTGGTAATACTGGAAGACAGAGTGCTTTGGGCCATGGCCAAGACTCATAAAGTAGCTGTGTTCAAGAATCATCATACTTAACTAGGAGAATCAATAACACTATCTGGATTTTGAGTTCCTATAGAAGCCAATCATTCTGAATTTCAAAGGATAGAGTGAGATGCCAAAACTGTTCAGAGGCAAAAAGCTAAAAGCCCCACTCATCTAATTAATACTGATCTTCATAGATGTTTTTGGAATTCATTTCATATTCTCTTCTTTTTATCTTATTTGATTTTCAGTTGCTTGGGGACAAGCAACAATTTAAGTTTGGTGTTGTGATGAGCGGATAATTTATACGCTTTTTGGCATTGTTTTTAGTATGTTTTAGTTAGTTTTTATTATATTTTTATTAGTTTTTAGTTAAAATTCACTTTTCTGGACTTTACTATGAGTTTGTGTGTTTTTCTGTGATTTCAGGTATTTTCTGGATGAAATTGAGGGACCTGAGCAAAAATCTGATTCAGAGGCTGAAAAGGACTGCAGATGCTGTTGGATTCTGACCTCCCTGCACTCGAAGTGGATTTTCTGGAGCTACAGAAGCCCAATTGGCGCGCACTTAACTGCGTTAGAAAGTAGACATCCTGGGCTTTCCAGCAATGTATAATAGTTTATACTTTTCTCGAGATTTGATGGCCCAAACAGGCATTACAAGTCAGCTCAGGAATTCTGGCGTAAAACGCCGGAACTGGCACAAGAATGGGAGTTAAACGCCCAAACTGGCACAAAAGCTGGCGTTTAACTCCAAGAAAAGTCTCTACACATGAAAGCTTCAATGCTCAGCCCAAGCACACACCAAGTGGGCCCGAAAGTGGATTTTTATGTCATTTACTCATCTTTGTAAACCCTAAGCTACTAGTTCTCTACAAATAGGACCTTTTACTATTGTATTCTCATCTTGGAGAGTTTTATGCTATCTTAGATCACGTTTTGGGGGCTGGCCTCACTGCCATGCCTAGACCTTATTCTTATGTATTTTCAACGGTGGAGTTTCTACACACCATAGATTAAGGTGTGGAGCTCTGCTGTACCTCGAGTATTAATGCAATTACTATTGTTCTTCTATTCAATTCAGCTTGTTCTTGTTCTAAGATATCACTTGTTCCTCAACTTGATGAATGTGATGATCCGTGACACTCATCATCATTCTCACCTATGAACGTGTGCCTGACAACCACCTCCGTTCTACCTTAGATTGAGTGGATATCTCTTGGATTCCTTAATCAGAATCTTCGTGCTTTAAGCTAGAATTGATGGCGGCATTCAAGAGAATCCGGAAGGTCTAAACCTTGTCTGTGGTATTCTGAGTAGGATTCAAGGATTGAATGACTATGACAAGCTTCAAACTCGCGATTGTGGGGCGTTAGTGACAGACGCAAAAGAATCAATGGATTCTATTCCGACATGATCGAGAACCGACAGCTGAATAGCCGTGCTGTGACAGAGCGCGTTGAACATTTTCACTGAGAGTATGGGAGGTAGCCATTGACAACGGTGAAACCCTACATACAGCTTGCCATGGAAAGGAGTAAGAAGGATTGGATGAAGACAGTAGGAAAGCAGAGAAACGGAAGGGACAAAGCATCTCCATACGCTTATCTGAAGTTCTCACCAATAAATTACATAAGTATCTCTATCTTTATTTTATACTTTATTCATAAATCATCCATAACCATTTGAATCTGCCTGACTGAGATTTACAAGATGACCATAGCTTGCTTCATACCAACAATCTCCGTGGGATCGACCCTTACTCGGGTAAGGTTTATTACTTGGACGACCCAGTGCACTTGCTGGTTAGTTGTGCGAAGTTGTGATAAAGAGTTGAGATTGCAATTGAGCGTACCATGTTGATGGCGCCATTGTTGATCACAATTTCATGCACCAAGAGTGCATGATGAGCACCTAGCATTTCATGTTTTTAAAACCCTGCATGAGCCCACTCAAGAAGAAGATTGTATGAAGGATAAGTCTAGAGATCAAAGCTTGAATGAGGCAGTCAATGAGTTAACTCCAAGACTTCTAAATCCATGCTTGAAAGAAGTAGAGATGGTGCAACAGACCAAAGAAATCAAGGAGAAACTAGATCTAAAACCCCCAGATGAGAACCTCAACACCCCTAATAAAGAACCACCAAGGCATGAATTATCTTCTGAGAAAGAAAAGAAGAAAAGGCCAAAATGGTGGAGAAACTAGAAAATCCTAACTGAAGGCTTCTCACCAGGGGATAAAGTGATGTTAAACACCTGATGCACTACTATCTCGTGGTACATCTTGTGCTTAATTGAGTGGATTTTATCCACTAATCTCACACTTATTCATTGAATTCGCATGTTTTACATTTTCCTTCCTGATTTTGTGCAATGATTGAGAACATGTTTCTTTGGTCTTAATTTAGCTATGTTTAATCCTCTCTTATTACCATTCGATGCCTTGATATGGGTGTTAAGTGTTTTCAGAGATTACAGGGCAGGAATGGCTTAGAGGATGGAAAGGAAGCATGCAAAAGTGGAAGGAATACAAGAAATTGAAGGAACTGCAAGGCTGTCAACCCTGACCTCTTCGCACTCAATTGATCATAACTTGAGCTACAGAGGTCCAAATGAGGCGGTTCTAGTTGCGTTGGAAAGCTAACATCCGGGGCTTCACAATGATATATAATTTGCTATAGTTGATTTGGCGTTCAAGGATGCGCACATGCAAAGCCCGCGCACGCGCCCATTGGCCAAAAGTCCATCGGCGCGCACGCGCACCTGGCGCGTACGCGTGACATGCGCGACGTACTATCACTACAAAAATCACTGGGGGTGATTTTTGGGTTGTGTTTGACCCAGTTTTCAGCCCAAAAAATATAGATTAGAGGCTACAGAGTAGGGGAATCAATCCATTCATTCATACACTTTTCATTCAAATAATTTTCGGTTTTAGATGTAGTTTCTAGAGAGAGAGGAGCCTCTCTCTAGGTTTTAGGATTCTTAGGTTTAGCTATTTTCAATTTAGGATTTCCCTTCTACTCTTATTGATTACTCGTTGTTATTACTTTGGTTTCTGAACTTTTGATGTTAGATTCAATTTCCCTATTAATGCAATTGATTGTTTGGATTTTATTCTCTCTTGTTGCTTTTCTATGCTTTTGTGTTGTGCCTTTCAAGTACTTGACAAAATGCTTAGAAGGTTGTTAGAGTAGGATTTTATGTTTTTGGCTTTGGTTGAGCAATTGGTGACACTTGAGTTATCAAACTTCTTTGTTGATTGATAATTGTTGTGTTTGATAGTTGATTTGAATTCCAATAACTCTAGTCTTTCCTTGAGAATTGACTAGGTCTTGAGGAATCAAATTGATTTATTCACTTCACATACCTTCATAGTTAGAGGTTGACCAAGTGTGAGCAACGAACAATTCTGATCACAATTGATAAGGATAACTAGGATAGGACATCAAGTTCTCATACCTTGCCAAGAGCTTTTCTAGTTGTTAGTTTAATTCTTACTATTTACTTTTTCTTGTTCTCTTATCCAAAACCCCCAAAACAGACTTTTCCATAACCAATTATAAGTACACCTCCCTACAATTCCTTGAGACACGATCCGAGGTTTAAATACTTCTGTTATCAATTTTATTAAGGATTTGTTACTTGTGACAACCAAGTTTCTGTACGAAAGGATTCTTGTTGGTTTAGAAGCTATACTTTCAACGAGAACTTAATTGTGAAATTCTAGACCACGTAAGAATCCGTTCATCAACACTCAACTAATGAAGGTGTCTCCACAATTATCGGAATACTACACTATGAATCGGGTCCTTTCACTTGAACACCTAGAGATCATCAAAGAGGAGACTGGAAGGAAGTTCACAGTAAGAGGAGAAAAGTTGATGCACTATGATTTACAGCCCCTATGATCAAAGGATGAGATGTCAAGCTAGTGACAATAAAGAAGCGCTTATTGGGAGGCAACCCAACCTGAGGTAGTTTCATTTCATAGTTATTTCAATAAAAAGGTTAAGTAGCTTTATTTGTATTGCAAGGAGCTAAGTTTGGTGTTGCACACCAAAATAATTTAAGGGAGAATGAAGGATGCTAAGTTTGGTGTTCCACCAAAAATCTCATTTGAAAACACATTTTCACCTTCTGCATAAATAGTTGCTAGCTCTAAGCAATCAGAGAAATTACTTAGCCATCGTCTGTCTTCTAGTTTTTTTTTAGTTTTTCAGCAAAAGCACAAGGTTTCATATATGGTTGACTTGTTGCATAAGAAGCAGTGGCAAGAAACTAAGTTTGGTGTTCACACACCAAACTAAGTTCAAAAGCCTACAAACAATCTCTGCATGCTAATCAATTGCCTAAGAGCTTGGGAAACAAGCAACTTCTAAGGATTATGCAGGAAAACATTCAACCTTTGGAAGGGATCTGCATCATCATCCAAAGGAGATACAGCAAAGAGAAATGATGAGGACATAAGAAAAGCTGAGAGACATTCCCAACAGGTTGTATTGACACTTAATCCTTTTGCTGAGAAGTATTTTAACTTGGAAATTCCTATATGCCTTGCTGAAGTGTTCAATTAGGTGTAAATATAGATGTCTGCTAAGTATTCTATCTGCATAATGCTTGTTGTCATTCACCTGCTTAGATTCATGATTTGTTTCCCTTTCCATCAATAAAAGAAAAATGTTTGAAACAGAAAGTGATTGTCCAATGTTGTAGGAATTAGAATGAAATTCAGTGGTGGTACTCGTTTGATTCAATGATTAGCTCAATAACAAAAGCTGCATAATAAAATGTCCTTTGAAGTGTGAATTAGGTTGCTGCTATAAAGTCTTCTATTAATGAATATGCCTTGATAATGATCAGAAAGAAAAAAAAAAGAGAAGAAAAAAGCCAAGAAGTGGCAAAGAAACAAACAATAAGGCTAGACACCAATAGCTTGGACCTTAGGACATATGCCTGTGGTGCTTTTGTACTAGGATATACTTGGACAATTAGGTTCTGAGGAGTATTTTAAAACTTGGCCACTTGGATTAACTAATCTGGGATTGCCAAGCGAAAGTCCATTATCAAGAGCAACCTAGTTACAAAGCATTTAATAATCCAAATAGATGCTGGGCATCAATGTTCTTAGGAAGAAATTGTGAGCCAAGTGTTTGTGGTGAAGAAGTGTTGAGCAAAAATTGAGCCAAAAGGGCTGCTACAACACTTGACACCAAGCTTTCATTAAGAAATAAGCTTTCTAAGCAAAAGAAAGAAAGAAAAAGCTAACAAGGATCAATTAAAAGCAAGGTATTATAGCAGCAACTCTAGTGAACCATCAAAGAGACATTCCATATCAGCTAGATAAGAATAATTGAGCTACATTTGTCTGCATAAAACCCCATGAACCAAATTCAATTATCTGCTAAATAAGGACATGTATGCTTCTCTATTTAATTTCATTTCTTCTTATGTTTAGTGCTTGGTTGGGGACAAGCAAGATTTAAGTTTGGTGTTGTGATGACAAGTCATGTTATGCTAGCTTTTTAAGCATTTTTCACTTGTTTGATTAGATTTTATGCACTTTCTTGCACTATAAGTAAGTGATTTGGAGCAGATTTACATGGTTATGTTAAATCAATCAACCATCATTTAATTGACACAAAATCATAGGATTCATGCTGGAATTAGTTGATTTTATGATTAATGCAGAGATCATATGAATTCGGTGATGCTTTGTTTGGTTGGTTTGATTACTTGTAGGTGAAGAAATGATGAAGAAAAGAAAGAACCAGGAAAGCGTGCTCAACCAAAGTGTGGCTGTAGCAATGAAAGCGTAGCACTCAGGGAACCAAGCAAAGCGCTTACTAATTGAGCGGAGCATTCACAAATTGAACGCTAGTGACAAGGGTTCGAAGAGCAAAGCACTCAAGCATAGCGCTCAATGCACCAAATGGAGCGCTCAATTAGCAAGGCAAAGCGCTCAAAGAATGGAGCGCTATGTTAAAACATTTTCACTTTTTCGGGCATGGCAAAAGAAGAAAAGAAAGGCGCATTGAAACCAAGGGGGAGCACCAAGGTTCGAAATGGGAACCATGCGCAAGCAAAGAAGGGCGCTACGTTGCAAGCACTTCACTGAGCGCTACACAACAATGCTTAGTACAAGGAAATTAGCTAAAGTGAAGCCAGCAAGGCTCGAAGAGGGAACCAAGGGAAGCTAAGTGTAGCGCTACGTTGGAATTCTCTCACTGAGCGCTATGTATACACTATGGGCAAGGCTTGGTTCGAAGGGAGGCACAAGGCAAGGGAGCGCTACGTTTTCTTTCTTAACTGAGCGCTCCACTGGAGGTGGCCCTTGGTCCAATTTCAATGGAAAAGCTATCTTGGATCCACTTCTTCACCAACTTGAAAAGCCCACTCCAAATTTTGAATACCAAAAATAGAAATTGTATAAATAGGAGTTTATTCGATTTGTAGAGGACTTTTACTTTTCACTTTTGACTTTTCTCATTTCTAGTTTTTCACTTGGAATTTTCATTTGTCTTTGAATTTGGGATTTTGACTTTTCTCATTTCTAGTTTTTCACTTGGAATTTTCATTTGTCTTTGAATTTGGGATTTTGGGAATTGGATCTAGTTTTTGGTTTTCATTATTTTTTTCTTCTGCAACTTCTGCTATCTGTTCTTGGAATTTGAATTGAGATTGAAGAGCTTCATTGATTCTAAATCTGAGAATCATCTTTCACCTCTCATCTCAATTGTTCTAAGGATTGGATCAAAGTTTCTATTGCTGTTTTCCTTTTTATTTCTTCGGCAATTACTTTCTGCTTGATCAAGAGAGCAATTGAGATCTAGATCTTCTTTCTAATCTCATTTCTCTTCTTCGATCTTCAATTTATCTTTAAGAATTTCATAATTGAATCAAGTCTTCTTGTTGTTTGTTTCTTCAAGCAATTTTCCTTTCTGTTTTGCTACTAAATTGAGTTCATTCATCTAATAGCTTTCTGATTTGTTTCAATTTACATTTCCTTGTTGAATTCTGAATCCCAGCACCCAAAATCATTTTTACTCTTCAAGGAATTTACATTTCTTGCACTTTAAGTTTCAGCCATTTACATTTCTTGCACTTTATGCTTCAGCTATTTACCTTTCTTGTAATCTAAGTTTCAGTAATTTATATTACTTGTACTTTAAGTTTCAGCTTTTTTATTGCTTCTGCACTTTACTATTATGTCAATTTTCGCTCTCCCTTTCATTTTCATGCAATTTAGCTTCTGTTGATCAAAATTTACTCAAATCATCAACTATTTGCTTAACTAAATTCATCACCTAACTAAAATTGCTCAATCCATCAATCTCTGTGGGATCGACCTCACTCTTGTGAGTTGTTACTACTTGATGCGACCCGGTACACTTGCCGATGAGTTTGTGTGGAATCTTTTTTCTCTCATCACTGAGGATTGTGCAAGGAAGGCTATGTTGGACAAAGGAGATCATAGGGGATCTTTCTAGAGAAATGAAAGCAAAAACTTCACACCTAGGGGCCAGAACTTTAAGCGAGGAGGCTATATTAACCAATACCTCAGGGACAGAATGCTCACTAGAGAGGCAACAATAACAACAACAATCATCAGGGAAGAAGGTTTGGGAAGTTGTAACAACCCTGATTTTCGAGTACGCGAGATCTTTTCTGAAAGTATGAATCTCTTCGGAAGATCAGTAAAGGGAACACCTCTGTTATATCATCAAGCATCTCAGTCCTCATTATCATTATGTCATCCTTAAGCTAGAACCTCCTCTGAGGCAATCTCGATAATGCAATCGCGAAGAACCTAGTTTTTGAACCGTATCGGTTAGGAGTTTTGATTCTAGTTTTCGTAAATAGGCTCAGTTTGACGAACCGGACTCGATTCATGAGAGAAGAAAGATAATAGTATAATATTATCATTATATTAGTATTATAAAATTCTTGAATGATATTATAAGGTTACCTGGTTTGTTTTTGTTAAAAACAGAAAATCGGTTTAACCGGGTTTACGGTTTACTGGTGCAGCTTAGCACTAGCACTCTCTAATGACTTTAGCAATGCTAAGGCCTCATTATACATGTTCTATTATCATAATAAATATGTTACTAGTGTCATTTATGCTAGTAGCTCAGAAAATAATTTTTAGAGATGTTTTTACGAGTGTTCCGATACACCTAGTTTTAGTAGTTATACACCTGAGATATTTTAATATTATTTTAATCCACCTCCAAGCCAACCAATCACAACTCACCCTACACCCCCAAGACCTCCAAGGCTGTCTCATTTCATCATTGTGGCCGAAAATCACCAAGAGAAAAAGGAGAGAAAGTTCTTGGTTCATAAATCTTCAAAGCTTGATTTCTTCTGAACCAAAACTCAAATCAAAACTCCGATTTCACCAAAATGATCCTCTCTTCTTCCTCTACATAACCATATAATATATCAAGGTTGGAAATAAGGTGAGATGGCTGTCTCCCTCCCTCTTCAATTCGGTTTTCAAGGAAAACCATGTAAACATGTGTTTTCTTGATGTTTTTCCTTAGGAATCATGCTTAACTTGACTTGAGGGCCAAGAAACGTGAATTTTCAGCAACTATAAGGTGATATATCTCTTCCTAACATGCTGAGTGAGATTTGGTCAGTTGAGAGTTTTTGGATTTAAAGTTGTTCTTGATGTGA
Organism: Arachis stenosperma; assembly: GCF_014773155.1. Classification (NCBI taxonomy): domain Eukaryota; kingdom Viridiplantae; phylum Streptophyta; class Magnoliopsida; order Fabales; family Fabaceae; genus Arachis; species Arachis stenosperma. The sequence continues at coordinate 99,611,423 of NC_080377.1, forward strand.
TTTAGGAGGAAAAAGTGCTTAAGGACCACCTGAAAGAGTAACCGGATTTGAGGCAGCAAATCAAGGTAGGGTGTCACGAAATTAATCTTGATTATTTGTGTTTGAGATGTGTGAATGTTGTATGATTTGGCTGTGCTAAAAAGTGGTTGCATATATGATTGATTCTTGGTGAAAATTTGGTGAAATTTTGATGAAATTTGATGAAATTCAAGCTATGAATGTGTGTTCTTATGGCTGCTGGAAAACGAAACCCTAGGCCCTAAATTGGGGTTCAATTTGTGTTAAAATCATGTAGAAAAGATGGGGTTTTAGTGGCTGGGAATTTATTTTGAATTTTGGTAAAAATCGGTTGCTGAGAAGACTGAAAAACGGGTAAAATCAAAGAAAGAATCTGAAGAATTTACGAAGAACACGAAGAACACTTTGAGTGTGGTGAAGAACAATGAAGAACACCTTTTAGATCTTAGAAAGGGCAAGGAAGTAATTATTTTGGTGTTTGAGGGGTTATTTGGTAATTTTTGAAAGTTAGGATGGTTAAAGTAGAAATATTAAAAGTTACGGGTGGTAAAAAGTGAATTTTAAAGGTTAAAAGTAAAAGTGAGTTAATTTTCGAAAATTTAATAATAAAATAACAAATAATGATAAAATATTAAATAATAATATTTAATTAAAAATAATATTTTAATAAAAATAATAAAATAATGCAGAAAAGACAGTTTTCTGTAAAAGCTTTAGAAAGACAACTTTAAGCACAGAATCTCATAATTACCTTCATAAAACACTTAGGGAGTGGTAAGAACATATTAGTGAGGCAAAGATAAAAGAAAGATAAAAAGTTAAAGGAAATATAAAAAACCAAAGAGAAGTCTGTAAAGTTTTAATAACAGAAGAACATACAGAGACTAGCGAACGAACTAGGGCAACATAGTTAGTTCTTGATTTGTGACTAGGGTTAGGTATTATATGAAAAGTTAAACTGTTTCAGTATAGACTTAATGAACCTATACTTGGGACAGGCTAACTATTCATACTGAAATTTACATAAGCTTTAAATACATATGTTAAGCAGAGAAACCATAGCAGAGTAAAGAAACACAGAGAACAGAGTAACCAGAGCAGAATAGAGGGATATAGAGAAAAGAGTAATCTGAGCAAAGTAAAAAGACACAGAGAAGAGAGTAATGTGACAAAGAGAAATGGTTTGAGTTAAGATGTTCTAAAAGTAAAAGCTGTAGAGTTTGTATAGCATGATTGAACAGAGAAAGAAAGAGGTACAGCATAAGAATGTGAAAGTGATGATGAATAATGAGAATGATAATGAATGATGATAATGAGAATGATTATGTGATGATCTGCTGCGTGAAGGCAGTCAGATAGATGGTGGTACGACCACTGAGAGCGCTTCCCTGGGATACTTAGCTATAATGCTATTCTGTAAGTCAGAGGACTCTTACAGAGGTATCGAGAAAACACAACCAGCATATACTCCTGTAAGTCAAAGGACTCTTACAGTGAGAGTGTGTGTGTGCTCCTGTAAGTCAAAGGACTCTTACAGTGAGTGTGTTGGGCAGATATAAGTTAACTAGCTCCGCCATGCAAGTCAAAGGACTCTTGCAGTGGGTTGCTAGTGCCGTCCTGCAAGTCAAAGGACTCTTGCAGTGGTTTGCCTCACAAGTCAAAGGACTCTTGCGAGGGGCATTGCCAACAGGGAAGCCTTACCTGGTCAGAGGACTCCGGGTAACGTCGGAAGCGGGTATGTAACCGACAAATGAGCTCATTACCTGCACTAGGGCTAGACATGCATCATTCTTGTCTGCGCATCATTCTCTGTTGCATTCCTCTCTGTGTGTGATCTATTTCTTTGTGTTTGCCTGCTTGTATGCTATTTCTATGTTTTATTTTCTTGTATTCTTTTGTTTGTGTTCTGCTTTCTATTGCCTCTACTTTCTCTTTCTATCTTTATCTTTTGTTTACTGCTTCGCTATATTCTATTATTCGTCTGCTAATCGACCCCAAATAAATGAACGTAACTAATAACCCCGACCCTACTAAGAACTCCCCAGTTCTTACCCCTTCTCTCTCCCTTCCCCCTTCAGATGGAAGCATGAGTACCCTTCCGTAGTTCGCTGATGACTGTTCGTAAAGAGGATTCTGCTCTAGGTAGTCTTCTGAGTCTAGGGTGAATTCCGTTCTCTGTTCATATGTATATACGGTGAGGCCAGCCAACGTCTGCACCCCGCTTATCTACAAACTTTAACCTAAATCCTGTGTACGAGACTCCTGTTGTGTGGCTACTTGATGAGGTACCAGAGAGACGTCATATGGCAATGTCTGATCGTGCAGAGGAGTAACAAATGATGTTCTACCTTTTAATGATGTTCCACCTGACTTGAGTTTTGAAGACTTAGAACGTACTTTCCCTCGCTTTAGTAGTTTAGAGGGACTAGGTGAGTATAGAGTCTAGGCTAGCTTGGGTGCCAGCTTAGGGACTTCTTGAACAGGTCAGGGCCTAAGATGTTGTATATATATATATATGTATATAGATATTATTTAGCTATATCTAGGGGTGTTCTAACTAAAGGTCTATACTCTAACAAAGGCTGGATAAATGAATGTTTCTAGCTACTCGTGATGTATTTATGTGTGGTTGTTTATAACTGTTTTATCTGTTATTATTTGTGAATTGATTATAAATGATTATGTTTATTAATCCAAACATTTTCAAAAAAAAAGTACCTCGCAAATTAACTACGTTTTTAACAACGAATCAGGCTCATATGATAAATAATAGATAATAATTAGGAAGACAAGTTGGTAGCGCTCAGTTTCTAGTATGATCATGACGTACAAGAAATTGGGTCGTTACAGAAGTAGCCACAGAATGAAATCACTTGCATGAGATGCAGGAGTTACCATCCGAGGACTCCATGCAGAGCGGGATTAGGAGTATGTTATTTCTGTCGGGGAGCCGGGCATATGTCTTAGAACTATTTGGACAATAAGAGACATGATGCCGGGAGAGCACAACAGCCAGGACGAGTGTTCACTATATCTACTGCAAGTGCCAAGGGATCCGATAAACTGATTCGAGGTAACTGTGACATAATTGGTAAAATTTTGAATGCCTTATTTGACTTCGGAGCAACCCATTCATTTATAGCATTCAAGAAGTCTAGTGAATTAGAATTAAAAATAGTTATGTTGGGTTATAATTTGAATGTGTATAATGCTACCTTTGAAGCGGTTGTAACTAGATTAGGTTGTCCACAAGTTTTATTCTGGGTCAAATAATGAGAATTTGTCCATGATTTAATTTGTTTGCTGATGGCTGGTCTTGATCTCATCTTGGGATTGGATTGGTTATCTAAGAATTGCGTTCTACTCGACTGTTCTGAAAGGCCGATACATTTTATATCAGAAGGGTCAGAAGGACCGATTGTGGTGAAGGGGTACTATTTGAACTATGTAGTAGTAAACTATAATGGATGTGAATGTCAAGGTGTTATGTTGTTGGCTGCAAATATGACGGGAAAGGAACAAAGTTTAGATTAGATCCCGGTCGTGAATGAATTTCTAGAAGTGTTTCCAGAAGACATTCTTGAATTTCCTCTTGCTCGAGAAATCGAGTTTGCGATTGAATTGGTGCCTGGAGCAGGACCAATATCGATTGTGCCATACAGAATGTCTCCTTTGGAATTGACTGAACTTAAATCTTAGCATAAGGAATTAATGAGCAAGAACTTTATTCGCCCAGGCACTTCACCATTGAGAGCACTGGTATTACTGGTGAAAAAGAAGGATGGAAGTATGCGTCTGTGCATGGACTATGGGAAACTAAACAAGCTCACTGTAAAGAACAAATATCCACTGTCAAGTTATAGGGAGTTGGAGTTTTCTATAAGATTGACTTGCAATCCAGGTATCACCAGATAAGGGAAAGTGATGAGGACATCCCTAAAACTGCTTTCAAGACCCGTTACGGTCACTATGAGTATACCGTAATGTTCTTTGGGTTAACAAACACTCCTGCAGTGTTTATGAACTGCATGAATAGAATTTTCCTTCCATTTTTGGATAAGTTCATTGTCGTCTTCATTGATGACATACTCATTTATTCTAAGACTGATGAAGAGCATGACGAACACTTGAGAACTGTGTTACAGTTACTGAAGAAAAGGAGACTCTACGCAAAACTGTCCAAGTGTGAGTTATGGAAAGACGAAGTAAAGTTTTTGGGCCATGTAGTAAGCAAATAAGGGATAGTTGTAGATCCTTCTAAGGTAGAAGCAATAATGAAATGGGAGCGACCGACATCAGTAACAGAGATAAGAAGTTTTCTGGGTTTAGCTGGTTATTATCGGGGGTTCATCAAAGGTTTCTCACAAATAGCTTTGCCGATGATGAAGTTAACCCATAAAGATGCACAATTCGTTTGGACGTCTGAGTGCGAAGAAAGCTTTCAAGCTTTGAAGCAGAAGTTGACTACAACACCTATGTTCGTGTTACCCGAACCAAATGAACCATTTGAGGTGTATTGTGACACTTCATTAAAGAGTCTGGGGTGTGTACTGATGCAACACCAGAATGTTGTGGTGTATGCTTCACGACAGTTGAGACCTCATGAAGTTAATTATCCGACGCACGACTTGGAACTTACTGCAGTTGTGTTTGCACTAAAAGTGTGGAGGCATTACCTTTATGGGGTTAAATTTCAAGTTTTCTCTGATCATAAGAGTTTGAAATATCTCTTTGATAAGAAAGAGCTTAATATACGGCAAAGGAGGTGTATGGAGTTACTGAAGGACTACGACTTTGAGCTGAGTTACCATCCGGAAAAGGCGAACATGGTGGGAGAAGCCTTGAGTCAAAAATTACTATGTGCTGCTTGGATGATGCTTAAAGAGGAGCAACTGTTGAAGGAACTTGAAATTCTGAGCCTAGGAGTTAAAGAAATAGTTGGGGTGTATGTTTGAATCAATTACGAATCTCGAGTACCTTTAAGGCTGAAATTGAGAAAGCTCAACAAAATGATCAAAAATTACAAAAGATATTACCGGCATTTGAAACAGGTAAGTGAAAGAGAGTCTCGTGGGACAGAGACGAAATCTGGAGGTACAAGGGGAGAATTTGTGTGCTGAATGTTGGGAATTTGTGGCAAGGCATCCTGAAAGAAGCCCATCGGAGTAGGTTCGATTCATTCGGGAAGCACAAAGATGTACCATGATCTAAAGTCGATGTTTTGGTGGCCTAGAATGAAAAATGATGCAGCGACACTGATATACCACTATTTTATAGTTTATCTTGTGCGAATTTGGGTGGTTTTTATCAATCCTTCACTCACTTATTCATATAATTTGCATGATTTTACAGTCCCTTCCCAATTTTATTCTATGGTTGAAAACTTGCTTCCCAGACCTCTAAATTATATATTTTTAATTCCCCTTATACCATTCGATGCCGTGATCTATGCATTAAGTATTTTCAGGCTTTATAGGGCAGCAATGGCTCAGAGGGTGGAGAGGAAGCTTGCAAAAATGGAAGGAATGCAAGGAAACAAAGGAGTTGACCAGCGAGGAGTGACGCAGATGCGTACTTAGTGCGCACGCCCACATTAGCGCACTCACACATCGAGGCGCACGCGCACCTTGCGCGTACGCGCAACAGGCAAAGAGGACAATTGACAAACGCGCACGCGTGACATGTGCGACGTACAACAGTTGCAGAAAAATGCTGGGGGCGATTTCGGGCCGAGTTTGGACCTAGTTTTTGGCCCAAAAACACAGACTAGAGCCAGGGAACAGTAGAGACTCAACACACATTCTCATTAAGCACAGTTTTAGTTTAGTTTTGAATCTTAGAGAGAATTCTACTACTCCCTCTAGGTTTTCTTCACATTGATAGTCTTTGGAGTTTTATTGCTTTTGCTTTGGATATTGAGAAGAGTCATTACCTCCGTTGAAGCTGCAGTATTCTAGTTTGTTTTCCTATTTCTTTACTCTTTTATTGCCCATTAACCCTATTTGGATAAGTATGTTTATGATTGTGGGATTTATTAATGCAAAGAACCATTTTTACTTTTAATTAATTTTCAATTATTGTTTATCATGTCTTCCTTTTATTTCCTATTTAATTATGTGGAAGTTATATTCATGTTAATGGAGTAGTTTCCTAACTTGATTGGGAGTTGATTAAAAGGAGAACCTTGAGTTGAAATACTCAAGTGTTAATTTTAATTGGGAGTTGTTGGCCGACTCTCTAGTCTCTGACTCTAATCCTTTCTTAGGAAAGGATTAGGACACGAGCGATAGGGTTAGTTAGTTAGTTACTTGACTTTCCCTTATTTTATAAGGGATGACCAAGTAGAACAACAGCCTTTTATTATTACACTTGGAAAAATTCAACAAGGATAGAACTTCCAATTAATCTCATCGCGATCAAGGCTTTTATTCGAATTATATAAATTCTCTCGTTAATTCCCGTTGCTTAAATTTACTATTATTTACTTTTCTCTTTCTCAAATTCAAAATTTCTCGGAAAACTTCTGATTAATAAAATAGCACTCTTTTGTCAACTCATTGGGAGATGACCTGGGACTCATACTCCCAGTATTTTTATTCTAAAATTGTGACAACCCTTTTTAAATTGATAAGCGGATTTTAGTCGGTTAAGAACTATACTTGCAACGCTGTTTTCTCTATAAATTCTTGATCGGCCAATTTCTACCACGTTAGACACATGTTTCAAAATGTCTAACTTGTCAAAAAGTAAAGATTGAACACCAGAGACAATCGGGAACCTTTCAACCTTTAGAAGTTCCGCAATGGAAGTGGAAAAGGATAGCAATGGATTTCATAACTGGTTTACCGAGGACAAGAACCAGATTTGACACAACATGGGTAATTGTGGATCGACTGACAAACTCTGCTCACTTCTTGCCTGTTCGACTGAACTATACCATAGAGGAGCTAGCACGTTTATACATAAAGGAGATTGTGAGACTGCATGGTGTGCCTACCACCATAATTTCTGATCGAGATCCCTGTTTTACTTCAAGATTTCGGGGGGTGTTTCAGAGAGCCATTAGAACTTAGATGAGCTTTAGTATAGCGTACCATCCTCAAACAGATAGTCAATTTGAGAGGACAATACAAACCTTGAAAGATATTTTAAGGGCTGGTGTATTGGACCAACCGGAGAGTTAGGATCCGTATATGCCGCTAGTGGAATGTGCATACAATAACAGCTACCATGTAAGACCCATAATTTTTAAAAAATATCATTATGAGTTAATTTCAATTTATTTATTTATTAAAGACTTTATTTTAGAAATTATTTTATTAAAAGTAATTAAATCAAGTTTTGAAAATTAAATTAGAAATTCTACTTAATTTTATAGTTATTGAATAATTTTCTATATATAAATTATACAACTTAACAGTTGCAAAAGAATAAGAATTTTATACAATTTAGTTAAATAATAGAGATTCTAGAATTTAATATTTTAATTTTTATAAACAGAAAATAAATTATATTATTTCTAATTTTTAAATTAGAATACTTGATTAAAAGCTGATTAGTAAATTGATAATTAAGTAGTATTTTTAAGTAATTTTAAGAGATCAAATTAGATTTCAAATTTATATAATATACTTTAATTTTATTAAAATTGACCAAACCCCAATTTACCCAAAATTCTTTATTTCACTTTTGTCCCAAATTGAACCCTACCCTAATCCCTATCCACCACCGCCACACTTTCCCCCCTTTATCCGAAAAGAAGCATAGCTTCAGAATAAACTAAGAACGAAAAAAAAAGAAGGGAAATGGAAACAGGGGAAGCAGGGAAGGGAAAGTGAGATCCAAGAAAGCAGAGAGGAAGAGAGGGTTGCATCGGGGAAGAAAAGGAGAGGAAGAGAGGTCTGAGGGAGAAGTGAGTTGCGTCGTAGGGGAGAAGAGGGAGACCGAGCCGTCGCGCCTACCGCTGTCCATTCCGCGTCGCCGCTATTTTGCCGAGCTGCTTCGTGGCGCCGTCCTGCCCCGACCGCCGCCATCGTGCCACCGACCGAAGAGGCCGAGGGTCATTGTCTTTGAAGCTTCTATCGTCACTATGCAAAGCCGCCGCCTCTGGGTCTGTCACCGTTGAGCAGAGTCACTGCCTCTGGGTCTATCACCGCCGCTATTTTCTCCGCTATCACCGAGCCCAACCCTGCGCCTCGCCGTTGTGTTGCTATTAAGGGAGAAGGGAGCGCAAATGACAACCACGAATGGAGAAGAGAGCGTGCATGCAGAGGAGGTGAAGTCGTCACTGTCACCGTCCCTGCTATTCCTCCACCGTCGCCGAAGGTCCATCACCACAACTGAAGCCTCTGCCTTCTCAAGACGTGCACCGCTGCTGTGAGTTTCTCCTGCCGTTTGATTCTGATTTGGTGGAAATCCATTGCACTAGATCTATCCTAAGTGGTTCACGACGATTCTGTTTTTACCGGTGAGGACCGCCGGAGCTGCGACTTTGCTGCTCTTGGTTCCTTGCTATGCTGTAAGTTGCTTTTGCCTCCAAAAATCCTTTGTTACTATTTTGTTATAGATTATTGAGTTTTACACGACGTTAATGTTTTAGGGTTGAAATATGCTCTTCTGTGCTTTGTTTAGAGACTGTGAATGCTGGAGGATGGTCAGATTTGATGCCGCCACTGTGAAATAAGAGTTTTAAGGGTTTTGTCGCGTAATTAAGTCGCGATCAAGGTAGGGGCACTTTTCTTAAACTTGTTTTACCTTCCAAAGTTGTTATAAATCGATATTAATGCGTAAGATATATTTTTGTGATTTCGTAAGTCTTATGAATTGAATTGAGTTGCTTTGGATGAATGAGATTATTTGTTTGATTGATAAACTAATCGATTGAGAAAGTTGGATATTTGGATTAGTGAAGTTGTTAAAGTGGTTTTCCTTGAATTATCAGAGAAGATTTATTATTGACTTTTAGGTTAATTTTGGAAACGGTTTGATTTTAGAAAAGATTTAATATTGAAATTTGATTGGATATTAAACCTGATTTGATATCGGAATTTGATTTTAAAATAAATTTGGAAAGGACTTGATAATTGGAAACTGGTTATTTATTTAGAATGATTTGCTATTTTGGAAATGATTCGAAAAGTGTTTGAGGAATGGTTTGGATTGAAACTATTTGAGAAGGCCGAGAATTCTTAACTATTGAATGATGCTGTTGGTTGAAGTTAGTTTAAATTGCGATTTATAGGATTGGCTGATTGAATTCTGGATTTTGCAATTTCCTTGGATTGAGTGTTGTTGTGATAATGGTTATTGGGTGTGATTTGACTGATTAACAGGCATTTGGTTTGGTTTGGATGGGACCCAAAAAGGGTGGCAGTGTCCAAGTTTTAGAGGAGATGATGTCGAAATTTTATAAAATTGGAAGTTTTATTTGAAGTAATTAATTAAGAAGATATGTTTTTAAACATTATATGCTTTAAGATTGATTTATTTATCAAAGAAAGAATTATGTTTTGAATTGGGATTGTTAATGGACGGAATGAAAAGAATGTGATTGGTTTTATTTGGAAGTTTTATTTGAAGTAATTGGTTTTTGAATGAATTTTAAAATGTGATTTGCATTGATGAATGATTATGATGTTGAGAATGTTGAGATATGATCTTTGAATTATTTATATGGCTTATGAATTTGAATTTTCTGAGATACGAAGTTCCCTGGATAAAGTACCATGGCTTGCCACCACGTGTACTGGGTTGAAAACTCGATACTCTGTTGACCCTACGACGTAGGTGTGACCGGGCACTATAGTGCCCGGGAATGTAACCCCCCATTGACCAATATTGATTATTTGAGAAAAAAGCTATGCATAGACTCTTGGGGATGCACGTCGGGGGTCAGTCTAAGTTCAATTCAGACTTGTCGGGTTGGCTGGATAACCGACAGATAAGCCTCATCAGCCATAGGACAGTGATGATTAGATTTTTGACGGTTTAGAATTTCACTAATGAAATCTCGTTGTAAAGTATAGTTTCTAAACCAACAATAACCCTTTCATACAAAAGATTGTTTGTCACAAGTAACGAACCCCTAATTTTATAAACCGAAGTATTCAAACCTCGAGTCGTTCTCCCTAGGGATTACAATAAAGTGTCTTGTTATTGGTTATGAGTTATTTTGGGGTTTTGGATAAGAAGCATGAAAAGTAAATGACAATGAAAATAAACTAACAACTAATAAAGCTCTTGGTAAGATATGAGAACTCGAAGTCCTATCCTAGTTATCCTCCTCAATTGTGATGAGAATTGTTCATTGCTACCACTTAGTTAACCTCTAACCATGGGGAAGTCAAGTGGATGAATCAATTTGATTCCTCAAGTCCTAATCAACTCCTAGAGGAATGACTAGCTTTAGGGGCATTCAAATCAATTAGCAACTTCTAATTATCAATCAACAAAGGGATTAGATAACTCAAGAGTCACTAATTACTCTACCTAGGCCAAGAGGAACAAAACCTACACTAGAACCCAACCAAGCATTTCATCAAACACTTGGAAGGCATAAAAGGAAAGCATAGTAATTCAACAACAAGAATGAAATCTAGCAACAATTATTGCAAAGAATTAACAACAACAAATCAAGGAAATCACAATTATCATGAATTGCCTCAAATTGCATTATTGAAAGAAAACAAATGAACAACAATCTATCCAAAACAAAATGAAGAATTACAATTATTAAAGTGCATAACTAGAAAGGGGAAGAGGAGAAGATTAAGACTTGATGAAGGAAAAGTGAATTGAGGCAAGAATTAAACCTAGATCTACGAAGAGAGATTAATCTAACCCTAATCCAAATTCTAGAGAGAAGTGAGAGCTTCTCTCTAAACTAACTCTAAACTAATCCTAAGTATACTATATGCTAGAGTTCATGCCTTCCCCTCAATCCTTGATCCTTTTATTCCTTTCTCTTAGCAATTGGCGCCAAAATGGGTTCAGAAACCCTCTCAAATCGCCAGGCACGTGTTGCATTAATGAAGTCATGTGCGTTCATTGACGCGCGCACGCACGGTACGCGTGCGCGTCCCTGGCCGATTCTGCAATGTGCACGCGAGCGCCTTGTTCGCGTGCGCGTGCTTGGTCGAGATCAATTCTTTGGTTTTTGTGCTTCTCTCCACTTGCATGCTTTCTTCCTTGCTCCTTTGATCCATGGCTAGCCTATTTCACCTGAGATTACTAGCAAACACATCAAGGCATCTTATGGAATCAAGGATGAATTAAAATTATCAAAATAAGGCTTAAAAATCATGTTTTTACATTTAAGCACAAATATGGGAGAGATTACAAAACAATGCCAATTCATAGGTTAAATGCGAGAAAAGGTTATCAAAATACTCTAAATTCAATACAAGATAAACCCTAAAAAACCTCCCCACACTTAAACCTTAGCATGTCCTCATGCTAAAATTAGAAGGAACTAAAGGTTATGACATTTATTTGAATGCACTAAACTATATGAACTTATCTAGATGCAATTATCTAAAGCAAATGGAAATGCTTAGTTCAAACATATCAATTTCCAAGAGAGCATGTGTAAGCACAAGAGTTAGGCAATAGGAATTAAGTCCAAACCACAATTATATTGAATTATTAAGAAGAGTTCAAACTTGCAAGAATATAAATAATATAAGTGAACCCATGTAATTGAACTTTTGAACCCTCACCGGATGTGTATCCGCTCTATTCACTCAAGTGTTTTAGGGTTAATTCACTCAATTCTCTTCTAATCATGCTTTCCAAAATTTGATTTTCTTCTAACAATCAACACTTATTCAATGCATGCATACATTCATCATGAGGTCTTTTAATTAGGTTGTAATGGGGTTAGGGTCAAGGTAGGATCATTTATGGTTAAGTGGACTAGGATTTGAATCTTTGATTAGCATAGACTCTCCCACCTAACTATATAATGACCTATACAAATTCAAACTATTCTAACTACCCATTCTTCACTTTTTTCTTCTTACATAGTCATGCATTCTATTCTTTTATTCATAACACTTATGCATTGATTCCTTTTTATTGAACTTCACCTTGGGGCATTTTGTCCCCTTTTATTATTTTTTCTTCTCTTTTCATTTTTTTATATCCCTTTTCTTTCATTTTCACTTTATTTTTCTCTTCTCTTTTTTTTTTCTTTTCTTTTCTTTTTATACTTCGTACAAGGACATCAATTGCATAAGGTCTTATACATTTAATCAATACATGAATATGTTCCCAATTCCTAAATATGGGAGTGTACTACCCCTTTTTATCCCATCCAATGTTCCCAAGCCTCACCAGCTTTGAATAATAAACACTCTCACTAGCCTAGGCTAATCAAAGATCCAAACAAGAAATTTTCATTGGTTTTTCTCCTTGGGCTTGTAATGTGCTAAAATGAGAATAAGTTGGTTAAGCATAGGCTCAAAATTGGCTAACAATGGAGAGTAAAAGGTAGGCTAGTTGGGTAAGTGGCTAATGAAATAATGGCCTCAATCATACAAATGCATGAATACAAGAAATAAATGGACATGTAAAATCAAGCAAATCAAGGATCACAATCATAGAAAGAGAATAATTTCATACAAGAATGGAAAATAAGTGGTTATAAAATGTAACCACATCAATAGGCTCAAGTCTCACAAGCTTGTGTTCTTAATTCAATACATGCTTCACAAAGTATGAATTCAAGCAAGTTTCACCAAGATTTTCTTTCAATCCATTGGGTTAATGCCCTATAATTGAATTTCTTGAAAAATCTCAATATTTGACTAAGCATTATTGTGATTGAAAAATTCAAAAATTTCCTTAGTTCACCCTTTTCTTTTCGGCTTAAAATCAATTTCTTATGCAAAAAGGGGTGACTAAGTTTTTGCAATTCAAAGTATGTTTTCTAATCACAACCACAAACTAAAAAGAAAGATATGCAAAAATATATATAGAAAAATCCAACTAAAAGTATGAAATCTATCATCTAAAACATCTAAAGATATCCATAAGCATCAAAATATCTAAAATCCAAAATAAGCAGTAAAGGTATCCAAAGTAAACTCAAAATGCATCAAATATATACAAAAGGTATGCAAAATAAGATAACTAGGCAAGTGGCCAAAATGTTCACCGGTCCTCTAATGATGCTACCGGTGACCTCCCCACGCTTAAGATCAAGCATCGTCCTCGATGCTAAACCGGAGGATCAGTGGAAGGTACAACGGTAGGCTCTGCCTCTGGGTGTGGGACCGGCTCCTCATGGGTCTGTGGTGTCTCTGTAGTGTCTGGAGCAGCTGGAGGGGCATCCTGCTGAGTCGGTGCCTCCGCATCCTCCTCCTGATGATCCAGCTCATCGGAGGCCGAAGAGTCGGAAAGCGGAGGTAACTCAGTGCCAAGAGAGATGAGCGCCTGGTCCATCCGATCCAGTCGGCGTCTGACATGGAGTCTCTCGCGCTCTAGAAACCGAAATAGACGCTGGACCAATAAGTAAGTAGGCTCAGGTGCTGAAGGGGGAGCTGTGGACGAAGAGGGAGCTGCTGCTGTAGAGGAGGATGGGGCTGCTGTAGAGGCTGACGGTCCAGCTGTCCCCACTATTACTCTAGCCCTGGAACGGCGTCTAGCTGGGGGCTTCTCATGCACCCAACCACCCCAAGGAATAGTAACCTCCTTGTCATCTTCATCTGGGGGTGGTGGTATCACATCATCATCCAACCAGGGGACCTTAGCTAGGGCAGCCATACTCGTGACCAAAGTAGGGAATGAAAGTAGGCCACGAATATGCGCCCGCCACATACACTGCCGGATAAGTCGAGGAAAATAGACATCCTTCCCCTCCATAACACACCCAATCAGCAGAAGCATTTCCATAGGGATCTCAGAGAAGTGAGTGGTCGGTAAGACATAGTGGGCAAATATCATCTGCCAAGTCTTAGCCTCTCTAGTCAGCTGAGCAAAGAGCATCCCCTAAGGCTTAGTATTGTTCGCATCCATGACCCATGTAGCATCCGGTAAACCGATCACGCGCCTAAGCGCCTCATAATCAAAGGTCATGCTGTGTATAGCCAACTCAGCCTGTTGATGGGCGCAGGTGCCATCAGGAATATGTCGGCACTGCAAAGCCTCCTCTATGGCAGTCTCAGTAATCATGATCTCTCTACCCCTCAACTGAACCGAATCCAAAGTGGGACGGAAGAAGTTGCAATAAAATTCCTTCACCCAAGAGATGTTGATATCCCCCAAATCCCTATCAAAAAATCCATACCCAACTCTAGGATTCGACTATTAATTGACCGTCTCACATCATTGGGAAGGACAAGCTTTTTCTCGGTGTTCAGTTTCTTTGTCCGATACTTGGAAAGTCGAAGCTCACAGTAAAGATTGGGGAACTTAGTTGGGTCAGTAGAAGGTAACAACTGATTTTCTTTTTCTTCGTCATTCAGAGGATTCTTAGCATAATTTTTGTAGATGGAGGGAATAGAGGGTGTAGAGTGTTTTCTTTTCTTGGAAGAAGTGGCTATGGCCTTTCCTTTATCCGACATCCTGAAAAAGAAATAGGATAGAATGTAAGCAATAAAGCATGTGGCACAAAGCAAAGAAAGCAGTTTTAAGATGTAAGAAGAAGTAGTGAAAACTTGGTGTTCAAATAAGCATAGATGGAAACATAAACCAAGAAATCAACACAACCACAAAGTATACAATTTTAAAGAATAGGCATGTTCATCATCACAACTCAAAGAAATGGTTAATGAACTGAGTAAGGAGAAATGAAGTGAGTAGGCTAAACAAGTTAGTGAGTAAGAGGTTAGTGTTATGATGAAAGAAAGCTTGCCAACAAAAATACACAAAATGCATACAATGTGATGGTCACTAAAGTCAACAACTCATATTCATTAAGCAATGAAATCATCGTACCTCTGAAAGAATGGTTAAAGAAGGTTAAATGGGAGTAGAAGTTAAATGTGGATTAGAGGCATGATGACATTTAGGTTCAAAGAAAATAGGAGTCGTGGCTCGTGTTCACAATGTCCAAGGCCAATCCCGGAAGTCAAAAGTAACGAGAATTAGCCCAAAAGTACAATAAAGACCAAAATGAAATGAATTTTCTTGAAAATTGGGCAGCATCTCGGCTTAAAATTGGACGTTCCCGGATGGCAACATAGCACAACTCAGCATGATTACAATATCAACTAATCACAGCAGCAATAAGATAGCATCCAGGTAACACAGATTGCATACAGAGCAACTCAAAATTGGCACTTATTAGACAAGTCAACAAACAGAAAATAAACACAAACGGAGCACTTATCAGGCCTAGAATCCTCTATCCAGTCCTAGCTACCTAACCGCAATTATTTCTAACTAATCCTAACATGCAACATTTGAATTCAAACTAACTAACAAAAAATTACAGAAGCTAACAAAATTGAACAATGAAAAATAAACAGCATTGAGCAGGAACCTGGGAGCGGGAAAAAACTGAGAATGGAAAGGGGAATTGGGGCTTGGAACAGGGGCAGCAGAATCAGAAGTTTGCGCCACCGTGGATGGTGGCGGTGAAGAGGGCGGCGTGCGGGTTGTGTGAGAGAGCAGAGGGCAGAGTGAGTGGATGAGAGAGAGAGAGGGCGAGTGGGGTTGATGGTGAGAGAAGGAGGTTGGCCGCACGGTGGTGGCGACGGCGCTGCTGCAGCGGCGGCTGAGGGTGAGAAGAAGAAGATGGAAATGGTAAGGGAGAAGAGAGTGCGCGACTGCACAACGCTCTTCGCGTGTTAGGGTTATCCCTTTTTTTGAATCGGCGCGAGCGCGCACCTTGCGCGTCCGCGTACATTGATGAAAACTGGGGACCCACGCGTGAGCGTGCAGTGCGCTCAAGCGTGAATGGGCAAACTATGCAAGGGCGCGTGCGCGTACAACGCGCGCACGCGTACACAGGGTTGGGCCTGAGGCTTGGAGTGGGCTTGACGCACGCCCAACTCTCGGGGCAAAGGCCTAGAGTGGCGGCATCATGTAAGGGACACGCGCACGGCAAGCGCGCGTCCGCGTACGTTGGTAATTTGCTATAAGGCGCGCTAGCGCGATGCGTGCGCTCGCGTCTGTTCCTCCTTGGGCATATGGGCGCGCACGCGGCGAGTGCGCGTCTGCGCAAATCGAGTTGGGCTAGGGGCTTAAAGTTGGCCCAGATCCGGCTCAACTCTCTGGGACTTGGCTCAAAAGTTGCAGCAGCAGATCGACGCGGATGTGGCAAGTGCGCGTCCGCGTGCACTTCCTTGTTCTCATAATCGACGCGCACGCACGTAGTGCGCGTCAGCGTGGGTCGTGTTGGGCTCAGGGCATAGTGTTTGCCCAAGAGAGGCCCAACTCTCTGGAATGTGGGTGATGATGCATCCGCTCCTGGACGCGTGCGCGTACATTGTGCGCGCGCGTCCACCCCCTTTCCCTTTTTTTTTTAAGAGAAATTATGCTCAAGTACTCCCCATACTGTTGATGAGCGGATAATTTGTATGCTTTTTGGCATTGTTTTTAGTATGTTTTTAGTATTTTTGAGTTAGTTTTTAGTATATTTTTATTAGTTTTTAATTAAAATTCACTTTTCTGGACTTTACTATGAGTTTGTATGTTTTTCTGTGATTTCAGGTATTTTCTGACTGAAATTGAGGGTCCTGAGCAAAAATCTGATCCAGAGATTGAAAAGGACTGCAGATGCTGTTGGATTCTGACCTCCCTGCACTCGAAGTGGATTTTCTGGAGCTACAGAAGCCCAATTGGCGCGCTCTCAACGGCATTGGAAAGTAGACATCCTGGGCTTTCCAACAATATATAATAGTCCATACTTTGCCCAAGATTTGATGGCCCAAACCGGCGCTCAATGTCACCTACAGAAATTCCAGCGTTAAACGCCGGAACTGGCATAAAATTTGGAGTTAAACGCCCAAACTGGCATGAAAGCTGGCGTTTAACTCCAGAAAAGGTCTCTACACGAAATTCCTTCATTGCTCAGCCCAAGCACACACCAAGTGGGCCCGGAAGTGGATTTTTCTGTCATTTACTCAATTCTGTAAACCTTAGGACACTAGTTTACTATTAATAGGATCTTTTGACATTGTATCCGGACCTTATGACCTCATAACATTTTGTACACGTTTCTTTCCACAGTATGAGCCTCTAAACCCCATGGTTGGGGGTGAGGAGCTCTGCTGTGTCTTGATGGATTAATGCAATTACTACTGTTTCTTATTCAATCATGCTTGCTTCGATTCTAAGATAACACTTGTTCTTAATCCGGATGAATGTGATGATCCGTGACAATCATCATCATTCTCAACTATGAACACGTGCCTGACAACCACCTCTGTTCTATCTTAGATTGAGTAGTTATCTCTTGGGTTCTTTAATCGGAATCTTCGTGGTATAGGCAGGACCTGATGACAGCATTCAAGAGAATCCGGAAGGTCTAAACCTTGTCTGTGGTATTCTGAGTAGGATTCAATGATTGAATGACTGTGACGTGCTTCAAATCTGTAACCTACTGGGCGTTAGTGACAGACGCAAAAGAGGGATTCTATTCCGGTAGGGGAGGGAACTAAACTGGTGATTGGCAGTACTGTGACAGAGTGCGTGCATTAGCTTTCACTGCGAGGATGGGAGGTAGCCATTGACAACGGTGAAACCCTACACGAGCTTGCCATGGAAGGAGACTTGCGTGTTTGATGAAGAAGACAGTAGGAAAGTAGAGATTCGGAAGATGGAGCATCTCCAAAACCCCAACCTATTCTCCATTACTGCAAAACAAGTAATCATTTCATGTTCTTTTGCTTTTCACAATCAATCCTGATAATTTCTGATCTCCTGACTAAGATTTACAAGATAACCATAGCTTGCTTCAAGCCAACAATCTCCGTGGGATCGACCCTTGCTCACGCAAGGTATTACTTGGACGACCCAGTGCACTTGCTGGTTAGTTGTGCGGGATTGCAAAAGTGTTATTGCAATTTCGTGCACCAAGTTTTTGGCGCCGTTGCCGGGGATTGTTCGAGTTTGGACAACTGACGGCTTATCTTGTTGCTTAGATTAGGACCGTTTTCTTTTTGTTGGTTTAGAGTCTTTTAGTTGAGTCTAGTTTTATATTCTAAGTTTGGTGTCAATTGCATGCTTTTGTTTTTCTTTTGATTTTCGAATTTTGCATGTTCTTAGTCCCTTTTTGATTCATAAAAGTTCTAAGTTTGGTGTCCTCTTTGTGTTTTTCCTTTAAAAATTTTCGAAAAAAATTAGTGTTTGATTTCTAAAAATTTTAAGTTTGGTGTCTTTTTGCTGTTTTTCTCTTTCCTCTTTTTAAAAATCAAATCTTTTTCATAAAAATTTTTTCAATCATATCTTCTTAATTGCTGTTTTCAAAATCTTTTTTTTTACTAATTGATTCAGTTCTCAATTTGCTTTGATCTTATTTTATTTTTTATTTTCGAATTTTATTTTATTTTTCTTTTGTTTTATTTTATTGTATTTTATTTTTTTTCGGTTATTTCAAAAAAAAATAAAAATAAACAAAATTTATCCCTTTGCAATCATTCTCATTTCCCTTTTGTCCATTATGGACTTAAGTGGAATTAATCAGTCCAAGAGGACTCTGGGGTCTTATGCTAACCCCATTACAGCTGCATATGGGAGTAGCATCTGTATACCTCCCATCAAAGCAAGCAGCTTTGAGCTAAATCCTCAACTCATTATCATAGTGCAGCAAAATTGCCAGTATTCCGGTCTTCCACAGGAAGAACCTACTGAGTTTCTGGCACAGTTCTTACAAATTGCTGACACAGTACATGATAAAGAGGTAGATCAGGATGTCTACAGACTATTACTGTTTCCATTTGCTGTAAAAGATCAAGCTAAAAGGTGGTTAAATAACCAACCTACAGCAAGCATAAAGACATGGAAACAGTTATCAGACAAATTCCTGAATCATTTTTACCCTCCAAAAAGGATGACACAGCTAAGGCTGGACATCCAAGGCTTTAAACAAGAGGATCATGAATCCCTTTATAATGCCTGGGAGAGGTATAGAGGTATGCTAAGGAAATGTCCCTCTGAAATGTTTTCAGAGTGGGTCCAGTTAGACATTTTCTACTATGGGCTTACAGAGAAAGCTCAGATGTCTTTAGACCACTCAGCTGGTGGATCTATACACATGAGAAAGACAATTGAAGAAGCTCAAGAGCTTATAGACACTGTTGCTAAAAACCAATATTTGTACTCTAGCAATGAGTTCTCTCCAGAAGAGGAAGTCATGACAGTAGTCACTGATCCTAACCCTCAAGAACAGATGAATGAGCTTAATCAACAATTGCTCCTGATGACAGAACAGTTAGCAGAATTTAAAGAGATGCTCCATGAAACTAAAGTTGCTAATAAGAGCATAGAACTACAGTTGAATCAAGCAAAATAGCAAATATCTAAACAGATAACAGAGGAGTGCCAAGCAGTTCAATTGAGGAGTGGAAAGACCTTGAATAACACTGTTCAAAAGAGCAAAAAGCCAAATAAGGAACAAATGACAGAGGACAACCAACCCACTGTTCAAAATCCCTCTGAGGACAGTAAGAGCCCAGAGAGGAATATTGGCGTTCAAACGCCAGAAAGGGAAGGAAAGCTGGCGTTAAACGCCCATTCCTTGCCCAGTTCTGGCGTTCAAACGCCAGAAAAGGGGGAAAAGTTGGCGTTAAACGCCCATTTTCCACCCATTCCTGGCATCCAAACGCCAAGGGAAAATCAGACACCTGAGAGTGCTGACAGTAATCCCTATAACAAGGCTTCTTCAACCACTTCTGTAAGGAATAAACCTGCAGCATCTAAGGTTGAAGAATATCAAGCCAAGATGCCTTATCCTCAGAAACTCCGCAAGGCGGAACAGGATAAGCAATTTGCCCGCTTTGCAGATTATTTAAGGACTCTTGAAATAAAGATTCCTTTTGCAGAGGCACTTGAGCAAATACCTTCTTATGCTAAGTTCATGAAGGAAATCTTAAGTCATAAGAAGGATTGGAGAGAAACTGAAAAAGTGTTTCTCACTGAAGAATGCAGTGCAGTCATTCTAAAAAGCTTACCAGAAAAGCTTCAAGATCCTGGAAGCTTTCTGATACCATGCACATTAGAAGGCACTTGCACCAAGACAGCTTTATGTGATCTTGGAGCAAGCATCAACCTAATACCTGCATCCACTATCAGAAAGCTTGGGTTGATTGGAGAAGTCAAACCAACCAGGATATGCCTCCAACTTGCTGATGGCTCCATTAAACACCCATCAGGCATAATAGAGGACATGATTGTAAAGGTTGGGCCATTTGCCTTTCCAACTGACTTTGTGGTGCTGGAAATGGAGGAGCACAAGAGTGCAACTCTCATTCTAGGAAGACCCTTCCTAGCAACTGGACGAACTCTCATTGATGTACAAAAAGGGGAAGTAACCCTGAGAGTCAATGAGGATGAGTTCAAGTTGAGTGCTGTAAAAGCTATGCAGCATCCAGACACACCAGAGGACTGTATGGACGCTGACATTATTGACTCTCTGGTAGAAGAGATCAATATGGCTGAAAGCCTAGAATCAGAGCTTGATGACATCTTCAAAGATGCTCAAACTGATCAGGAAGAGCCAGAGGAGGCAAAGGAATTTTCGAAAATTCCTCAGGAGGAGGATAAGCCTCCTAAGCCTGAACTCAAACCACTACCATCATCCCTGAAATATGCATTTCTGGGAGAGGGTGACACTTTTCCAGTGATTATAAGCTCAGCTTTAAATCCACAGGAAGAGGAAGCACTGATTAAAGTGCTAAGGACACACAAGACAGCTCTTGGGTGGTCCATCAGTGATCTCAAGGGCATTAGCCCAGCTAGATGCATGCACAAGATCCTATTGGAGGATAATGCCAAACCAGTGGTTCAACCACAGAGGAGGCTAAATCCTGCCATGAAGGAGGTGGTGCAGAAAGAGGTCACTAAATTACTAGAGGCTGGGATTATTTATCCTATTTCTGATAGCCCCTGGGTGAGCCCTGTCTAAGTTGTTCCCAAAAAGGGAGGCATGACAGTGGTTCATAATGAAAAAAATGAACTGGTTCCTACAAGAACAGTCACAGGGTGGCGCATGTGTATTGACTACAGAAGACTCAATACAGCCACCAGAAAGGATCATTTTCCTTTACCATTCATAGACCAAATGCTAGAAAGACTAGCTGGTCATGACTACTACTGCTTTTTGGATGGCTATTCAGGCTACAACCAAATTGCAGTAGATCCTCAGGACCAAGAGAAAACAGCATTTACTTGCCCTTCTGGCGTGTTTGCCTACAGAAGGATGCCTTTTGGTCTGTGCAATGCACCTGCCACCTTTCAAAGGTGCATGCTCTCTATCTTCTCAGATATGGTAGAGAAATTTCTGGAAGTCTTCATGGATGACTTTTCAGTATATGGAGACTCATTTAGCTCCTGTCTTAACCACCTATCACTTGTCCTGAAAAGATGCCAAGAGACTAACCTGGTTTTAAACTGGGAGAAATGTCACTTTATGGTGACTGAAGGAATTGTCCTTGGGCACAAAATTTCAAGCAAGGGAATAGAGGTGGATAAGGCAAAGGTAGAGGTAATTGAAAAATTACCACCACCTGCCAATGTTAAGGCAATCAGAAGCTTTCTGGGGCATGCAGGATTCTATAGAAGGTTTATCAAGGATTTTTCGAAAATTGCTAAACCTTTGAGTAACCTGTTAGCTGCTGACACGCCATTTGTGTTTGACACACAGTGTTTGCAGGCATTTGAGACCCTGAAAGCTAAACTGGTCACAGCACCAGTCATCTCTGCACCAGATTGGGCATTACCATTTGAATTAATGTGTGATGCCAGTGATCATGCCATTGGTGCAGTGTTGGGACAGAGGCATAACAAGCTTTTGCACGTCATTTATTATGCTAGCCGTGTTCTAAATGACGCACAGAAGAACTACACAACCACAGAAAAAGAGTTACTTGCAGTGGTCTATGCCATTGACAAGTTTAGATCCTACTTAGTGGGATCAAAGGTGATTGTGTACACTGACCATGCTGCTCTTAAATACTTACTCACAAAGCAGGATTTAAAACCCAGGCTTATAAGATGGGTGTTGCTTCTGCAAGAGTTTGATATAGAAATAAGAGACAGAAAAGGGACAGAGAACCAAGTGGCTGATCATCTGTCCCGGATAGAACCAGTAGCTGGGACGTCCCTCCCTTCTACTGAGATCTCTGAGACTTTCCCAGATGAGCAACTCTTTGCCATTCAGGAAGCTCCATGGTTTGCAGATATTGCAAACTATAAAGCTGTGAGGTTCATACCCAAAGAGTACAATTATGTGCAGAGAAAGAAACTAATTTCAGATGCCAAGTACTACCTTTGGGATGAACCATATCTCTTTAAGAGATGTGCTGACGGAGTGATCCGCAGGTGTGTACCCAGAGAGGAAGCACGAAGGATCCTATGGCACTGCCATGGATCACAGTATGGAGGGCATTTTGGAAGTGAGCGAACAGCCACTAAAGTTCTCCAGTGTGGCTTCTACTGGCCTACTCTCTATAAAGATTCCCGAGAGTTTGTGCGTAACTGTGACAGTTGCCAAAGAGCTGGTAACCTGCCTCACGGATATGCCATGCCTCAACAAGGAATATTAGAGATAGAATTGTTTGATGTATGGGGAATTGATTTCATGGGACCATTCCCACCATCATACTCAAACACTTACATTCTGGTGGCAGTAGACTATGTATCTAAGTGGGTAGAAGCAATTGTTACACCCACTAATGATACCAAGACTGTACTGAAATTCCTCCAGAAGAACATTTTCAGCAGATTTGGTGTTCCCAGAGTACTAATCAGTGATGGGGGCTCTCATTTCTGCAATAAACAGCTATACTCTGCTATGGTTAGATATGGAATCAGCCATAAAGTGGCAACTCCGTATCATCCACAGACAAATGGGCAAGCTGAAGTCTCTAACAGAGAGCTAAAAAGAATCCTAGAACGGACTGTGATAGCCCGAAGAAAGGATTGGGCAAAGAGCTTGGATGATGCTCTGTGGGCATACAGAACAGCATTCAAGACTCCTATAGGCACCTCTCCATACCAACTGGTGTATGGGAAGGCCTGTCATTTGCCTGTGGAACTGGAACATAAAGCCTACTGGGCAACCAGATTCCTAAACATGGATGCACAGTTAGCTGGTGAGAAAAGACTGCTCCAGCTAAATGAGCTAGAGGAGTTCAGACTCAATGCCTTTGAAAATGCAAAAATTTATAAGGAAAAGGCAAAGAAGTGGCATGACAAGAGATTGTCAACCAGAGTCTTTGAGCCAGGACAAAAAGTTCTGCTCTTCAACTCCAGGCTCAAATTGTTTCCAGGAAAACTCAAGTCCTGGTGGAGGGGTCCGTATGTGATTACAGGAGTCTCACCATATGGATATGTTGAGCTTCAGGATACTGATTCTGACAAGAAGTTCATTGTTAATGGACAGAGAATCAAGCACTATCTTGAAGGAAATTTTGAGCAGGAATGCTCAAAACTGAGACTTGAGTGATTCTCAGTGAAAGTCCAGCTAAAGACAGTAAAGAAGCGCTTGCTGGGAGGCAACCCAGTCATTAGAAGGTTGTATGAATTGTTCTTACAAAGGCAAGTATCAAAAATGAAGGAATTCACAGAGTTACAGAAGGATTCAGCTCAAAAAGCAGAGAAAATAAGCTTACTGGCGAAAAAACGCCAGTAAGGGGCATTTTGGGCGTTAAACGCCAGAATGGGCACCATTCTGGGCGTTTAACGCCAGGTGTGCAGCATCCTGGGCGTTTTAGAAAAACGCCCAGTGAGGAAGAATTTCTGGCGTTTAACGCCAGCCAGGGTACCTGGATGGGCGTTAAACGCCCATGTGGGGCAACAGATGGGCGTTAAACGCCAGAATGAGTGCCATTCTGGGCGTTTAACGCCAGCTTGGTGGGGGGACCACAATTTTGTTTTCAAATCAGATTTTTTCAAACTTTCCTTTTCTCACCCATACTTTTCTACAAAATCACACTTCAATCATTCATCATTCACTTTCAAATCTTCAAAAATCAAAACTTTTTTTTCAAATTTGTTTCAAATCAATTACAAACATTGTTCAAAATTTCACCCTTTTCTCACTTTCTTCTCATATCTTCTCAAATCTCCTTTCAAATTCTTCTTTTTTTTTCGAAAACTCCCCTCCCCACCTTATAAATACACGTTTGTTCCCCTCTTCCAACCACACCATTCGAATTTTCTCTTCCTCCCCCTCTCTTCTCTCTTTTATTTTGCTTGAGGACAAGCAAACCTCTAAGTTTGGTGTGCTTTTCCGTGATCACTAAGCCAAGATTCATCAATATCATGGCTCCTAAGGGAAAACAAACCAATTTAAGAGGCAAGAAAGAGAATAATCCAAAGAATCTTTGGAATGAAGAGAAGTTCTTAACCAAAGAACATGAAGACCATTATCATAAAATAATGGGTCTGAGGTCAGTGATCCCGGAAGTTAAATTTGATCTGAAAGAAGATGAATATCCGGGGATCCAAGAGCAAATTCGAAACAGAGGATGGGAAGTTCTAACCAATCCTGAAACAAAGGTTGGAAGGAACATGGTTCAGGAATTCTACTCAAATCTGTGGCTAACAGATAAGCAGAGAATGACTGGAACCGCTTACCATACCTATAGAACCATGGTCAGAGGGAAAGTTATATACTTCCATCTGGACAAAATAAGAGAAATCTTCAAGTTGCCTCAACTGCAAGATGATCCTGATTCCTTTAATAGGAGGATGGTGAGAGTAGATAAGGGGTTGGATCAAGTTCTAGAGGACATATGCCTCCCTGGAACTAAGTGGATAACCAATTCTAAGGGTGTCCCAAACCAACTCAAGAGGGGAGACCTCAAACCAATTGCAAGAGGTTGGCTAGACTTTATTGGGCGTTCCATATTGCCCACTAGCAACCGTTCTGAGGTCACCATCAAGAGAGCAGTGATGATTCATTGCATCATGCTTGGAAAAGAAGTGGAGGTTCATCATATGATTGCCTGTGAGATCTACACAATTGCAAATAGGAATTCCACTGTAACCAAATTGGCTTACCCAAGCTAGATCTCCTTGCTCTGTAAAGAGGCTGGGGTGAAGATAGAAGAAGATGAACTCATACCCATAGAACATCCAATCACCAAGAAGACAATGGAAGGAACAAGAGAAGCAAGGGCGTGAAATTCAAGAGATGAAACGCCAAAAGTTCTCCTCTCAAGCTGAGGGAGCATCCACTTCTCAAAATCAATGTTGTTGAGTCCTAACTCTGTGAAAACCTCTATCATTAGGAGCCTAATTTTTTTCGTTTTTCTTGTTTTTGTTTTCTATTTTTAATTTTATCTTATATCTATATTTGAGTTTTGTTCTTAGTTCATAATTAATAAAATTAATAAAGTTTATGCCTTAAAGCTATGAATGTCCTATGAATCCATCACCTCTCTTGAAAGAAAAATGCTTTAATCACAAAAGAACAAGAAGTACAGGGTTTCAAAATTTATCTCTGAAACTAGTTGAATTAGTTTGATGTGGTGACAATACTTTTTGTTTTCTGAATGAATGCTTGAACAGTGCATATGTCTTTTGAATTTGTTGTTTTAAGAATGTTAAAATTATTGGCTCTTGAAAGAATGAGGAGAAAGAGAACTGTTATTGAGGATCTGAAAAAATCATCAAATTGATTCTTGAAGCAAGAAAAGCAGTGAAAAAAAAAAAATTTTTCGAAAAAAAAAGAAAGAAAAAGAAAAAGAAAAAGAAAGGAAAAAAGAGAAGGAAATAAAGTTGTGATCCAAGGCAACAAGAGTGTGCTTAAGAACCCTGGACACCTCTAATTGGGGACTTTAGCAAAGCTGAGTCACAATCTAAAAAGGTTCACCCAATTATGTGTCTGTGGCATGTATGTATCCGGTGGTAATACTGGAAGACAGAGTGCTTTGGGCCACAGCCAAGACTCATACACTGGCTATGTTCAAGAATCAATATACTTAACTAGGAGAATCAATAACACTATCTGAGTTCTGAATTCTTATAGATGCCAATCATTCTGAACTTCAAAGGATAGAGTGAGATGCCAAAACTGTTCGGAGGCAAAAAGCTACTAGTCCCGCTCATCTAATTGGAGCTGTGTTTCTTTGATATTTTGGAGTCTATAGTATATTCTCTTCTTTTTTATCCTATTTTGATTTTCAGTTGCTTGGGGACAAGCAACAATTTAAGTTTGGTGTTGTGATGAGCGGATAATTTGTATGCTTTTTGGCATTGTTTTTAGTATGTTTTTAGTATTTTTGAGTTAGTTTTTAGTATATTTTTATTAGTTTTTAATTAAAATTCACTTTTCTGGACTTTACTATGAGTTTGTGTGTTTTTCTGTGATTTCAGGTATTTTCTGACTGAAATTGAGGGTCCTGAGCAAAAATCTGATCCAGAGACTGAAAAGGACTGCAGATGCTGTTGGATTCTGACCTTCCTGCACTCGAAGTGGATTTTCTGGAGCTACAGAAGCCCAATTGGCGCGCTCTCAACGGCATTGGAAAGTAGACATCCTGGGCTTTCCAGCAATATATAATAGTCCATACTTTGCCCAAGATTTGATGGCCCAAACCGGCGCTCAAAGTCACCTACAGAAATTCCAGCGTTAAACGCCGGAACTGGCATAAAATTTGGAGTTAAACGCCCAAACTGGCATGAAAGCTGGCGTTTAACTCCAGAAAAGGTCTCTACACGAAATTCCTTCATTGCTCAACCCAAGCACACACCAAGTGGGCCCGGAAGTGGATTTTTCTGTCATTTACTCAATTCTGTAAACCTTAGGACACTAGTTTACTATTAATAGGATCTTTTGACATTGTATCCGGACCTTATGACCTCATAACATTTTGTACACGTTTCTTTCCACAGTATGAGCCTCTAAACCCCATGGTTGGGGGTGAGGAGCTCTGCTGTGTCTTGATGGATTAATGCAATTACTACTGTTTCTTATTCAATCATGCTTGCTTCGATTCTAAGATAACACTTGTTCTTAATCCGGATGAATGTGATGATCCGTGACAATCATCATCATTCTCAACTATGAACACGTGCCTGACAACCACCTCTGTTCTATCTTAGATTGAGTAGTTATCTCTTGGGTTCTTTAATCGGAATCTTCGTGGTATAGGCAGGACCTGATGGCAGCATTCAAGAGAATCCGGAAGATCTAAACCTTGTCTGTGGTATTCTGAGTAGGATTCAATGATTGAATGACTGTGACGTGCTTCAAACCTGTAACCTACTGGGCGTTAGTGACAGACGCAAAAGAGGGATTCTATTCCGGTAGGGGAGGGAACCAAACCGGTGATTGGTAGTACTGTGACAGAGTGCGTGCATTAGCTTTCACTGCGAGGATGGGAGGTAGCCATTGACAACGGTGAAACCCTACACGAGCTTGCCATGGAAGGAGACTTGCGTGTTTGATGAAGAAGACAGTAGGAAAGCAGAGATTCGGAAGATGGAGCATCTCCAAAACCCCAACCTATTCTCCATTACTGCAAAACAAGTAATCATTTCATGTTCTTTTGCTTTTCACAATCAATCCTGATAATTTCTGATCTCCTGACTAAGATTTACAAGATAACCATAGCTTGCTTCAAGCCGACAATCTCCGTGGGATCGACCCTTGCTCACGCAAGGTATTACTTGGACGACCCAGTGCACTTGCTGGTTAGTTGTGCGGGATTGCAAAAGTGTTATTGCAATTTCGTGCACCAACTGTTCACAACTTTTTATGCATCTACTACAAAACACAAAAGTGCAATTCACAAAAATGCAATATGATATTATTCATCTACGACTAAACACAACATACAATTGACTAAGCTAACAATTAAGTTGTACAAACAAATTTATATGAAACATCTACCTACAATGTTAACTCAAATAATTTATTAAGCAAATTTGAAAGAGAGTGGAAAGAGTTTACCATGGTGGGGTGTCTCCCACCTAGCACTTTTAGTTTAAGTCCTTAAGTTGGATATTTTGAGGCGCTTATTGTCATGGTGGCTTATGTTTGTACTCATCCTTGAATCTCCAAGGATCCTTCCTTCTCAATTGGTTGACAGAATTTCCAACCATTTTCATCGAGC
This sequence comes from Arachis stenosperma, assembly GCF_014773155.1. Lineage (NCBI taxonomy): Eukaryota > Viridiplantae > Streptophyta > Magnoliopsida > Fabales > Fabaceae > Arachis > Arachis stenosperma. The sequence continues at coordinate 99,639,670 of NC_080377.1, forward strand.
TTGGGCAAAGTTCTACCCAAGATATGAGTTCCCATAGTTGGTCTTCACATAGCGAACCGGGATCCCATATCTTATCTTCACACCCATCCGTTAGTTGAGTTTCATGATTTTTTCGTACGGGTGGTTGACATAAGGGTGATTGCCACATAGAATTCTCTTTATTCCACCGATGCTTCCTTCTAAACCCATATACGGTGATTTCTGTCCCATCCTCATTCTTATACCTTAGGGTCTTGGCCTTTATGATTTTTATACCGAATTTCCAACCACTACACAACTCTCGCCTATTCTTAACTCCACAAAGAGCTCTAAGTTGACCATCATTTTCAATTAAACCATATTCAAGTGAAAAAGTGAAGTTTAGGGATGAGAGTTTTACCCACTTGAATGTTGTATTGGATGGTGACTTGGGAAGGGAGACCTCCCCACATTTAGACAATGCAAGGTCCACTTCTTTAGGCTCTTCTTTGGTTGTTTCCACCTCTTCACAAACTTCTTCAGTTTCAACCTTATCCCCTTTTTCACTTGGCTTGGTGTTGTCTTCAAGAACTTCATCTTGGCCAATGGGAGGTGATTCAATTTGGGATAGGAATTCATTGATGAATGAATCCATCGCTTGATCAACCTCTTCATAGTCTTCAATCTCAATATACACCATGCCATTTCCGTCTTCCTTGGGAGGTTGTGCACGCTCTTTTATAATTTTAACTTCATGTCCAATGGGAGGGGATTCCATTGTAGAGAGAAATTCATCCATGATTGAATCCATTTCTTGATAAGCTTCTTCCAAATCTCCAACGATAGTATGCCTTGGAGGTTGCGCACCCTCCTCAACATCAATATCAAGCTTCTTGGAAGAGTTCTCCATGATGCTACATTCCCATGGACTTTCAACATCTCCCAAATCTTCAACCACTTCTTCCTTTTCTTCAATGATCATAGGTTCCTCCCATTGTTCTAACGCAAAAATTAACTCCTCATTCTCCACCGAATTTTTCAATTTCTCCTTCATGCTTTACTCTTCTTTTGACTTTTCACATGTTTTCACGGAAATACCTTGAGTATTCAAACATTGGCGGACTAGAGTGTGCACCACCTTGGTCAAATTGGTCACAAACTCAAGTGTATCCCGCTTCATGGCTTCTTGTCCTTGGAGTAACAAAGTGAGAGGATCGTCTATTGGGGCTTGGGGTGAGTAAGAAGGGTCATTATTTTGGGAAGATGGTTTATGGTAGGAAGGTGGTTCTTCTTGGTGAAATTGTGGAGGTGGTGTGCATCGAGGTGGTTCTTGGTAGTAGTGATCTTGGAATTGTGGTTCCATGTATGGCTCATATGGTTCAAAAGTTGGATGTTGTGGTGAATATGGATTGGGTTCATATGGAAGTGTTTGGTGAAAATAGGCTTGTGAGTGTGGTAGAGGTTGATGTTGATGGTATGTCTCATAGGCGTATGGTGGTGGTGCTTGAAAGTTACAAGGAGATTCACCATAGCACTTTGATTGGTGTGCATCATAGAATGGCTCTTCTTCATAGTGCATTGGTGGGGGTTGTTGCCAAGAAGATTGATCATATGCATATGGCTCCTCCCACCTTTGATTGTCCCATCCGTGATACACATCTTCATTGAAGTTCTCATCACCTACAACATAGTTGTAATCACACTCATAGCCAAAGTGAGAATTCATGGTGGAAAGAGAAAATAAAATTCTACAACTAGCAAATAAAGCAAAAAGCAAGATATTCACACTATTCACATATGTACAATAACCAATAACATAACACCATTGCACATCCCCGGCAACGGCGCCATTTTGATGATTAGATTTTTGACGGTTTAGAATTTCACTAATGAAATCTCGTTGTAAAGTATAGTTTCTAAACCAACAATAACCCTTTCATACAAAAGATTGTTTGTCACAAGTAACAAACCCCTAAATTTATAAACCGAAGTATTCAAACCTCAGGTCGTTCTCCCTAGGGATTACAATAAAGTGTCTTGTTATTGGTTATGAGTTATTTTGGGGTTTTGGATAAGAAGCATGAAAAGTAAATGACAATGAAAATAAACTAACAACTAATAAAGCTCTTGGTAAGATATGAGAACTCGAAGTCCTATCCTAGTTATCCTCCTCAATTGTGATGAGAATTGTTCATTGCTACCACTTAGTTAACCTCTAACCATGGGGGAAGTCAAGTGGATGAATCAATTTGATTCTTCAAGTCCTAATCAACTCCTAGAGGAATGACTAGCTTTAGGGGCATTCAAATCAATTAGCAACTTCTAATTATCAATCAACAAAGGGATTAGATAACTCAAGAGTCACTAATTACTCTACCTAGGCCAAGAGGAACAAAACCTACACTAGAACCCAACCAAGCATTTCATCAAACACTTGGAAGGCATAAAAGGAAAGCATAGTAATTCAACAACAAGAATGAAATCTAGCAACAATTATTGCAAAGAATTAACAACAACAAATCAAGGAAATCACAATTATCATGAATTACCTCAAATTTCATTATTGAAAGAAAACAAATGAACAACAATCTATCCAAAACAAAATGAAGAATTACAATTATTAAAGTGCATAACTAGAAAGGGGAAGAGGAGAAGATTAAGACTTGATGAAGGAAAAGTGAATTGAGGCAAGAATTAAACCAAGATCTACGAAGAGAGATTAATCTAACCCTAATCCTAATTCTAGAGAGAAGTGAGAGCTTCTCTCTCTAAACTAACTCTAAACTAATCCTAAGTATACTATATGCTAGAGTTCATGCCTTCCCCTCAATCCTTGATCCTTTTATTCTTTTCTCTTAGCAATTGGCGCCAAAATGGGTTCAGAAACCCTCTCAAATCGTCAGGCACGTGTTGCATTAATGAATTCATGTGCGTTCATCGACGCGTGCACGCACGGTACGCGTGCGCGTCCCTGGCCGATTCTGCAATGTGCGCGCGAGCGCCTTGTTCGCGTGCGCGTGCTTGGTCGAGATCAATTCTTTGGTTTTTGTGCTTCTCTCCACTTGCATGCTTTCTTCCTTGCTCCTTTGATCCATGGCTAGCCTATTTCACCTGAGATTACTAGCAAACACATCAAGGCATCTTATGGAATCAAGGATGAATTAAAATTATCAAAATAAGGCTTAAAAAGCATGTTTTTACACTTAAGCACAAATACGGGAGAGATTACAAAACCATGCCAATTCATAGGTTAAATGCGAGAAAAGGTTATCAAAATACTCTAAATTCAATACAAGATAAACCCTAAAAATGGGGTTTATCAGACAGGCATGCATCATATGCATTTGTATGTTTTGTTTGGGTTTGAACTTGTTTTGGCTTGCCTAATTGCTAAACTATCTTTAACTGCTACTTGAACTATTTGCTGTAACTGCTACCTAAACATGTGCTTTCCTTGTCTCTCTTGCCTGTGTTTGTCTTGGCATACTACATTTGAGAATGAACTTTGGTGCTGAATTAATGGTTGTGTTGTTTGGTTGCGTGGTTGATTTCTGATTGAGATTTTCTTATAAGAAAGGAAAGGTTTCTGATTTCTGAAAGATTAAACATTGTTTCTTTAAAAAGGTTTTGAACGATTGCCTGTTGGTTTTTAAAAGATTCATAAGGCAATGATAATCACTGAGCTTAAAAACAGTTTTCTTATTAAATATCTTTTTGTGACAACTTTGAAACTCCGTGGTGAGACTGTGTGGTTAGGTTCTCATCCCCTACAGCTTTACCTTTTCAGGAACCGAATGAAGCATTATGAAGAGTTATACTACGTTTGGTTTATATGTTGCTGTATTAATTAGATTATTTTCTTCCCTCGTCTTTTGTTATTACAAGTTTGTAAGAGGGATAGGAGTTGTATGTTTTATATGTATATTATATTATGAAATATTATGTAAGAAGTCTTGTACATGAATCTATGCGTGCTTGTATTTTTCTTAAGATAAAGTTTTTATTTCTAGTTTTCAAAGAAATCAGCAATACGATGTCGAGTCACAGGCTCCTATTTTAATATTTAGTATATAAAGTAGTCGTAATACTTCTTGCTATCAGAGTGGCGCAGCCGGAAGTGTGACATTCTGGTATTGAGTTATGATATCAGAGTAGTTCATCCTAATTAGAGCCTTGGGGATGGACTGACCATGCTTCATTGCATTCTCTGAGTGTCTGTCATGTTGTAGGTCTTGTCCAAGTAACAAGAATTAGAATTTTATGCACATGACTGCCTGTTAATTAATACTGTTAGCTTATTGTTGCATATCTGTTGATGTTAAGTCTGGCCAACTTAATGTTGATGGCTTATGTGAACGGGAAGTTAATAGGTTATTATAGGTGAATTGGAATTGATAAGTAATAGGTAACGCTTATCGCACGGCTTGGGGACGTTAGGAGTTAATTCTCGAGGATATACTATTACGTGTCTCGAAAATTCTACTGATGACTTATAACTTGTTCTTTCATAGTGTGCCTTGAAAATCCTTATTTGAGATTTCTTTTTGAAAATTAGTTTGATTATTTCTCAACTTTATCTCTTGTTGAAATGCATTCTCGTTTAATCCTAACTGCTTATGTTTACTTAAATTCTTTGGAGGATTTGTTTGTCTTTTCAAACTCTTTTTGATTCATGTAGTCTTTTATAAAAATTTGAAATTATTTAATGCAAAAAAAGCACTTGGAATTTTAGTTTTAAACTTTTTTTTAAAAGAGATTTTCGATTTTCTTCGAAGAAATTTCAACTCAATCCTTTCTTACCTAATTGTACCTATAATCATTCTTTAAATTTTGATAAAGGTATTTTGGATTTAGCATGTCTTTATTCATATGTATTTGTAAAACCATACCTCAAATTTTATTTTTCAAACAGAATTTGAAATTCCTTTCAATTTTACCGTAATTTCTCTATACATTCCCAATTGACTAAATGCTTGAATACCTTTTGAAATTTCTAAAGAATTACTTGTGGTTCTTAGTCCAATTAGATTTCATCTTTTAAAATTCACATATTTTGTCTTTACCTTAGAAATAGTTTTGGCAAAAAAAAAAAATTTGATTTCCTAACAACCTCGATTTGTTTTTATGCAAATTCTTAATTGATTATGTAAAGTACCTTTTAAGGTTTTCGAGAAAATATTTCATCCTTAATCTAGCTAATTTTCATTTTCACAAATTTTGCATAATTTAGTTCGACTTGAATTTGTTTTAACATGACACAATATTTACGTTTTTGATGATTCCCTTGAGTTTTGTAAAACAATTACCGTGTTCTTTGATGCATGAAAACTTGTCTCTCAACAAATTTCCCTTCGGCAAGTATACCGAATTGTCGTCAAGTAAAACTCACAATAGAGTGAGGTCGAATCCCACAAGGATTGATTGGTCAGGCAACTTTAGTTAGAAGAATATACTAGTTGAGCTAAACAGAATTGAGATTGAGATGCAAAAATTTAAATGACTAGAAGGTAAATAACAGAATTTAAAGTGCAGAATCTTAAATGGGGAGTTGGGGTAATTAGCAGGAAATTAAATAGCAGAAAGTAAATAGAATGGGTAAGATCAGAAATGGGGAGATCATTGGGTTTAGGAGATGTTGCATTCTCCGGATCAAGTTCATTCTCATCTCTTCCTCAATCAATGCATTCATTAATCTCCTTGGCAATCTTAAGTGATTGGATCCCAATTCCTTGGCAATCCAATCTCTCTAAGCTTGAACAATTGCCCAATTCCTTGATTTAATTGCTCATGGGAAGAGATGAAAGTGTGGTCACTGATTATACCACATGTATTTCCCAATCAAAGTGTTTGGAGGATTAAATGTCACAATATCCATCCAAACCCCAATTGGGTCCAACATGAGAAATCATTTCTAGCATGATTTCCTCATCCCTTTTCCAAGGTTCAAAGGAGATCCAATTATGGAGAGTTTCTTTTCCAAGACAACTAACCAATTGAATTAAGATCGAAAGCTTTCTAGTAAGATCAAGAGAAAAGAAAGAAGAAGAAGAATGAAAACTATAATTGATCCATCAAATTACAACAGAGCTCCCTAACCCAATGAAAGGGGTTTAGTTGTTCATAGCTCTAGGAATAAAAAATGGCAGAAAAGAAGAACCCATACTAGAAGTACAGAAAAGTAAATATGTAGAGAGTAGTTCCCAAAAGTGCTAAGCTTATCTCTAGTTCAAAACTACTCCTATATATACTACTCCTCATGATCTTCTAGTGAGTTCTTCAAGTCTTGGATGTGGGCTCTGGACCTTGAGTTGAAGCAATTCTCATCTTTAGTGGGCCCAGCTTGCAGAGAAATATGAATTAGGCTTGGGCATTTAGTGAGATTAACGTTGAATACATTTTGGGTGCGAGAACGTCAGTGGCATTCACTTTTTCCACTAACGTTCCACCCTTATATACCCACGTTAATCCCAACGTTAGAATCTTAACGTGACTTCTAACGTTTCTGGTGCGCGAAATTGTGAACAATACTTTTTCACAACTCTCATAATCCCCGGTAATGGCTCCAAGAACTTGGTAGCTCAATACCATGGCATTACACAACTTCGCACAACTAACCAGCAAGTGCACTGGGTCGTCCAAGTAATACCTTACGTGAGTAAGGGTCGATCCCACGGAGATTGTTAGCATTGAAGCAAGCTATGGTCATCTTGTAAATCTTAGTCAGGCAAACTCAAATGTATATGATGATGAACGAAAATAACATAGAAGATAAGGATAGTGATACTTATGTATATCATTGGTGTAAGAGTTTCAGACAAGCGTATGAAGATGCCTTCCCTTCCGTCTCTCTGCTTTCCTACTGCCTTCATCCAATCCTTCTTACTCCTTTCCATGGCAAGCTCGTGTAGGGTTTCACTGTTGTCAGCAGCTACCTCCCATCCGCGCAGTGAAAGCTAATGCACGCACTCTGTCACAGTACTGCCAATCACCGGTTTGGTTCCCTCCCCTACCGGAATAGAATCACTCTTTTGCGTCTGTCACTAACGCCCAGTAGGTTACAGGTTTGAAGCATGTCACAGTCATTCAATCATTGAATCCTACTCAGAATACCACAGACAAGGTTAGACCTTCCGGATTCTCTTGAATGCCGCCATCAGTTCTTGCCTATACCACGAAGACTCTGATCTCACGGAATGGTTGGCTCGTTTGTCAGGCGAGCACTCGGTTGTCAGGCGATCAACCATGCATCGTGCAATCAGGAATCCAAGAGATATTCACTAAGCCTCAGATGCTTGTAGAACAAGAATGGTTGTCAGTCACCTTGTTCATGGGTGAGAATGGTGATGGACGTCAATCATCACCTTCATCATGTTGAAGAACAAGTGATATCTTGGACAAAGAATAAGCGGAGTTGAATGGAAGAACAATAGTAATTGCATTAATACTCGAGGTACAGCAGAGCTCCACACCTTAATCTATGGTGTGTAGAAACTCCACCGTTGAAAATACATAAGAACAAGGTCTAGGCATGGCCGAATGGCCAGCCTCCCAAAGAGGGTTCAATCATAAAAACATGATCAAAAGATTCTCCAGATCTCCCTAATACAATAGTAAAAGGTCCTACTTATAGATAACTAGTAGCCTAAGGTGTACAAAGATGAGTAAATGACATAAAAATCCACTTCCGGGCCCACTTGATGTGTGCTTGGGCTGAGCAATGAAGAAATTTCGTGTAGAGACTCTCCTTGGAGTTAAACGCCAGCTTTAGTGCCAGTTTGGGCGTTTAACTCCCAATTAGGTGCCAGTTCCGGCGTTTAACGCTGGAATTTCTTGAGGTGACTTTGAACGCCGGTTTGGGCCATCAAATCTTGGGCAAAGTATGGACTATTATATATTGCTGGAAAGCCCAGGATGTCTACTTTCCAACGCCGTTGAGAGCGCGCCAATTGGGCTTCTGTAGCTCCAGAAAATCTACTTCGAGTGCAGGGAGGTCAGAATCCAACAGCATCTGCAGTCCTTTTGAGTCTCTGGATCAGATTTTTGCTCAGGTCCCTCAATTTCAGCCAGAAAATACCTGAAATCACAGAAAAACACACAAACTCATAGTAAAGTCCAGAAAAGTGAATTTTAACTAAAAACTAATAAAAATATACTAAAAACTAACTAGATCATACTAAAAATATACTAAAAACAGTGCCAAAAAGTATACAAATTATCCGCTCATCACAACACCAAACTTAAATTGTTGCTTGTCCCCAAGCAACTGAAGATCAAATAAGATAAAAAGAAGAATATGCAATGAACTCCAAAAACATCTATGAAGATCAGTATTAATTAGATGAGCGGGGCTTTTATCTTTTTGCCTCTGAATAGTTTTGGCATCTCACTCTATCCCTTGTAATTCAGAATGATTGGCTTCTTTAGGAACTTAGAATCCAGATAGTGTTAATGATTCTCCTAGTAAAGTATGATGATTCTTGAACATAGCTATTTTTTTTTTTTAGTCTTGGCTGTGGCCCAAAGCACTCTGTCTTCCAGTATTACCACCGGATACATACATGCCACAGACACATAATTGGGTGAACCTTTTCAGATTGTGACTCAGCTTTGCTAAAGTCCCCAATTAGAGGTGTCCAGGGTTCTTAAGCACACTCTTATTTGCCTTGGATCACAACTTTATTTCTTTCTTTTTCTCTCTTTTTTTTCGGTTTTTTTTTTTTTTTTTTTTTGCTTTTTCTTGCTTCAAGAATCATTTCTAATGATCTTTCAGATCCTCAGTAACATGTCTCCTTTTTCATCATTCTTTCAAGAGCCAACATTCATGAACCACAAGTTCAAAAGACATATGCACTGTTCAAGCATACATTCAAAGAACAAAAGTGTTGCCACCACATCAAAATAATTAAACTATTATAAAATTCAGAATTCATGCAATTCTTTCCTTTTCAATTAAGCACGTTTTTATTTAAGAGAGGTGATGGATTCATAGGACATTCATAACTTTAAGGCATAGACACTAAGACACTAATGATCACAAGACACAAACATGGACAAACATAAAGCATAAAAATCGAAAAACAGAAGAATAAAGAACAAGGAAATCAAGGAACGGGTCCACCTTAGTGATGGCGGCTCTTTCTTGCTCTTGAAGATCCTATGGAGTGCTTGAGCTCCTCAACGTCTCTTCCTTGTCTTTGTTGCTCCTCCCTCATGATTCTTTGGTCTTCTTTAATTTCATGGAGGAGAATGGAGTGTTCTTGATGCTCCACCCTTAGTTGTCCCATGTTGGAACTCAACTCTCCTAGGGAGGTGTTTAATTGCTCCCAATAATTTTGTGGAGGGAAGTGCATCCCTTGAGGCATCTCAGGGATCTCTTGATGAGAGGGGTCTCTTGTGTACTCCATCCTTTTCTTGGTGATGGGCTTGTCCTCATCAATGGGGGTATCTCCCTCTATGTCAACTCCAACTGAATAACAGAGGTGACGGATGAGATGAGGAAAGGCTAATCTTGCCAAAGTGGAGGTCTTGTCCGCCACCTTGTAGAGTTCTTGGGCTATAACCTCATGAACCTCTACTTCTTCTCCAATCATGATGCTATGGATCATGATGGCCCGGTCTATGGTAACTTCTGACCGGTTGCTAGTGGGAATGATTGAGCGTTGTATGAACTCTAACCATCCTCTAGCCACGGGCTTGAGGTCATGCCTTCTCAATTGAACCGGCTTTCCTCTTGAATCTTGCCTCCATTGTGCGCCCTCTTCACATATGGTTGTGAGGACTTGGTCCAACCTTTGATCAAAGTTGACCCTTCTAGTGTAAGGATGCTCATCTCCTTGCATCATAGGCAAGTTGAACGCCACCCTCACACTCTCCGGACTAAAATCCAAGTATTTCCCCCGAACCATAGTGAGATAATTCTTTGGATTCGGGTTCACACTTTGGTCATGGCTCTTGGTGATCCATGCATTGGCATAGAACTCTTGAACCATCAAGATTCCGACTTGTTGAATGGGGTTGGTGAGTACTTCCCAACCTCTTCTTCGGATCTCATGGCGGATCTCCGGATATTCACCCTTTTTGAGTGAAAAGGGGACCTCGGGGATCACCTTCTTCAAGGCCACAACTTCATAGAAGTGGTCTTGATGCACCCTTGAGAGGAATCTATCCATCTCCCATGACTCGGAGGTGGAAGCTTTTGCCTTCCCTTTCCTCTTTTTAGAGGTTTCTCCGGCCTTGGATGCCATAAATGGTTATGAAAAAGCAACGCTTTTACCACACCAAACTTAAAATGTTTGCTCGTCCTCGAGCAAAGGAAGAAAGAAGAGAGTAGAAGAAGAAGAAATGAGGAAGAGGGAGATGGTAGTGTGTTCGGCCAAGAAGGGTAAGAAAGGGTGTTTAGGTTGTGTGAAAATGAAGAGTTGAAGAAGGGTATTTATAGGAGAGAGGGGGGTAATGGTTCGGCCATGGAGGGTGGGTTTGGGAGGGAAAGTGGTTTGAATTTGAAGGGTGAGGTTGGTGGGGATTTATGAAGGATGGATGTGAGTGGTGAAGAGAAAGATGGGATTTGATAGGTGAAGGGTTTTTGGGGAAGAGGTATTGAGGTGATTGGTGAATGGGGGAAGAAGAGAGAGATTGATGGTGGGGTCCTGTGGGGTCCACAGATCCTGTGGTGTCAAGGAAAAGTCATCCCTGCACCAAATGTTGCTCAAAATCACGTTTTGAGCCATTTCTGGCGTTAAACGCCGGGCTGATGCCCATTCCTGGCGTTTAACGCCAGGTTGTTGCCCTTTACTGGCGTTTAATGCCAGTCTGGTGCCCCTTTCTGGCGTTAAACGCCCAGAATGGTGCCAGACTGGGCGTTAAACGCCCAACAGCTAGCATTACTGGCGTTTGAACGCCAGCTTCTTCTCCTCCAGGGTGTGCTGTTTTTCTTCCTGTTTTTCATTCTGTTTTTGCTTTTTTCATTGTTTTTGTGACTTCTTATGATCATCAACCTACAAAAAAGATAAAATAACAAAAGAAAATAGTTAACTATAAAACATTGGGTTGCCTCCCAACAAGCGCTTCTTTAATGTCATTAGCTTGACAGAGGACTCTCATGGAGCCTCAGAAATACTCAGAACCGTGTTGGAACCTCCCAACACCAAACTTAGAGTTTGAATTTGGGGGTTCAACACCAAACTTAGAGTTTGGTTGTGGCCTCCCAACACCAAACTTAGAGTTTGACTGTGGGGGCTCTGCTTGGCTCTGTTTTGAGAGAAGCTCTTCATGCTTCCTCTCCATGATGATAAAGGGATGTCCTTGGGCCTTAAACACCAAGGATTCTTCATTCACTTGAATGATCAACTCTCCTCTATCAACATCAATCACAGCCTTTGCTGTGGCTAGGAAGGGTCTGCCAAGGATGATTGATTCATCCATGCACTTCCCAGTCTCTAGGACTATGAAATCAGTAGGGATGTAATGGTCTTCAACTTTTACCAGAACATCCTCTACAAGTCCATAGGCTTGTTTTCTTGAGTTGTCTGCCATCTCTAATGAGATTCTTGTAGCTTGCACCTCAAAGATCCCTAATTTCTCCATTACAGAGAGGGGCATGAGGTTTACACTTGACCCTAAGTCACACAAGGCCTTCTTGAAGGTCATGGTGCCTATGGTACAAGGTATAGAAAACTTCCCAGGATCTTGCCTCTTTTGAGGCAGTTTCTGCCTAGACAAGTCATCCAGTTCTTTGGTGAGCAAGGGAGGTTCATCCTCCCAAGTCTCATTTCCAAATAACTTGTCATTCAGTTTCATGATTGCTCCAAGGTATTTAGCAACTTGCTCTTCAGTGACATACTCATCCTCTTCAGAGGAAGAATACTCATCAGAGCTCATGAATGGCAGAAGTAAGTCCAATGGAATCTCTATGGTCTCATTTTGAGCCTCAGATTCCCATTGTTCCTCATTGAGGAACTCAGAGGAGATTGGTACACGCCCACTGAGGTCTTCCTCAGTGGCGTCTTCCTCCTCTCTTTCCTCTCCATATTCGGCCATGTCTATGGCTTTGCACTCTCCTTTTGGATTTTCTTCTGTATTACTTGGGAGAGTGCTAGGAGGGAGTTCAGTAACTTTCTTGCTCAGCTGACCCACTTGTCCTTCCAAATTTCTGATGGAGGACCTTGTTTCATTCATGAAACTTTGAGTGGTCTTTATTAGATCAGAGACCATTGTTGCTAAGTCAGAAGTATTCTGCTTAGAATTCTCTGTCTGTTGCTGAGAAGATGATGGAAAAGGCTTGCCATTGCTAAACCTGTTTCTTCCACCATTATTGTTATTGAAACCTTGTTGAGGTCTCTCTTGAGTCTTCCATGAGAAATTGGGGTGATTTCTCCATGAAGAATTGTAGGTGTTTCCATAGGGTTCTCCTAGGTAATTCACCTCTTCCATTGAAGGGTTCTCAGGATCATAGGCTTCTTCCTCAGATGAAGCTTCCTTAGTACTGCTTGGTGCATTTTGCATTCCAGACAGACTTTGAGAGATCAAATTGACTTGTTGAGTCAATATCTTGTTCTGAGCCAATATGGCATTCAGAGTGTCAATCTCAAGAACTCCTTTCTTCTGATTAGTCCCATTATTCACAGGATTCCTTTCAGAAGTGTACATGAATTGGTTATTTGCAACCATTTCAATCAATTCTTGAGCTTCTGCAGGCGTCTTCTTCAGATGAAGAGATCCTCCAGCAGAGCTATCCAAAGACATCTTGGATAGTTCAGAGAGACCATCATAGAAAATACCTATGATGCTCCATTCAGAAAGCATGTCAGAAGGACATCTTCTGATCAATTGTTTGTATCTTTCCCAAGCTTCGTAGAGGGATTCTCCATCCTTCTGTCTGAAGGTTTGGACTTCCACTATAAGCTTACTCCATCTTTGTGGTGGAAAGAACTTTGCCAAGAAGGCATTGACTAGCTTTTCCCAAGAGTCCAGGCTTTCTTTAGGTTGAGAGTCCAACCATATCCTAGCTCTGTCTCTTACAGCAAAAGGGAATAACATCAGTCTATAGACCTCAGGGTCAACCCCATTAGTCTTGACTGTGTCACAGATTTGCAAGAATTCAGCTAAAAACTGATGAGGATCTTCCATTGGAAGTCCATGGAACTTGCAATTCTGTTGCATTAGAGAAACTAATTGAGGCTTAAGCTCAAAGTTGTTTGCTCCAATGGCAGGGATAGAGATGCTTCTCCCATAGAAATCAGGAGTAGGTGCAGTAAAGTCACCCAGCACCTTCCTTGCATTGTTGGCATTGTTGTTGTTTTCGGTTGCCATGGGTTCTTCTTCCTTGAAGAATTCGGTCAGGTCCTCTAAAGAGAGTTGTGCTTTGGCTTCTCTTAGCTTTCTCTTCAGGGTCCTCTCAGGTTCAGGATCAGCTTCAACAAGAATGCCTTTGTCTCTGCTCCTGCTCATATGAAAGAGAAGAGAACAAGAAAATGTGGAATCCTCTATGTCACAGTATAGAGATTCCTTGAAGTGTCAGAGGAAAAGAGAAATAGTAAGAAGAAGGAGAAGAAGAATTCGAACTTTAATTAGATAAGGTTCGAATTGTGCATTAAGAAGGAGTAGTACTCCATAAATAGAAGGATGTGGGAAGGAGGGAAGTGGATTTTCGAAAATTCATTTAAAAGATTTTGAAAACATTTTGAAAATTTGATTGATAATTTTCGAAAATTAAAAGTGAAAAAGAAATCAAGTGATTTTTTGAAAAAGATTTTGAAATTGGAAATTAAAAAGATTTGATTGAAAACTATTTTGAAAAAGATGAGGTTAAAAAGATTTAATTGAAAAGTTATGGTTTTAAAAAGATGTGATTGAGAAGATATGATTTGAAAACAATTTTAAAGGATATGATTTGAAAACAATTTGAAAAGATATGATTTTTAAAAATTAATGACTTGCCTAACAAGAAAAGATATGATTCAAGCATAAAACCTTCCTTAACAGAAAAGGCAAAAAATGTTCAATCAAATCATCAATTGTTAGTAAGTATCTTTGAAAAAGGAAAGAAATTGATTTTGAAAACATTTGATTGAAAAGATATGATTTGAAAAAGATTTGATTTTGAAAAACTTTGAAAACTTGAAAAAAAATTGAATTGAAAACAAAATCTTCCTCCTAGCACCATCCTGGCGTTAAACGCCCAGAATGGTATACATTCTGGCGTTTAACGCCCAAAATGCTACCTCTTTGGGCGTTAAACGCCCAACCAGGTGCCCTGGCTGGCGTTTAAACGCCAGTCTGCCTTCTTCACTGGGCATTTTTGAATGCTCAGCTTTTTCTGTATAATTCCTCTGCAGTATGTTCTGAATCTTCAATTCCTTGTATTATTGACTTGAAAAGACACAAATTAAAAATATTTTTGGATTTTTAATAATCAAAATGCAACAAGAATCAAATAACAATGCATGCAAGACACCAAACTTAGCAGTTTGTGTACTACTGACACTATATGAGACACATAAACACTCAAGTCAATAGAATTTAAAGATCAAAACAAGAAATATATGCATGGATTCGAAAAAATGTAACAAAAACATGCATTTGACACCAAACTTAAGATGAGACACTAGATTTAAGCAGGAAACATCAAATATTTTTGGTTTTTATGATTTTGTAAATTTTTTTGTGTTTTTCGAAAATTAAGTGGGAAAAGGTATCAAAATCCTTGATGAGAATTCCAGGAATCAGTGCAATGCTAGTCTAAGACTCCGGTCCAGGAATTAGACATGGCTTCACAGCCAGCCAAGCTTTCAAAGAAAGCTTCGGTCCAAAACACTAGACATGACCAAAGGTCAGCCAAATCTTAGCAGATCACTGCTCCAAAAGCAAGATTGATGAAAATCAACAAGCTCTTGTGGTGATAAGTTGAAACCTCGGTCCAATCAGATTAGACATGGCTTCTCAGCCAGCCAGATTTCAACAAATCATCATGAAACTCTAGAATTCATCTTCAAGAATTTCGAAAAAAATAAATACCTAATCTAAGCAACAAGATGAACCGTCAGTTGTCCAAACTAGAACAATCCCAGGCATTGTTACCAAAAGCTTGCTCAAAACTTGAACAATCCCCGGCAACGGCGCCAAAAACTTGGTGCGCGAAATTGTGAACAATACTTTTTCACAACTCTCATAATCCCCGGTAATGGCTCCAAGAACTTGGTAGCTCAATACCATGGCATTACACAACTTCGCACAACTAACCAGCAAGTGCACTGGGTCGTCCAAGTAATACCTTACGTGAGTAAGGGTCGATCCCACGGAGATTGTTAGCATTGAAGCAAGCTATGGTCATCTTGTAAATCTTAGTCAGGCAAACTCAAATGTATATGATGATGAACGAAAATAACATAGAAGATAAGGATAGTGATACTTATGTATATCATTGGTGTAAGAGTTTCAGACAAGCGTATGAAGATGCCTTCCCTTCCGTCTCTCTGCTTTCCTACTGCCTTCATCCAATCCTTCTTACTCCTTTCCATGGCAAGCTCGTGTAGGGTTTCACTGTTGTCAGCAGCTACCTCCCATCCGCGCAGTGAAAGCTAATGCACGCACTCTGTCACAGTACTGCCAATCACCGGTTTGGTTCCCTCCCCTACCGGAATAGAATCACTCTTTTGCGTCTGTCACTAACGCCCAGTAGGTTACAGGTTTGAAGCATGTCACAGTCATTCAATCATTGAATCCTACTCAGAATACCACAGACAAGGTTAGACCTTCCGGATTCTCTTGAATGCCGCCATCAGTTCTTGCCTATACCACGAAGACTCTGATCTCACGGAATGGTTGGCTCGTTTGTCAGGCGAGCACTCGGTTGTCAGGCGATCAACCATGCATCGTGCAATCAGGAATCCAAGAGATATTCACTAAGCCTCAGATGCTTGTAGAACAAGAATGGTTGTCAGTCACCTTGTTCATGGGTGAGAATGGTGATGGGCGTCAATCATCACCTTCATCATGTTGAAGAACAAGTGATATCTTGGACAAAGAATAAGCGGAGTTGAATGGAAGAACAATAGTAATTGCATTAATACTCGAGGTACAGCAGAGCTCCACACCTTAATCTATGGTGTGTAGAAACTCCACCGTTGAAAATACATAAGAACAAGGTCTAGGCATGGCCGAATGGCCAGCCTCCCAAAGAGGGTTCAATCATAAAAACATGATCAAAAGATTCTCCAGATCTCCCTAATACAATAGTAAAAGGTCCTACTTATAGATAACTAGTAGCCTAAGGTGTACAAAGATGAGTAAATGACATAAAAATCCACTTCCGGGCCCACTTGATGTGTGCTTGGGCTGAGCAATGAAGAAATTTCGTGTAGAGACTCTCCTTGGAGTTAAACGCCAGCTTTAGTGCCAGTTTGGGCGTTTAACTCCCAATTAGGTGCCAGTTCCGGCGTTTAACGCTGGAATTTCTTGAGGTGACTTTGAACGCCGGTTTGGGCCATCAAATCTTGGGCAAAGTATAGACTATTATATATTGCTGGAAAGCCCAGGATGTCTACTTTCCAACGCCGTTGAGAGCGCGCAAATTGGGCTTCTGTAGCTCCAGAAAATCCACTTCGAGTGCAGGGAGGTCAGAATCCAACAGCATCTGCAGTCCTTTTGAGTCTCTGGATCAGATTTTTGCTCAGGTCCCTCAATTTCAGCCAGAAAATACCTGAAATCACAGAAAAACACACAAACTCATAGTAAAGTCCAGAAAAGTGAATTTTAACTAAAAACTAATAAAAATATACTAAAAACTAACTAGATCATACTAAAAATATACTAAAAACAGTGCCAAAAAGTATACAAATTATCCGCTCATCAGTTTCCTACTCAATCCTTGGCAACGTTAAAGGGACTCACTTTTCCCATTAACGTTGGCTTGTGCCCCTTTTTGCAAACGTTAATGGGAATCATTTTTCCCATTAACGTTGCTTGCCTCTTGCCCCTACGTTAGATCTCACGTTAGCTTGGCTAACGTAGCTCTTAACGTGGGTATCTATCACCTTTGAGAGCGTTAGTGACACTCACCTTTGTCACTAACGCTCCAATTGCCTTAAGTCCCTACGTTAGAACCCACGTTAACTAAGTTAACGTGGCTCTTAACGTAGTAATGAAGCCATCTCCCAACATTAGTGACAAAAGTGAGTGTCACTAACGTTGGTTCTTTGAACCTAACTCCACGTTAACTTTCACGTTAACAATCTTAACGTGAGAGTTAACGCAGGCAATGCTAATGATCCAACGTTAGTGACAAAAGTGAGTGTCACTAACGTTGGCGTAGTTGATCCTCTTCCACATTAGAGTTCACGTTAACTAAGTTAACGTGACTCTTAACGTGGGGCATTGCCTAGTTTCCCAACGTTAGTGGTGTTCACTTTTACCACTAACGTTGAGGAGAAACATTATTGGAGTTCATGTTTCTCGTTAACGTGGAGTCCTCTTTTTCTTCTACGTTAAGTACCACGTTAACTTAGTTAACGTGGCTCTTAACGTAAGCTATTAATGGCTTCGTAGGCGTTATTGGTGATCACTTTTCTTATTAACGTTGCAAGCTCTTTGCCATCCCACGTTAGTAGTCACGTTAACTAAGTTAACGTGAATGCTAACGTGGTTCTTCCATGCTTCATTTGTCCTGAAATCAAGCAACTAAAGTGCATCAAAGCTCTAGCCAAAGTCATGAGATTATGCATCATCAAGTTATCATGCAATTCTGGCAAAAATCTCATGAAATCATGCAAAATTCACAATAGTTGCTTAAATGAAGGTGTAAGTGTATTTTCACCCAAAACTTGCCTTATTCACTAAGAAAATACATGAAACTACCCTAAAACAATAAAGAAAAGGTCAATGAAACTGGCCTAGATGCCCTGGCATCATTCTTCTCTATAATTTCTATTGGAGTTCTTTGAAATAAAAATTCTTTTCTATTTGCATTTTGATTCTCCCTTCCGACATACTTTATGACTTTTAACCATTCTTATTTGTTGGTCATTTCAACCATTCCTTCATATTTTTGTGAACCTTGTACTCCTCTAATTTGGTTTTAGTTTATTTTAATCTAATTTATTACTACCCTTCTCTTGCACCTCTTAGAGTTCCTAAATTAAATATTTCTTGTTATGATGCGAAATGACTCTTTCCGAAACATTTTCTCGTGCCTGTACATCGTTGCTTAGTTGCAATCTTACACCTCCTTCCAAATTCATTAGAAACATAATTTTATTGCTTATTTTTCCCTTCCTACGAATTGTATCTCTTTAAATGTACTTGTACTCATCTCAGTGTTACACATTGTCCTTAGAGGTAAAAAGACAGATGTGCTAGCTCTTTAGGGAACGACTGGTAGAAGAGAAAGTTTAAGTTTTCAGTAGCTCGATTGAAAGCTTGTTCGATGCCTTATGTCTAGTTGATCTTGTTTGAACTCCCTTGATTTAATATCCTTTTTCATATGGCCTGATTTCTTTTTAAGTACATCTTAATATTCTTGAATGTTCTTATGTGATGGCAATTTTGTTTTGATATGAACTTTTAAAACAAGTTTTGGATTCTCTTCTTAAAAAGGTTAAATCAATTTTTCTCGCTTGAATTGCATCCATAGCTATTTTTTTAAATAGACAAAGTTATTTTGAAGTTGGCATGCACTATTTTAAATAAAGTTTTGAAACCGACTTATAAGCAAATTTTTACTTCAGAATTCTTTTCTAAATAAAGTTTAACTTCTTCTTCCATATTTGCTATAGTTTTTATACACGCTTGATTGAATATAAACCTTGAAATTTTTAAACAAACATTTGATTTTCTTACAACCTTGCCATGATGTCACTGTATATCTTTGTTTGACTGGATACCTAAATGTCTTTTAAGATTTTCGAAAAATTGTTCTGGCCTTAACCGAATTAACTTTCCCTTTTCAAACCTCACCTATTTTGTCTTTAACTTGTAAATTATTTTGACAAGAGGTAATTTGATTTCCTTCCGAGTTTTATGCCTACTTTTGGTTAAGTGGTGCACCTAACTATTTTTCTCAAATATTTGAGGGAATATTTTTGTTCTTAGCTAAATCGGTATTCATTTTCTTTTAAAACTCTACATAATTTATTTTAACATGGAATTGTATTAACATAATGCCACAAATATACTTTTGTTATTTCTTTTACAAAGTGTTTGATGCGCACTTTTCCTTTGAAAATGTGAAATAATTTTTGAAATGTTTTTCATTCTCTATGAGCAATTCATTCGAAAGTATTCTTAATTCTACTCGAGACTTATAAGCCTTGTCCTTGGTCTTAGACAATCTTTTCTGTAAACCTCATATTCCTTGACTTGACTTAATTTTGCTTCAAACTACTGCACTACTTTTCCTTTTGTTATTCCTATCGGGTTTTGTTGACTTGGGAATCATTCTTGAGATTGCCAAACTAATTTTCTGGTGACACTCTTCATTTCTTATGCATTCCTGATTACTTGTGATTTCAACAATCCTTTCAAGCCTTGGCAGATTTTGTCGCTTGTTTTTTTTTAAGATCTTGTATTCTTTTGAATAAACTTGAGGATTACCTTAGAATGACGTATGACTTTTAGGGATAGCAAACGAAACTTTAAAAATGTTGTTCGTAAACATGAAAGATGGATTGGTAAGTGTGCAACGTTATGAGGAGTATATCAGTTTGTTCCTCGTAAAGGTTTGCGGATGTTAGAATTATGACGGGTTTTAGAGTTGTAAAGTGATTGATGGAGTTAGAGAGTTGAAGTTCTGAAATGGGCAAGAGATCTGTGAGCGAGCGTTATATCCGTTGTGTTATACCAACCTGTTTTATAGCCCTTTTTGCCGCACATGCTACCATTTTGTTTTGTGAACGCATATCTTAATTTGCACCCTATTTTGTTTCTCCAAGCTTTTGTAAAGTTTTGAACATTTATATATGCATACTAAGATTTCATACTTTTCTATAAAGTGTTTAAAAAGTAGAATGCAAAGACTACGTGTTACCTTATATATTACTTTAATTTTCGAGGATGAAAATTTTTATAAGGTGGGTAGGATGTTGATGAGCGGATAATTTGTACGCTTTTTGGCATTGTTTTTAGTATGTTTTTAGTAGTTTTAGTTGAGTTCTTAGTATATTTTTATTAGTTTTTAGTTAAAATTCACTTTTCTGGACTTTACTATGAGTTTGTGTGTTTTTCTGTGATTTCAGGTATTTTCTGGCTGAAATTGAGGGACCTGAGCAAAAATCTGATTCAGAGACTGAAAAGGACTGCAGATGCTGTTGGATTCTGACCTCCCTGCACTCGAAGTGGATTTTCTGGAGCTACAGAAGCCCAATTGGCGCGCTCTCAACGGCGTTGGAAAGTAGACATCCTGGGCTTTCCAGAAATATATGATAGTCCATACTTTGCCCAAGATTTGATGGCCCAAACCGGCGTTCAAAGTCACCTACAGAATTTCCAGCGTTAAACGCCGGAACTGGCACCAAAATGGGAGTTAAACGCCCAAACTGGCACCAAAGCTGGCGTTTAACTCCAAGAAGAGTCTCTACACGAAAATGCTTCATTGCTCAGCCCAAGCACACACCAAGTGGGCCCGGAAGTGGATTTTTATGTCATTTACTCATCTTTGTACACCTTAGGCTACTAGTTCTCTATATATAGGACCTTTTACTATTGTATTTTCATCTTGGTTCTTCTGGTTCCCTCTCTGGGGCCGAAACCAATGATCACTCTTGTTCTTATGTATTTTCAACGGTGGAGTTTCTACACACCATAGATTAAGGTGTGGAGCTCTGCTGTACCTCGAGTATTAATGCAATTACTATTGTTCTTCTATTCAATTCCGCTTGTTCTTTGTCCAAGATATCACTTGTTCTTCAACTTGATGAATGTGATGATCCGTGACACTCATCATCATTCTCACTTATGAACAAAGTGACTGACAACCACTTCTGTTCTACAAGCAACAAGGCTCTAGTGTTTATCTCTTGGATTCTTTAACCGGAATCTTCGTGGTATAGGCGAGAACTAATGGCGGCATTCAAGAGAATCCAGAAGGTCTAACCTTGTCTGTGGTATTCTGAGTAGGATTCAATGATTGAATGACTGTGACGTGCTTCAAACTCCTAGCAGGCGGGGCGTTAGTGACAGACGCAAAAGAATCAATGGATTCTATTCCGGCCTGACCGAGAACCGACAGATGATTAGCCATATGCTGTGACAGAGCATAGGAACGTTTTCACTGAGAGGATGGGAGGTAGCCACTGACAACGGTGAAACCCTTGCATAAGCTTGCCATGGAAAGGAGTAAGAAGGATTGGATGAAGACAGTAAGAAAGCAGAGAGACGGAAGGGAAAGCATCTTCATACGCTTATCTGAAGCTCTCACCAATGATATACATAAGTACCTCTATCTTTATCTTTATGTTTATTCATATATCATCTATACCCATTTGAGTCTGCCTGACTAAGATTTACAAGGTAACCATAGCTTGCTTCATACCAACAATCTCCGTGGGATCGACCCTTACTCGCGTAAGGTTTATTACTTGGACGACCCAGTGCACTTGCTGGTTAGTTGTGCGGAGTTGTGATAGAGAGTTGAGATTGCAATGAGCGTACCATGTTGATGGCGCCATTGATGATCACAATTTCGTGCACCAAGTTTTTGGCGCCGTTGCCGGGGATTGTTTTGTGTATGGACAACTGACGGTTCATCTTGTTGCTTAGATTAGGTATTTTTCTTCAGAATTCTTAAGAATAAATTCTAGTGTTTCATGATGATCTGTTGAAATCTGGCTGGCTGAGAAGCCATGTCTAATCTTATTGGACCGAGGTTTCAACTGATCATCACAATAGCTTGTTGATTTCTATCAATCTTGCTGTTGGAGCAATGATCTGCTAAGGCTTGGCTGGCCATTGGCCATGTCTAGTGTTTTGGACCGAAGCTTTCTTTGAAAGCTTGGCTGGCTGTGAAGCCATGTCTAATTCCTGGACCGGAGTCTTAGACTAACATTGCAATGATTCCTGGAATCCAAATTGAGAATTCTGAAACTTTTATTTTCTAGTTTCATATAATTTTCGAAAAACCACAAAAAATTTTTTATAAAAATCATAAAAACCAAAAAGATTTTATGTTTCTTGTTTGAGTCTAGTGTCTAATTTTAAGTTTGGTGTCTTGCATGCCTTGTTTATTTGATCTTGGTTCTATTTTCAGGTCAATAGTACAGGGAACTGAAGATTCAGAACATGCAGCAGAGGAATTACACAGAAAAAGCTGGGCGTTCAAAACGCCCAGTGAAGAAGGACAGACTGGCGTTTAAACGCAAGCCAGGGTGCCTGGTTGGGCGTTTAATGCCCAAAAGGGTAGAGTTTTGGGCGTTAAACGCCAGAATGTGCACCATTCTGGGCGTTTAACGCCAGGATGGCACAAGGGGGAGGATTTTATTTTCAAAATCAATTTTTTTTCTAGTTTTCAAAGGTTTTCAAAATCAAATCTTTTTCAAATCATATCTTTTCAATCAAATGTTTTCAAAATCAATTTCTTTCCTTTTTCAAAGATACTTGCTAACAATTAATGATTTGATTGAACATTTCAAGTATGTTGCCTTTTCTGTTGAGAAAGGTTTAATGTTTGAATCATATCTTTTCTGGTTAGGCAAGTCATTAATTTTTAAAATCAAATCTTTTTAAATTGTTTTCAAATCATATCTTTTCAATCATATCTTTTTAAAACCATAATTTTTTTTATCATATTTTTTTTATAATCACATCTTTTTCAAAACAGTTTTTAATCATATCTTTTTGATTTCTAATTTCAAAATCTTTTTCAAAAATTACTTGATTTCTTTCCCACTCTTGGTTTTCGAAAATCAATTCAAGTTTTTCAAAATGTTTTCAAAATCTTTCACTTAATTTTCGAAAATTCTCTTCCCCTCTTCTCACATCCTTCTATTTATGGAGTACCACTCCTTCTCAATGCACAATTCGAACTCTATTTGACTAAAGTTCGAAATCTTCTACCTGTTCCTTCTAATTTTCTTTTCCTCTGACACCTCAAGGAATCTCTATACTGTGACATAGAGGATTCCACATTTTCTTGTTCTCTTCTCTTTCATATGAGCAGGAGCAAAGACAAAAGCATTCTTGTTGAAGCTGACCCTGAACCTGAAAGGACCTTGAAGCGAAAGCTAAGAGAAGCTAAGGCACAACTCTCTGTAGAGGACCTAACAGAAATCTTCAAAGAAGAAGACATGGCAGCCGAAAACAACAACAATGCAAACAATGCAAGGAAGGTGCTGGGTGACTTTACTGCACCTACTCCCGACTTCTATGGGAGAAGCATCTCTATCCCTGCCATTGGAGCAAACAACTTTGAGCTTAAGCCTCAATTAGTTTCTCTAATGCAACAGAATTGCAAGTTCCATGGACTTCCATTGGAAGATCCTCATCAGTTCTTAGCTGAATTCTTGCAAATCTGTGACACTGTCAAGACTAATGGGGTTGACCCTGAAGTCTACAGACTTATGCTATTCCCTTTTGCTGTAAGAGACAGAGCTAGGATATGGTTGGACTCACAACCTAAAGAGAGCCTGGACTCATGGGAAAAGCTAGTCAATGCCTTCTTGGCAAAGTTTTTTCCACCTCAAAAATTGAGTAAGCTTAGAGTGGAAGTCCAAACCTTCAGATAGAAGGATGGAGAATCCCTCTATGAAGCTTGGGAAAGATACAAACAATTAATCAAAAAATGTCCTTCTGACATGCTTTCTGAATGGAGCATCATAGGTATTTTCTATGATGGTCTGTCTGAACTATCCAAGATGTCTTTGGATAGCTCTGCTGGAGGATCTCTTCATCTGAAGAAGACGCCTACAGAAGCTCAAGAACTAATTGAAATGGTTGCAAATAACCAATTCATGTACACTTCTGAAAGGAATCCTGTGAATAATGGGACAAATCAGAAGAAAGGAGTTCTTGAGATTGACACTCTAAATGCCATATTGGCTCAGAATAAAATATTGACTCAACAAGTCAATTTGATTTCTCAAAGTCTGTCTGGAATGCAAAATGCACCAAGCAGTACTAAGGATGCTTCATCTGAAGAAGAAGCCTATGATCCTGAGAACCCTTCAATGGAAGAGGTGAATTACCTAGGAGAACCCTATGGAAACACCTATAATTCTTCATGGAGAAATCACCCAAATTTCTCATGGAAGAATCAAGAGAGACCTCAACAAGGTTTCAACAACAATAATGGTGGAAGAAACAGGTTTAGCAATAGCAAGCCTTTTCCATCATCTTCTCAGCAACAGACAGAGAATTCTAAGCAGAACCCCTCTGACTTAGCAACCATGGTCTCTGATCTAATCAAAACCACTCAAAGTTTCATGACTGAAACAAGGTCCTCCATTAGAAATTTGGAGGCACAAGTGGGACAGCTGAGCAAGAAAGTTACTGAACTCCCTCCAAGTACTCTTCCAAGCAACACAGAAGAAAATCCAAAAGGAGAGTGCAAGGCCATCAACATGGCCGAATTTAGAGAGGAGGGAGAGGAAGTGAACGCCACTAAGGAACACCTCAATGGGCGTCCTCTGACCTCCAATGAGTTCCCTAATGAGGAACCATGGGAATCTGAGGCTCAAAATGTGACCATAGAGATTCCATTGGACATACTTCTGCCTTTCATGAGCTCTGATGAGTATTCTTCCTCTGAAGAGGATGAGTATGTCACTGAAGAGCAAGTTGCTAAATACCTTGGAGCAATCATGAAGCTAAATGACAAGTTATTTGGAAATGAGACTTGGGAGGATGAACCTCCTTTGCTCACCAAAGAACTGGATGACTTGTCTAGGCAGAAATTACCTCAAAAGAGATAAGATCCTGGGAAGTTTTCAATACCTTGTACCATAGGCACCATGACCTTCAAGAAGGCCCTGTGTGACTTAGGGTCAAGTGTAAACCTCATGCCTCTCTCTGTAATGGAGAAGCTAGGGATCTTTGAGGTGCAAGCTGCAAGAATCTCATTAGAGATGGCAGACAATTCAAGAAAATAAGCTCATGGACTTGTAGAGAATATTTTGGTGAAGATTGAAGACCATTACATCCCTGCTGATTTCATAGTCCTAGAGACTGGGAAGTGCATGGATGAAACCATCATCCTTGGCAAACCCTTCCTAGCCACAGCTAAGGCTGTGATTGATGTTGATGGAGGTGAACTGATCATTCAAGTGAATGAAGAATCCTTTGTGTTTAAGGCTCAAGGATATCCCTCTGTCACCATGGAGAGGAAGCATGAAGAGCTTCTCTCAATTCAGAGTCAAACAGAGCCCCCACAGTCAAACTCTAAGTTTGGTGTTGGGAGGCCACAACCAAACTCTAAGTTTGGTGTTGAACCCCCACATTCAAACTCTAAGTTTGGTGTTGGGAGGTTCCAACATTGCTCTGAGCATCTGTGAGGCTCCATGAGAGCCCTCTGTCAAGCTACTGACATTAAAGAAGCGCTTGTTGGGAGGCAACCCAATGTTATATTTTATCTATTTTTCGTTGTTATTTTATTTTATTTTGTAGGTTGATGATCATAAGAAGTCACAAAAACAATTGAAAAAGCAAAAACAGAATGAAAAACAGGAAGAAAAACAGCACACCCTGGAGGAAGAACTTACTGGCGTTTAAACGCCAGTAAGGTTAGCAGTTGGGCGTTTAACGCCCAGTCTGGCACCATTCTGGGCGTTTAACGCCAGAAAGGGGCACCAGACTGGCGTTAAACGCCAGAAAAGGGCAAGAACCTGGCGTTAAACGTCAGAAATGGGCACCAGCCCGGCGTTTAACGCCAGAATTGGCTCAAAACGTGATTTTGAATGCCATTTGGTGCAGGGATGACTTTTCCTTGACACCTCAGGATCTGTGGACCCCACAGGATCCCCACCAACCCCACCACTCTCTCTCTTCTTCACCCATTCACCAATCACCTCAACACCTCTTCCCCAAAAACCCTTCACCTATCAAATCCCATCTTTCTCTTCACCACTCACATCCATCCTTCATAAAACCCCACCTACCTCACCCTTCAAATTCAAACCACTTTCCCTCTCAAACCCACCCACACATGACCGAACCATACACCCCCATCTCCTATATATACCCTTCTTCACCCCTTCATTTTCACACAACCTAAACAACACTTCTCCCCCTCTTTGGCCGAACACTAAGCCACTCCCTTCTTCCTCATTTCTTCTTCTTCTACTCTCTTCTTTCTTCTTTTGCTCGAGGACGAGCAAACCTTTTAAGTTTGGTGTGGTAAAAGCATTGCTTTTTGTTTTTCCATAACCATTTATGGCATCCAAGACCGGGCCATCATGATCCATAGCATCATGATTGGAGAAGAAGTGGAAGTTCATGAGGTTATAGCCCAAGAACTCTATAAGGTGGCGGATAAGTCCTCTACCTTAGCAAGGTTAGCCTTTCCTCATCTCATTTGTCACCTCTGTTATTCAGTTGGAGTTGACATAGAGGGAGACGTCCTTATTGATGAGGACAAGCCCATCACCAAGAAAAGGATGGAGCAAACAAGAGACCCCTCTCATCATGAGATCCCTAAGATACCTCAAGGGATGCACTTTCCTCCACAAGACTATTGGGAGCAACTAAACACCTCCCTAGGAGAATTGAGTTCCAACATGGGACAACTAAGGGTGGAGCACCAAGAACATTCCATCCTCCTCCATGAAATTAGAGAAGATCAAAGAATCACGAGAGAGGAGCAACAAAGACAAGGAAGAGACATTGAGGAGCTCAAGCACTCCATAAGACCTTCAAGAGGAAGAACAAGCCGCCATCACTAAGGTGGACCCGTTCTTTAATCTCCTTGTTCTTTATTTTCTTGTTTTTCGAATTTTAGTGCTTATGTTTATCTATGTTTGTGTCTTATGATCATTAGTGTCTATGCCTTAAAGTTATGAATGTCCTATAAATCCATCACCTTTCTTGAATAAACAATGTTCTTAATTGAAAAAGATAAGAATTGCATGAATTTTGAATTTTATAACAGTTTAATTATTTTGATGTGGTGGCAACACTTTTGTTCTCTGAATGTATGCTTAAACAGTGCATATGTCTTTTGAATTTGTGGTTCATGAATGTTGGCTCTTGAAAGAATGATGAAAAAGGAGACATGTTACTGAGGATCTGAAAAATCATAAAAATGATTCTTGAAGCAAGAAAAAGCAGTGAAAAAAAAAAAAGAAGAAGCGAAAAAAAAAAAACGAAAAAAAAGGAGAAAGAGAAAAAGAAAGAAATAAAGTTGTGATCCAAGGCAAAAAGAGTGTGCTTAAGAACCCTGGACACCTCTAATTGGGGACTCTAGCAAAGCTGAGTCACAATCTGAATAGGTTCACCCAATTATGTGTCTGTGGCATGTATGTATCCGGTGGTAATACTGGAAGACAGAGTGCTTTGGGCCACGGCCAAGACTCAATAAGTAGCTGTGTTCAAGAATCATCATACTTAACTAGGAGAATCAATGACACTATCTGGATTCTGAGTTCCTAAAGAAGCCAATCATTCTGAATTTCAAAGGATAGAGTGAGATGCCAAAACTGTTCAGAGGCAAAAAGCTAAAAGCCCCGCTCATCTAATTAATACTGATCTTCATAGATGTTTTTGGAGTTCATTGCATATTCTCTTCTTTTTATCTTATTTGATCTTCAGTTGCTTGAGGACAAGCAACAATTTAAGTTTGGTGTTGTGATGAGCGGATAATTTGTACGCTTTTTGGCATTGTTTTTAGTATGTTTTTAGTAGTTTTAGTTGAGTTCTTAGTATATTTTTATTAGTTTTTAGTTAAAATTCACTTTTCTGGACTTTACTATGAGTTTGTGTGTTTTTCTGTGATTTCAGGTATTTTCTGGCTGAAATTGAGGGACCTGAGCAAAAATCTGATTCAGAGACTGAAAAGGACTGCAGATGCTGTTGGATTCTGACCTCCCTGCACTCGAAGTGGATTTTCTGGAGCTACAGAAGCCCAATTGGCGCGCTCTCAACGGCGTTGGAAAGTAGACATCCTGGGCTTTCCAGCAATATATGATAGTTCATACTTTGCCCAAGATTTGATGGCCCAAACCGGC
This sequence comes from Arachis stenosperma, assembly GCF_014773155.1. Taxonomy (NCBI): domain Eukaryota; kingdom Viridiplantae; phylum Streptophyta; class Magnoliopsida; order Fabales; family Fabaceae; genus Arachis; species Arachis stenosperma. The sequence goes on from NC_080377.1 coordinate 99,667,767, forward strand.
GTTCAAAGTCACCTATAGAATTTCCAGCGTTAAACGCCGGAACTGGCACCAGAATGGGAGTTAAACGCCCAAACTGGCACCAAAGCTGGCGTTTAACTCCAAGAAGAGTCTCTACACGAAAATGCTTCATTGCTCAGCCCAAGCACACACCAAGTGGGCCCGGAAGTGGATTTTTATGTCATTTACTCATCTTTGTACACCTTAGGCTACTAGTTCTCTATATATAGGACCTTTTACTATTGTATTTTCATCTTGGTTCTTCTGGTTCCCTCTCTGGGGCCGAAACCAATGATCACTCTTGTTCTTATGTATTTTCAACGGTGGAGTTTCTACACACCATAGAATAAGGTGTGGAGCTCTGCTGTACCTCGAGTATTAATGCAATTACTATTGTTCTTCTATTCAATTCCGCTTGTTCTTTGTCCAAGATATCACTTGTTCTTCAACTTGATGAATGTGATGATCCGTGACACTCATCATCATTCTCACTTATGAACAAAGTGACTGACAACGACTTCTGTTCTACAAGCAACAAGGCTCTAGTGTTTATCTCTTGGATTCTTTAACCGGAATCTTCATGGTATAGGCGAGAACTGATGGCGGCATTCAAGAGAATCCAGAAGGTCTAACCTTGTCTGTGGTATTCTGAGTAGGATTCAATGATTGAATGACTGTGACGTGCTTCAAACTCCTAGCAGGCGGGGCGTTAGTGACAGACGCAAAAGAATCAATGGATTCTATTCTGGCCTGACCGAGAACCGACAGATGATTAGCCATATGCTGTGACAGAGCATAGGAACGTTTTCACTGAGAGGATGGGAGGTAGCCACTGACAACGGTGAAACCCTTGCATGAGCTTGCCATGGAAAGGAGTAAGAAGGATTGGATGAAGACAGTAAGAAAGCAGAGAGACGGAAGGGAAAGCATCTTCATACGCTTATCTGAAGCTCTCACCAATGATATACATAAGTACCTCTATCTTTATCTTTATGTTTATTCATATATCATCTATACCCATTTGAGCCTGCCTGACTAAGATTTACAAGGTAACCATAGCTTGCTTCATACCAACAATCTCCGTGGGATCGACCCTTACTCGCGTAAGGTTTATTACTTGGACGACCCAGTGCACTTGCTGGTTAGTTGTGCGGAGTTGTGATAGAGAGTTGAGATTGCAATGAGCGTACCATGTTGATGGCGCCATTGATGATCACAATTTCGTGCACCAGATGTAAAACCCATAATTTTCGAAAAAATATCATTATGAGTTAATTTCAATTTATTTATTTATTAAAGACCTTATTTTTAGAAATTATTTTATTAAAAGTAATTAAATCAAGTTTTGAAAATTAAATTAGAAATTCTACTTAATTTTATAGCTATTGAATAATTTTCTATATATAAATTATACAGCTTAACAGTTGCAAAAGAATAAGAATTTTATACAATTTAGTTAAATAATAAAGATTCTAGAATTTAATATTTTAATTTTTATAAATAGAAAATAAATTATATTATTTCTAATTTTTAAATTAGAATACTTGATTAAAAGCTGATTAGTAAATTGATAATTAAGTAGTATTTTTAAGTAATTTTAAGAGATCAAATTAGATTTCAAATTTAACCAAAATTCTTAATTTCACTTTTGTACCAAATTAAACCCTACCCTAATCCCTAGCCACCACCACCACACTTTCCCCTCTTTCTCCCAAAAGAAGCATAGCTTCAGTATAAACTAAGAACGAAAAAAAAGAAAGAAAATGGAAACAGGGAAGCAGGGAAGGGAAAGTGAGATCCGAGAAAGTAGAGAGGAAGAGAGGGTTGCATCGGGGAAGAAAAGGAGAGGAAGAGAGGTCTAAGGGAGAAGTGAGTTGCGTCATAGGGGAGAAGAGGGAGACCGAGCCGTCGCGCCTACCGGCGTCCATCTCGCGTCCCCGCCGTTTTCCCGAGCTGCTTTGTGGCGCCGTCTTGCGCTGACCGCCGCCATCGTGCCACCGACCGAGGAGGCCGAGGGTCACTGTCTTCGAAGCTTCTATCGTCACTATGCAAAGCATCTGCATTTGGGTCCATCAGCGTTGAGTAGTGTCACCGCCTCTAGGTCTGTCACCGCCGCTGTTTTCTCCGCCATCGCCGAGCCCGACCCTGCGCCTCGCCGTGGTGTTGCTATTAAGGGAGAAGGGAGCGCAAACGACAACCACAGACGGAGAAGAGGGCACGCATGCAGAGGAGGTGAAGTCATCGCTATCACCGTCGCGTGTGGAGTTACCGCCGTACCCAGCCGTCATTGCCGCCGTTCATCCACTGTCGCCGAAGGTCCATCACCGCAACTAAAGCCTCTGCCTTCTCAGGATGTGCGCCGCTACTGTGAGTTTCTCTTGCCGTTTGGTTCTAATTTGGTGGAAATCCATTGCACTAGATCTATCCTAAATGGTTCACGACGATTCTGTTCTTACCGGTGAGGACTGCCGGAGTTGCGACTGTGCTGCTCTTGGTTCCTTGCTATGCTGTAAGTTGCTTTTGCCTCCAAAACTCCTTTGTTACTGTTTTGTTATAGATTATTGAGTTTTACGCGACGTTAATGTTTTAGGGTTGAACTATGCTCTTCTGTGCTTTGTTTAGGGACTGTGATTATTAGAGGATGGTCAGATTTGATGCCGCCACTGTGAAATAAGAGTTTTAAGGGTTTTGTCGTGTAATTAAGTCGCAAACGAGGTAGGGGCACTTTTCTTAAACTTGTTTTACCTTCCAGAGTTGTTATAAATCGATATTAATGCATAAGATATATTTTTGTGATTTCGTAAGTCTTATGAATTGAATTGAGTTGCTTTGGATGAATGAGATTATTAGTTTGATTGATAAACTGATCGATTGAGAAAGTTGGATATTTGGATTACTTGATTGAAGTTGTTAAAGTGGTTTTCCTTGAATTATCAGAGAAGATTTATTATTGACTTTTAGGTTAATTTTGGAAATGGTTTAATTTTAGAAAAGATTTAATATTGAAATTTGATTTGATATTATACCCGATTTGATATCGGAATTTGATTTTAAAATAAATTTAGAAAGGACTTGATATTTGGAAACGGGTTATTTATTGAGAATGATTTGCTATTTTGGAAATGATTCGGAAAGTGTTTGAGGAATGGTTTGGTTTGAATCTGTTTGAGAAGACCGAGAATTCTTAACTATTGATTGATGTTGTTGGTTGAAGTTGGTTTAAATTGCGATTTATAGGATTGGTTGATTGAATTCTGGATTTTGCAATTTCCTTAGATTGAGTTTTGTTGTGATAATGGTTATTGGAAGTGATTTGACTGATTAACAGGCGTTTGGTTTGGTTTGGTTGGTACCCGAAAAGGGTGGCAGTGTCCGAGTTTTAGAGGAGAAGCTGCTGAAATTTTATAAAATTGGAAGTTTTATTTGAAGTAATTAATTAAAAAGATTTATGTTTTTGAATTGGGATTGTTAATGGACGGAATAGAAAGAAGGATGATAATGATTTTCTTTGAAATATGGTTTTTGAATGAATTTGGAAATGAGATTTGGATTGATGAATGATTATGATGTTGAGAATGTTGAGATATGATCTTTGAATTATTTATATGGCTTATGAATTTGAATTATCTTAGATACGAGGTTCCCTAAATAAAGTACCATGGCTTGCCACCACGTGTACCAGGTTGAAAACTCGATACTCTGTTGACCCTACGACGTAAGTGTGACCGGGCACTATATAAATTCCCGGGAATGTAACCCCCCATTGATCAATATTGATTATTTGAGAAAAAAAGCTATGCATAGACTATTGGGGATGCACGTCGGGGTACAATTTAAGTTCAATTCAGACTTGTTGGGTTGGCTGGATAACCGACAGATGAGCCTCATCAGCCATAGGATAGGCATGCATGATATGCATTTGTATGTTTTGTTTGGGTTTGAACTTGTTTTGGTTTACCTAATTGCTAAACTGTTTTTAACTGCTACTTAAACTATTTGCTGTAACTGCTACCTAAACCTGTACTTTCCTTGTCTGTCTTGCCTGTGTTTGTCTTGGCGTGCTACATTTGAGAATGAACTTTGGCGCTGAATTAATGATTGTGTTGTTTGGTTACGTGGTTGATTTCTGATTGAGATTTTCTTATAAGAAAGGAAAGGTTTCTGATTTCTGAAAGATTAAACATTATTTCTTTGAAAAGGTTTTGAACGATTACCTGTTGGTTTTTAAAAGATTCATACGGCAATGACAATCACTGAGCTTGAAAACAGTTTTCTTATTAAATATCTTCTTATGACAACTTTGAAACTCTGTGGTGAGATCGTGTGGTTAGGTTCTCACCCCCTACAGCTTTACCTTTTTAGGAACCAGATGAAGCATTATGAAGAGTTATACTGCGTTTGGTTTATATGTTTTTGTATTAATTAGATTATTTTCTTCCCTCGTCTTTGTTATTACAAGTTTGTAAGAGGGATAGGAGTTGTATGTTTTATATGTATATTATATTATGAGATATTATGTAAGAAGTCTTGTATATGAATCTATGTCTGCTTGTATTTTTCTTAAGATAAAGTATTTATTTCCAGTTTTCAAAGAAATCAGCTATACGGTGTCGAGTCACAGGCTCCTATTTTAATATTTAGTATATAAAGTAGTCGTAATACTTCTTGCTATCAGAGTGGCACAGCCGGAAGCGTGACATTTGTAACACCCTAACAACCAAAGCTCACCCTTCCGGCTGCGCGACTCTGATAGCTCAGACATTGCGACAACACTTATACTATTTAATACTAAAATATGAGACTGTTTAAAACTTTAAATTGCAATATCGATCCCAATATACTTCATTCGATAACGTACATCCATAGATACCATACAACTTACAAAAACTCACAAAGAGTACATCCATATATATACATACATATATACATAAATAATATTACAAGCATTAGCCAATACAATTCCTATCCCTCTTACAGAAACATCAAGATAAAGGCGAGGGTACAATAAATAATCTAAAGCAATACAGAGCCTTACAACAACAACTAAGTAAACTCTTCGAGACTTCAGCACCCATATCTTGAAAGGGGAAAAATGTAGGGGATGAGAACATCAACCTCGAAATGGTTCTTAGTAGAGGGTTTTTGGGAATTACTGTAATAGGATACGTGAAGATAAACTGTACCAGTGATTAATAACCATCCCATGCTCTTTTAAAAAAATAACGGTTTACAATAAAGTAAAGTCGGAAATCTTTTCTAAAAGAGGAACCGTTCAATTCTCAAAAACATCAAAAGCCTTTCAAAAAGGTTTATCTATGCTGAACCAAAATAGCCTTTTATATTTTTCCATACCAGAAACACAAAACTGAAACCAACCATCGGTCCATCTTATTCAACCATGGCCCTAGGCCCAAACAATCCAACCACAACCAATCCACAACAATCCAACAGAGTTTCAGTTGCAAACACAAATAGGAAGGTTCAAGCACAAACAAACGGTTACAACTTTTTTCAAATCATCTCAGGCTTTAAAGATATCATTTCTCAAATCATCTCAGGCTCATAAGCCACTCTTACACAAGGTAAGTTTCCCCTTTAAAAACCATGCCACTCTCGGCATCCTCTTTCCAAAACTTCCATAACCATGGCAAGTTAAAGATTTATTTTGAAATATTCAAAATCATCCATCCAACAATGGAATTTTATAGCAAAAGTTTCTCGGCAGAGTCCCAAGTCTTTAGGGGAGAATAACATAACTCGTTTCGCCAAATTCATTTAAAATCATTAAAACCTTGGCTTTCCAATTTGAGTAATAAAATAGGATTTAAGCCAAACCGAGTCACGTAATCATCTACATCTTTCAAAGCCGTTTCCTTTACATAGGCAAAACCAACTTCAACCCCCATGATAAATTCTAAAGCGTTTCAACTGTTCAAAATTGTTTTAGTCTTGCAAGAATTCAGAATTCAAAGAGTACTTAAAACCTTTCCCAAAATATTTCAAAATGAAACTTGTCAATAGACATTCAGGTTCTTTCAAAGTCAAAGTCAAATTCAAAGGCATTGTCCTTGCCACATTTAAAATAGCTTTAAAAGATAAGTTTCATCTTAATAACTTTCTCCTGAAAGAGATACAATGCCTTTCTTAAGAAGCAAGACTAAATCACAATTTCCTCTTTAATAATTAATTTCAAAAGCATGAATCATCCTTTTCTTGATAATTCAAGTAAAATAGTAGAAGTTTTTAACACGTCATTTTTCCAAACAACATTTCAATAAAGACTCGGAAATTATAGAAATTTCGGCAGCACCTCCCCTAAAACTTGGACTTTGCCACCCGATTCAGGTCCCAAATAAACCGTTTCACAACCTTTTTCAACAGTCTAAATTCCAAAATCAGTCCATGGCAAGCGAAAATCCAACAGTCATCTCAATTCCATATTTCAAGAAAACCGTTTCAAAATCAAATCATTATCAACCGATTAAACTCATTTCCAAAGCTTTAAAGAATCAGTTTAGCAACAAATCATTTATCAAAACCAAATCAATTAAAGCAAACCAGGCTGAATTCAAAAGGGCATTCGACTTTTCACATCATCAAAATAATTAACTCAATTCAAATCAATCCTCAATGGATTAAACTTAGATATCAAAGCTTTAAAAGAATCAACTTCAAAAGCATTTCATTTCACAAAACCACATAACAATCCAACCAACAAACGTTTATAATCAATAGAGACAAATCAAATAAAACATAAGGGCGATACAATCACCAAATACACATTCTCTCACCGCAGTATCCATATATAATAATTCCAATATATAAGAATATAGTTTTTGGAAAGCGCCCCTACCTCAAAACACAAATTCCATAATCCAAACACCTCATAAGTTCATTTCGCCTCAACTCGAAATCAAAGGCAGCTTCAAAGCACAGGCCCACACATTTTCGCAGCAGCATAAACAGCTCTAAATTACAACAAGCAACCTCAGTTACTAAACTCTAAGAACATTAATACCGTAAAGGATTTAATACACATACGGGACACTAACGTATGGCTTTCGAAACGTAACTTCTTACCAGAATAACAACACGAAGCAACTGTAGCTCCATATCAACCCGGTAGCAGCTTCGTCAGCCATCTCAAGCGGTAGTAGCGGCTGGACTCCGATGATAGTGACTGAAACCAACATGCTGTGACAATAAGACTCCCATAATCTCACAAGAAATGAAAACCAAGTTCGAAACCCTTACCGGCATACTTTTCTGGCGACGGCAGTAGGGTTTCAAGTGGCAGGAACTCAGCCCGGGGCTCCCGCGGTAATCCCGGAAGTCACATAACCCCTCTCGGTGGTCAAAACATAGGGGTGCAGCTTCCTCCTCCGACAGTGACACCTGCGGCTGCCTGAATCCTTTTCCGGCAGCGGTGAGAACCCCAAAAGTGCCGGCACAGCTCAACCGGGACGAGTTCCTCCGACTCGTGTAGCAGCGCCGTTGGAGGACACAGAAGCAGCGGTGGTCTTCCCTGGATGACAGTGGCGGCATGACAGACTGGAGTAACGTGGCGGTAGTGAGCTTCGATCGCGGCAAGGGGCGGCGTCGTTCCTCCTCGCACGGTTTTGGCAGCAGCTCGTTGCTGGATCGAACGGCGGCGACACAGGGACGCCGGCAGCAGCACGGCCTCCTCTCCCTTCTCCTCTCTTCGAATGCATCGCTCTCTCTCCCCTCAGCACCTCTGCTGCGGTGGTGGAGTGGTGCGACGACGACAGAGCAGTGGCGCGGCGCTGACGTCTGCACGCAGTCCCCTCCTTCCCGATCTCCCTTTTCCCCCGGATCTCTTCCTCTCTGCCTCTCTTCCCGTTTCCTCCTAACCCCTTCTTGCTTTCTTTCATTTAGATGGGAAACTGCATGTGTTTGGCTGCTGGGGCATTTGGGGGAGCACGGGTAACTGGGTAGGGTTTTAAGGTTAAGGTTTTATTTCCAAAAATTAGGGTTAGGGGTAAATTGGTAATTTAAAATAAAATTGGGAATAATATAATAATTGAAACTCAAATTAAATCCAACACTAATTGTATATAGAAAAATGCTATTTTGCTTATCAATTTCACAAATTATTTTCAATAAAATGTTCAAATCCAAAAATTAGAAATAATACACTTAATTTCTTCATTTTCCAAAACAGCAGTATTAATATTTAAAATACTAATTACTTAGTCCAAATCATATAAATTTCTTATTATTTCATAACTAATAACTTTATAATTCAAAAATAGAAAATAATTCAATAATTATAAAATTGGATAATAATCATAACTCATCTCAAATTCAATAAATCAAAACTTACCTTAATTATCTTTAATAAAATAATTTCTAAAATTAAGGCTATAAATAACCATATGATTTGAGACTTGATCATTTTTCATACCCTGGGCCGAGCTGTACGACCCGGGTTGAATGAAGACAAGTCAACCGACCTCTTCAGGTCAGGACTATCCGAACTCTTCTCAAAGAGATCGGCCAAAACGCTACAGAGGCCCAAGGAGGCCCAAACAAAGGAACAACGACCCAAATCGAAAGGCAGCCCAAGCCTAGAAAGATAAAGGCGGTTCCCTTAAAGATAAGATAACTCCACTTAAAGATAAGTTAATATAACTATCTTATCTCCAGCAAAGGTCACTCTACAACATTATAAATACACTGGAGCACTTAGGTATAACTCATACTCTGATTCAACTAAAAACCTGCTTAATACCCTTGCTAACTTAAGCATCGGAGTCCCTTGCAGGTACCACCACCCTCCGATGATGAAGGATTAGCACAACCCTCCAGTTCAACAAGTCGGACATGGCGGCTCCGACCACCATCATCAAGTCGGACACACAGCGCCGACCGGTATAGAATATCTCATCCGAGATCGATCTACATTTTCAAGTAACCCTCGGAACATTGGTGCCGTTGCCGGGGAACCTGAAAGTCATCCCACCACCATGGCGAATGACCATGACAATGACCATGATTCGGATCTAGAAGACAAAACGCCGCACAAAAATGCGGACACTACACCAAAAGATATCCCGCCACCTAACAGAGACAAGAATTCACCAAACCTAGGAGCCATTGAGACGCTTCAAGATTGTTTAAAACAACTTGAGGAAGAAGCCCAACATCAGCGAGAAGCTGGGAAGGACCTACAAAGGGAGATAAGGCGACGCCGGGAATTGGAGGACAAACTCCTAAAACTCGAAGCTGATCTCAAAGCCAAAGTGACTCGATCCACTCACGAGGACAGCTCCCGCAAGGACCAAGATCTATTTACCAAGGAGATCATGAAGACCAAAATCCCAAAAGACTTTAAACTCCCAGATATGGCTTTATACGATGGCACGACAGATCCTAGCCATCACCTCAGTAATTTCAAGAGTCGAATGTACCTCACTGATGCCTCAGACGCAGTCCGCTACAAAGCCTTCCCGACTACCTTAACAAAAGCGACGATTAAGTGGTTCGACAATCTACCCCCTTGGTCCATCTCAAGCTTCGACAACCTAGCCAAAAAGTTTCTAGCCAAATTTTCTATCCAGAAAGACAAAACCAAGCACGCCCCAAGTCTATTAGGAATCAAACAAGGAGATCAGGAAAGTCTCCGTAGCTACATGGAAAGATTCAACAAGGCATGTCTAGATATACAAAGTCTGCCCATAGAAGCGGCCATCATGGGCCTCATGAATGGCCTACGAGAAGGGCCTTTTAGCCAATCCATATTGAAAAAGCATCCCGCATCTCTAAATGAGGTACAAGAACGAGTAGAGAAGTATATCAACATGGAGGAAAATTCTTGACTAGGAGAGACCTCAAAATCTGGATTCTCCTACTCCTCCCGAGATAAGGACAAAGAATCCAAGAAAAAAGAAGATCGACATGTGGAAAAGATAAAAAAATACCATAATTATACCCCTCTTTGGTATCCCTTGTGGATGTCTACAGAGAAGTATGCCATACTGAAAAGATACCTCCAGCTCGACCACTCAAAAGCAAAAAAAGGAAGAGGAAACCGGGTAGAATATTGTGAATATCATCGAATCTATGGACATTCCACCAACAAATGTTTCGACCTAAAAAATATCATAGAAAAACTGGTAAGAGAATGAAAATTAGATCGGTATTTGGCGAGCCAAGCAGACGATCCCAGAAAAAGAAGAAGGGAGAAGATGTCGGACAGGCAGAACGACCACTTCGTACACCCGAGAGACACGTCCACATGATACACAGAGGATTTACGGGAGGAGGGATCTCCAAATCATCTCACAAAAGATATCTTAAAGACATCCCCACAATTATTTTTACCAAAGAGGACGCATCCGGTATCATCTCAAGACACGACGATCCTATAGTCATCACTATCGTATTGGCAAACGTAAATCTTCACCGCACACTAATAGACCAAGGAAGCTCCGCCGACATCTTTTTTAAAACTGCCTTCGACAAACTCGGCCTAGAAGAAAAAGAACTCAGCGCATATCCAAATAGCCTATTCGGACAAGGAGACACCCCAGTTCAACCACTTGGATACATCTCACTACACACGACCTTTGGAAAAGGAAACCAGTCAAGAACACTCAAGATAGACTACATCGTGGTCAATGTAAGTTCAGCCTACAATGCCTTAATAGGTCTGACAACATTGAATCAGCTCGGCGCAGTAGTCTCGACTCCACATCTATGCATGAAGTTCCCAACTGCAGAAGGAATAGCTACAATAAAAGCGAACCAGAAGATGGCGCGCCGCTACTACAATGAAAGTTTAAACCTTAGAGGCAGAGGAGAAGAATTCCACACAATCGAACTCGGTGGAGCTCAGAGGCGGGAAGAACTCCGCCCACAACCCGAAGGTGAAGTAGAAAAAGTCCAGATCGGAGATATCCTGAACAAAACAACCAATATCGGCACAATCCTAAAAGGTGACATAAAAGAATCACTCCTACAATTCTTACGAGATAACGTCAACCTCTTTGCATGGAAGGCTTTAGACATGCCAGGCATAGACCCCAAGTTAATGTGCCACAAGCTAGTAGTCTACCCAGGATCTTGGCCAGTACAACAGAAATGTAGAAAGCTTGGACCAGAACAATCCCAAGCTGTGGAAGAGCAGGTACAAGCTCTACTGGAGGCAGGATTCATAAGAGAAGTCAAGTACCCACTATGGCTAGCTAACGTTGTCTTGGTGAAAAAATCAAATGAGAAGTGGCAGATGTGCACCGACTACACTGATCTCAACAAAGACTGCCCAAAAGACCCTTATCCACTCCCAAGTATCGACGCTCTGGTGGATGCCTCCTCTGGATATAAATACCTCTTGTTTATGGACGCATATTCGGGATACAATCAAATCCCGATGTATCCACTCGACCAAGAAAAAACCTCATTTTTAACCCCAAAAGCAAACTACTACTACATCGTCATGCCTTTTGGACTTAAAAATGCGGGAGCTACTTATCAGAGATTAATGAATAAAGTCTTTATGGATCACATCGGAAAAATCATGCAAGTATATGTGGACGACATGGTAATAAAAACACAAAGTGAAAAGACGTTACTGTCCGACCTCACCCAAGTATTTGACACTATAAGAAGGCACGACATGCGACTTAATCCTACAAAATGCACCTTCGCAGTAGAAGCTGGAAAATTCTTAGGTTTTATGCTCACACAAAGAGGAATCAAGGCAAATCCAGATAAATGTCGGGCCATACTCGACATGAAGAGCCCGACTTGTGTTAAAGAAGTACAACAACTCAATGGAAGGTTGGCAGCCTTGTCCAGTTTTCTAGCTGGATCAGCAATAAGATCTCTCCCCTTCTATGCCATTCTAAGGAAGGGAAAGAGGTTTGAATGGACAACGGAGTGCGAGCAGACCTTCCAAGATTTCAATAGATTCTTGGGACAGCCACCTATCCTAACTTGGCCACGGAAAGGAGAACCACTTATATTATACCTCACAGTAGGAAGTTGGGCAGTAGCCTCAGCACTAGTGCGAGAAGACGACAGTGGGCAACAACCTGTAGCCTTCATCAGCAAAGCATTCCAAGGATCCGAGTTGAACTGCCAAAAAATAGAAAAATTCGCCTATGCTCTCATACTAACATCTCGATGACTCCGTCAATATTTCCAAGTTCACATCATTAGGGTTCGGACTAACCAACCCATAAAAGGGATTTTGCATAAAATGGACTTAGCAGGCAGAATTTTGCAATGGGCAGTCGAGTTGTCTGAATTCGACCTTCAATATGAAGCTCGGACAGCCATCAAATCTCAATATCTAGCCGACTTTATTGCAGAATTTACAAACACCCTGGAAATCCCTACAGAATGGAATCTCTATGTAGACGGTTCCTTAAATAAAACTAGAAGCGGTGCGGGTGTGATAATTGAAAGCGACTAGGGAACCCAAATCAAACTTTCTCTTAAATTCGAGTTCCTTGCCTCAAACAACCAAGCTAAATATGAGGCGCTACTAGCTGGTTTGAAGCTGGCTAGGGAGGTTGGAGCTCAAAAGCTTATCATCTTCAGTGACTCACAAGTAGTCACTTCACAAATAGTAGGGAGCTACCAAGCCAAAGATCCCACCATGAAAAAGTACCTAGACAAAACCAGGGAACAACTTGGACAACTCGGGGAATATGAAGTCCGCCACATACCCCGAGAACAGAACGCCCGAGCTGATGCACTCTCAAAACTAGCCAGCACCAAACCAGGGGGTAACAATAGAAGCCTCATCCAAGAAATGCTATAGAACCCGTCAATCTCGGAAGAAGAAAAAGTCCTAGCCATAACAGGTCAGGATCAAGGATGGATGACTCCCATAATTAACTACCTCAAAAGAAAAACACTCCCCATAGATGAAAAGGATGCAAAGAGGTTAAAATGGGAAGCACAATACTACACTATCATAAACAATACCCTATACAAAAGAGGGATTTCAATACCATTGTTAAAATGTGTGCCGACTTCCAACACAAAGGAACTTCTAGAAGAAGTACACAGTGGCATCTGTGGAAATCATCTCGGAGCACAGGCACTTACCAAAAAAGTACTCTGAGCAGGTTTTTTTGGCCAACTCTACAAAAGGAAGCCACAAAGTTTGTAAAGACATGTCCACCATGTTAGAGACATGCCAACTTTCACATCGCCCCGCCAGAGAAACTCATTAGCGTAACCTCACCTTGGCCATTCGCAAAGTGGGGACTCGACCTCCTCGGACCCTTCCCCTAGGGATCAGGACAAGTTAAATTCCTCATAGTAGGGGTAGACTATTTCACAAAGTGGATCGAGGCAGAACCCTTAGCCAACGCCACTGCTCAAAGAAGTCGAAAGTTCTTATATAGAAACATTGGCACAAGATTTGGGGTTTCATACTCCATCACCAAAGACAATGGCACCTTATTCACAGATGCAGGCTTTTAAAAGTTGGTGGCCGATCTGAACATAAAACACCAATTCACTTCTGTAGAACATCCCCAAGCTAATGGAGAAGCCGAAGCTACCAACAAAGTCATATTGACTGGGCTAAAATGGAGATTACAGGAGGCAAAGGGAGCTTGGGCCGACGAGCTCCCATAAGTCCTATGGGCATATCAAACAATGCCACATTCCACCACAAAGGAGTCACCTTTCAGACTAGCCTATGGAACGGAGACAATGATCCCAGTGGAGGTCGAAAAAGGGTCACCCATAGTGATTCACTATAATGAAGAAGCCAACTCCCAACTTCAAAGGGAAGAACTCGACCTACTTTCGAAAATTCGAAAAAGAGCTCAAATCAGGGTAAAGGCATTGAAACGTCGAATGGCTTCAAGATACAATCAAAAGGTAGTGCCACGAGGTTTTACCAAAAATGACCTCATCCTAATCTAAAATGATATCGGAACAACTCGACCTGGAGAAGGAAAGCTGGCAGCTAACTGGAAAGGACCTTACCGAGTCATAGAAGTACTTGGAAAGGGCTACTACAGATTGTCTGAACTTGGAGTGCGAGAGCTTCCTAGGTCATGGCATGCCTGAAACCTAAGAAGGTACTATAGTTAAAGGTAATACAGATCTTAGGATAAGGTGCACTCTTTTTCCTGAAAATGTTTTTTTAACGAGGTACCAAGCCAAGATCTACAAATTGCCCGACTTAGAGGGATAAAACTCCCACATGTATATATCTGCATTTTCTTTTGAATAAAGTTTTTTATATTTTCTACAAAACCTTAAGACACATTAATCTGAAACGCAAAAGTTTATCGCCCGATTATAGAGCTGCAGATCGGCAAAAGTGAAAACTAAATTCACTGCCCGATCACGATAAAAACCAACAAAGATGAAAACTGAATTCATCAAAGGTCAACCGAGCGAGGATCAAACCTAATTTCTACAAAATCGGCAAAGATGAAAAGCGACAAAACATATTAAATGCAAGAAGTTATCGAAAATGACCCATAGAAAAGGACCTGACGAGGTCTTAATAAAAAATGGGTTGCTAAAAAATAACTTAAAAGACGGACCGACATGAAGAAGTCGGACCAGTCGACCACAAAACCAAAGTTATAAAAAGTAAATCCCTGGAAAGAGGCCTGGCTAGCCCTAAAAAAGAGGATTACTAAAAATAACTTAGAAGGGACCGATGTAAGGAAGTCGGTCTCCCACAAACCAAGTTATAAAAAGTAATCCATAAAAGAGACCTGACAAAGGTCCAAATGAAATAGATTACTAGAAAAAACTTAGAGGGGACCGACGTAAAGAATTTAGCCCAAAACCAAAAAGTTATAAAAAGTAAATCCCTGAAAAGAGGCCTGGCCAGCCCTAAAAAAGAGGATTACTAGAAATAACTTAGAAGGGACCGATATAAGGAAGTCAGTCTCCCACAAACCAAGTTATAAAAAGTAATCCATAAAATAGACATGACAAAGGTCAAAATGAAATGGATTACTAGAAATAACTTAGAAGGGACCGACATAAAGAAGTCGGCCCAAAACCAAAAAGTTATAAAAAGTAATCCCCGAAAGAGACCTGACAAAGTCCAAGAAAGAGGATTACTAGAAATAACTTAGAAGGGACCGACGTAAAGAAGTCGGCCCAAAAGCAAAAAGTTATAAAAAGTAATCCCTAAAAGAGACCTGACAAAGGTCCAAGAAAGAGGATTACTAGATGTAAAGAAGTCGACCCAAAACCAAAAGACCTGACAAAGGTCCGAAAAGAAGATTCTCAGAAGATAACCGACATGATAAAATCGGCCGACACAAGTCAGACCCAAAAAACCACAACCTCAAGAGAAACAAGCGGAAAATACGAAAGCAATCAAAGGAGGTCGGACGACAAGGCTCTAACACTCCCAAGAGCCTAAAAGGTGTCAGACAGGTGCAGACAAATATATCGTTCAAAAATGTTATAATAATAACAGGACTAAAGAGGCCACCAGAAGTCAACCACAAAGAGCCTGAAAAGCTATCTTTGTTTTTCCAAAAATAAAGTTGCTAACAGGGAAGCAACTAAAAAGTATCCAACAAGTTACCACAAAATATAAAGTTCAAAGCCCACAAAGCCAAACTATACACAAAAGCACTAAAGAAATAATCAAGGATCCAAAGATTTCTCAGCAGCATCGGCACGGGGTGAAGGAGGGTGAGTCTGGAGAGGCACCACATCCACCGTCCCATCATCACGGTTCAAAATCTGACAATCAGGGTTTGACTCGGGACGAATAACCGCAGGGGTTGAAAAAGTCAGCGCAAAAGAGACCTTGGCGGAAGAAACAGGAGGAGGATCGACATCATCATCATCATCAGGGTCATCAGGAACAATTTTAGCATCCTTCACAATGTTATTCAAGCTGAAAAGAGAGAGGTCAAACTTGATCCTTCAAATTCTCGTAAGCAGCATTAACACTGCCCACAAGATGACCCTGGAGCTCGGCATAATTAGCTCGGGCAGACTCCAAATCCTCCCTGAGGCGCATCATCTCCCTATAGGTCGTGACATAGCTATCCTTATGCTTCAACGCCGTATCTTCAGCCAACTTGGCAGAAGCCGCCGAAGCAATGATAGTAGTTTTCTCATCCTCCAGCTCTTTCTCCAACTTAGTCACCCTTGCCTCGAGCTCCTCCTTTAAACCCTTCATCCGGTCGAATTCCAACTTAGCCTCCTGATGCATGAAATTATAATCCCAATATCAAAATCAAGATTCTTATGATTTCGTACCACTAACCAGCAAGTGCACTGGGTCGTCCAAGTAATACCTTACGTGAGTAAGGGTCGATCCCATGGAGATTATTGGTTTGAAGCAAGCTATGTTTATTATATTATTCTTAGTCAGGATATCAATTATAATTATCAGTTTGAATTATTAGAAAAATAAAAGAGCGTGAAATAATTACTTGTTATGCAATAATGGAGAATATGTTGGAGTTTTGGAGATGCTTTGTCCTTCTCATTTAAGCTTTCCTCTTGTATTCCTCTTCCCACACGCAAGGCTCCTTCCATGGCAAGCTATATGTAGAGTGTCACCGTTTTTAATGGCTACTTCCCACCCTCTCAGTGAAAATGGTCCAAATGCTCTGTCACAGCATGGCTAATCAGCTGTTGGTTCTCGATCATGTCAGAATAGAATCCATTGATTCTTTTGCGTTTGTCATCACGCCCAACACTCGCGAGTTTGAAGCTCGTCACAGTCATCCAATCCCAGAATCCTACTCGGAATACCACAGACAAGGTTTAGACTTTCCGGATTCTCATGAATGCCGCCATCAATTCCAGCTTATACCACGAAGATTCTGATTAAGGAATCTAAGAGATACTCATTCAATCTGATGTAGAACGAAGGTGGTTGTCAGGCACACGTTCATGGGTTGAAGAAGGTGATGAGTGTCACGGATCATCACCTTCTTCATGGTTAAGCGCGAATGAACATCTTAGATAAGAACAAGCGTGTTTGAATGGAAAACAGAAGTAATTGCATTAATTCATCGAGATGCTGCAGAGCTCCTCACCCCCAAAAATGGAGTTTAGAGACTCATGCCATCAAAGAGTATATAATTCAGATCTAAAAATGTCATGAGGTACAAAATAAATCTCTAAAAGTTGTTTAAATACTAAACTAGTAACCTAGGTTTACAGAGAATGAATAAACTAAGATAATTGGTGCAGAAATCCACTTCTTAGGCCCACTTGGTGTGTGCTGGGGCTGAGACTAAAGCTTCTCACGTGCTTGGGCTATTTCTGGAGTTGAACAACAGGTTGTAACGTGTTTTTGGCGTTGAACTCCAACTTGTAACCTGTTTCTGGCGCTGGACGCCAGACTGCAACATGAAACTGGCGTTGAACGCCAGTTTACGTCATCTATCTTCGCGCAAAGTATGGACTACTATATATTGCTGGAAAGCCCTGGATGTCTAATTTCCAACCCAATTGAGAGCGCGCCAATTGGACTTCAATAGCTCCAAAAAATCCATTCCGAGTGCATGGAGGCCAAAATCCAACAGCATCAGCAGTCCTTTTTTCAACCTAAATCAGATTTTTGCTCAGCTCCGTCAATTTCAGCCAGAAAATACCTGAAATCACAGAAAAATACACAAACTCATAGTAAAGTCTAGAAATGTGATTTTTGCTTAAAAACTAATAAAATTCTATTAAAAACTAATTAAAACATACTAAAATCTACATGAAATTACCCCCAAAAAGCGTATAAAATATCCGCTCATCACAACACCAAACTTAAACTGTTGCTTGTCCCCAAGAAACTAGATAAATAAAAGAGGATAAAAAGAAATCAAGAAGCAATAATATCTCAGAGTTTTAAGTGAAGCTCAGATTCTAATTAGATGAGCGGGGCTAGTAGCTTTTTGCTTCCAAACAGTTTTGGCATCTCACTTTATCCTTTGAAATTCAGAATGATTGGCATCCATAGGAACTCAGAATTCACATAGTATTGTTGATTCTCTTAGTTTAGTATGTTGATTCTTGAACACAGCTACTTTATGAGTCTTGGCCGTGGCTCTAAGCACTTTGTTTTCCAGTATTATCACTGGATACATAAATGCCACAGACACATAACTGGGTGAACCTTTTCAGATTGTGACTCAGCTTTGCTAAAGTCCCCAGTTAGAGGTGTCTAGAGCTCTTAAGCACACTCTTTTTGCTTTGGATCACGACTTTAACCACTCAGTCTCAAGCTTTTCGCTTGGACCTGCATGCCACAAGCACATGGTTAGGGACAGCTTGATTTAGCCGCTTAGGCCTGGATTTATTTCCTTGGGCCCTCCTATCAATTGATGCTCAAAGCCTTGGATCCTTTTTACCCCTGCCTTTTGGTTTTAAGGGCTATTGGCTTTTTTTGCTTGCTTTTTCTCTCTTCTTTCTTTTATTTTTCGCAAATTTTTTTTTCTTTCGCAAGCTTTGCTTCTACTTCACTGCTTTTTCTTGCTTCAAGAATCAATTTTACGATTTTTCATATCATCAATAACATTTCTCTTGTTCATCATTCTTTCAAGAGCCAACTATTTTAACATTCACAAAATTCAATATAAAAAATATGCACTGTTCAAGCATTCATTCAGAAGACAAAAAGTATAGCCACCACATATAAATAATTAGAATTTTCCTTATTAAGAACTCGAAAAAAAAATATTGCCTCTTTATTCTAAAAATCTACTATTTTATTCATGTTTGATGATGATGATAAAAATAAATTATAACATAATTGGAATTAAAATCAAAGTAGAGATACTAATTACTACTACTAATATATAACTTCTAAGGTAAATTCCTAATAAGAACAGTTATCACAGAGCTAAAGCAAAGATTAGAACTCAATGACCTTTATTTTAAGAAGTGGATGTTCCTCTAGTCTGTGGGGTGCTTGGTCCTTCAAGAGATACTTTCTGACGCTTCAGTTCCTTTAAGTCACATCCTTGCTTTTCCTGTTCCCTTAGGTGCCATGATCTTGATGAGTTTTTGCTCAGTGATCATGGCGAATCACACCAAACTTAGAGGTTTGCTTGTCCTCAAGCAAAAGAAAGGAAAGGAGAGGAATAGTAGGAGAGGCAAATTCGAAATTCAAAAGATATGATGAGTTGATAAAGATGTGAGAAGAAATTAAAAAGAATTGAAAAGAATTCAAAAAGATAGATGAGTTTTGAAAAAGATTTGAAAAGAAAAGAAAAATCAAGAAATATGCTTAGGATTAAAAAAAAATTTGAAATTGAAGTTGAAAGATGAGAGTTTGTAACATGTTTATGTCAGAAATCATGAATTGAAACGTGAAAATTGGAAAAAATTTGAATTGAAAACGAAATTACCTCCTCCCCTCAATCCTGGCGTTAAACGCCCAAACGCTGCATGTTTTGGGCGTTTAACGCCCATCTGTAGCTTCTCCTGGGCGTTCAACGCCCAGCTGTTGCTTCTTTCTGGCGTTGAACACCAGGAACTCCTTTGTCACTGGGCGTTTTTCTGAACGCCCAGGACGCTGTAAATCTGGCGTTAAACGCCCAGAAGGTGCTTCTTTCTGGCGTTCAACGCCCAGAAGATGCTCCTTTCTGGCGTTTAACGCCCAGATGTCTATCCTTACTGGCGTTGAATGCCCAGTGGATGCTTCTTTTGGGCGTTCAACGCCGAAAACAGCTCTTACTGGCTTTTTCGCACCAGTGAGCTTCTTTTTGCTATTTTATCCTCTGAATCCTTCTGTAACTCTGTGAACTCATGCAATTGCCATTTTACCTTGAAGAAAATTGACATAAACCTATAAAAATCAATTAATTAAACTTTGTAAATGGCTAGGTTGCCTCCCAGCAAGCGCTTCTTTATTGTCTTTAGCTGGACTATTACTGAGCTTTAATCAAGCCTCAGTTTTGAGCATTCTTGCTCAAAATTGCCTTCAAGATAATGTTTAACCCTCTGTCCATTAACAATGGACTTTTTTATTAGAATCATTATCCTGAAGCTCTATATATCCATATGGTGACACACTTGTAATCACATATGGACCTCTCCACTGGGATTTCAATTTCCCGGGGAATAATTTGAGCCTAGAATTAAACAGCAGAACTTTCTGCCTTGGCTCAAAGACTCTAGATGACAGCTTCTTATCATGCCATCTTTTTGCTTTCTCTTTGTATATTTTTGTATTTTCGAAAGCATTGAGTCTAAATTCCTCTAGCTCATTTAACTGGAGCAATCGTTTTTCTCCAGTTAACTTGGCATCAAGGTTTAGGAATCTGGTTATCCAGTAGGCCTTATGTTCCAGTTCCACTGGCAAGTGACAGGCTTTTCCATACACAAGCTGGTATGGAGAGGTCCCTATAGGAGTCTTGAATGCTGTTCTGTATGCCCACAGAGCATCATCCAAGCTTTTTGCCCAATCCCTTCTACGGTTAATTATAGTCCGTTCCAGGATTCTTTTGAGTTCTCTATTTGAGACTTCAGCTTGCCCATTTGTCTGTGGGTGATATGGAATGGCCACCCTGTGGCTAACTCCATAACAAATTAAAGCAGAGTAAAGCTATTTATTGCAGAAATGAGTGCCCTCATCATTGATTAGTACTCTAGGGGTGCCAAATCTGCTGAAGATGTATTTCTGGAGGAATTTTAACACTGTCTTAGTGTCATTAGTGGGTGTAGCAATATCTTCCACCCATTTGGATACATAATCCACTGCCACCAGAATATAAGTGTTTGAGTATGATGGTGGGAAAGGCCCCATGAAGTCAATACCCCATACATCAAACAACTCAATCTCCAAGATCCGTTGTTGAGGCATGGCATAACTGTGAGACAGATTACCAGATCTTTGGCAACTGTCACAATTAAGTACAAACACTCGGGAATCTTTATAGAGAGTAGACCAGTAGAAGCCACATTGGAGGACTCTTGTGGTTGTTCGCTCACTTCCAAAATGTCCTCTATATTGTGATCCATGGCAATGCCATAGGATCTTCTGCGCTTCTTCTTTAGGTACACATCTACGGATTACTCCGTCTGCACATCTCTTGAAGAGATATGGTTCATTCCAAAGATAGTACTTTGCATCTGTGATCAATTTCTTTGATTGCTGCCTACTGTACTCTTTGGGTATGAACCTCACTGCCTTGTAGTTTGCAATGTCTGCAAACCATGGCACTTCCTGGATGGCAAAGAGTTGCTCATCCAGAAAGGTTTCAGAGATCTCAGTAAGAGGGAGGGACGCCCCTTCTACTGGTTCTATTCGGGACAGGTGATCTTCTACTTGGTTCTCTGTCCCTTTTCTGTCTCTTATTTCTATATCAAACTCTTGCAAAAGCAACACCCATCTGATGAGTCTGGGTTTTGAATCCTGCTTTGTGAGTAGATATTTAAGAGCAGCATGATCAGTGTACACAATCACTTTTGATCCTACTAAATAGGATCTAAACTTGTCAATGGCGTAAACCACTGCAAGCAACTCTTTTTCTGTGGTTGTGTAATTCTTCTGTGCGTCATTTAAAACATGACTGGCATAGTAAATGACGTGCAGAAGCTTGTCATGCCTTTGTCCCAACACTGCACCAATGGCATGGTCACTGGCATCACACATTAATTCAAATGGTAATGTCCAGTCTGGTGCAGAGATGATTGGTGATGTGACCAGCTTAGCTTTCAGAGTCTCAAACGCCTGCAGACACTCCTTATCAAAGATAAATGGCGTGTCAGAAGCTAACAAATTACTTAGAGGTTTGGCAATTTTTGAAAAATCCTTTATAAACCTCCTATAGAATCCTGCATGCCCCTGAAAGCTTCTAATTGCCTTAACATTGGCTGGTGGTGGTAATTTTTCAATTACCTCTACCTTAGCTTGATCCACCTCTATTCCCCTGTTCGAGATTTTGTGCCCAAGGACAATTCCTTCAGTCACCATAAAGTGACATTTTTCCCAGTTTAAAACCAAGTTAGTCTCTTGGCACTTTTTTAGAACAAGTGCTAGATGGTCAAGACAGGAGCTGAATGAGTCTCCAAATACTAAAAAGTCATCCATGAAGACTTCCAGAAAATTTTCCACCATATCAGAGAAAATTGAGAGCATGCACCTTAGAAAGGTTGCAGGTGCATTGCATAGACCAAATGGCATCCTTCTGTATGCAAATACTCCGGATGGACATGTGAATGTTGTTTTCTCTTGATCCTGGGGATCTACTGCAGTTTGATTATAACCTGAGTATCCATCCAGGAAGCAGTAGTATTCATGACCTACCAGTCTTTCTAGCATCTGGTCTATGAATGGTAAAGGAAAATGATCCTTTCTGGTGGCTGTATTGAGCCTTCTGTAATCAATACACATACGCCACCCTGTAACTGTTCTTGTAGGAACCAGTTCATTTTTTTCATTATGGACCACTGTCATGCCACCTTTCTTAGGGACGACTTGGACAGGGCTTACCCAGGGGCTATCAGAAATAGGATAAATAATCCCAGCCTCTAGTAATTTAGTGACCTCTTTCTGCACCACCACCTTCATGGCCGATTCAGCCGCCTTTGTGGTTGAACCACTGGCTTAGCGTCACCCTCCAATAGGATCTTGTGCATGCATCTGGCTGGGCTAATGCCCTTAAGATCAATGATGGACCACCCAAGAGCTGTCTTGTGTGTCCTTAGCACCTGAATTAGTGCTTTCTCTTCCTGTGGCTCTAAGGTAGAGCTTATGATTACAGGAAAGGTATCACCTCCTAGAAATGCATATTTCAGGGATGGTGGTAATGGTTTGAGCTCGGGTTTGGAAGGTTTCTCCTCTTCCTGAGGGATTTTCAGAGGTTCTATTATTCTCTCTAGTTTCTCCAGATCAGGCTGAACATCTTTAAAGATATCCTCTAGCTCTGATTCGAGACTCTCAGCCATATTTACCTTTTTTACCAGAGAGTCAATAATATCAACGCTCATGCAGTCATTTTGGGTGTCTGGATGCTGCATGGCTTTGACAACATTCAACTTGAACTCGTCCTCATTGACTCTCAGGGTTACTTCCCCTTTTTGAACATCAATGAGGGTTCAGCCAGTTGCTAGGAAAGGTCTTTTCAGAATGAGAGTTGCACTCTTGTGCTCCTCCATTTCTAGCACCACAAAGTTAGTGGGAAAGGCAAATGGCCCAACCTTGACAATCATGTCTTTAATCACGCCTGATGGGTATTTAATGGAGCCATCAGCAAGTTGCAGACATATTCGGGTTGGTTTAACTTCATCAGTCAACCCAAGCTTTTGATAGTAGCTGCAGGTATTAGATTAATACTTACACCAAGATCACATAGAGCTTGCTTGGTACAAGTACCTTCTAATGTGCATGCTATCATAAAGCTTCCCAGATATTTAAGCTTCTCAGGTAAGCTTTTCAGAATGACTGCACTGTATTTTTCAGTGAGGTAAACTTTCTCAGTTTCCCTCCAATCCTTCTTAAGACTTAAGATCTCTTTCATGAACTTAGCATAAGAGGGTATTTGCTCAAGTGCCTCTGCAAACCAGAATCTTTATTTCAAGAGTCCTGAGATAGTCTGCAAAGCGGGCAAATTGCTTATCCTGTTCCGCTTGGCGGAGTTTCTGAGGATAAGGCATTTTGGCTTTATATTCCTCAACCTTAGTTGCTGTAGGTTTATTGCCTACAAATGTGGGTTGAGAAGCCTTTTTAGAGGGGTTGCTATCAGTACTTGTATGTGTCTGATCTCCCACTGGTGTTTGAATGCCAGGGGTGGAAGCTGGAGTGGCATTAGACGCCAGCTCCTTGCCTGTTTCTGGCGTCTGAATGCCAGAACTGTGCTTCCTTTGGGCGTTCAGCGCCAGCTTTCCACCCATTTTCTGGCGTTTGAGCGCCAGAATTATTCCTCTCTGGGCTCTGACTGTCCTCAAATGGATTTTGGGTGGTTTGCTCATTTATTGGCTTACTGCTACCTTGAAGTGAGGTATTTAATGTTTTTCTACTTCTTAATTGAACTGCTTGGCATTCTTCTGTTATTTATTTTGATAATTGCTGTTCTATTTGCTTCAACTGTGCTTCCATATTCATATTAGCCATTATTGTTTCTTGTATTATCTCCTTGAATTCGGCTAACTATTTTGTTAGAAA
The DNA here is from genome assembly GCF_014773155.1 of Arachis stenosperma. Taxonomy (NCBI): domain Eukaryota; kingdom Viridiplantae; phylum Streptophyta; class Magnoliopsida; order Fabales; family Fabaceae; genus Arachis; species Arachis stenosperma. Next base: position 99,691,855 of record NC_080377.1, read on the forward strand.
ATCTAATTGCTGATTGAATTCAGCAGCTTGATCTACAGGACTGAGTTCAGCAGTTACTGTTTTAGCCTCTTCGTTGATGGAAGATTCATTGCTTAGGCACAGATGCTGATTTCTGGCAACTGTATCAATAAGCTCTTGAGCTTCTTCTATACTCTTTCTCATGTGTATAGATCCACCAACTGAGTGGTCTAGAGAAATCTGAGCTATTTTTGTAAGCCCATAGTAGAAGATGTCTAACTGCACCCACTCTGAAAACATTTCAGAGGGGCATTTTTTTAGCATCTCTCTGTATCTCTCCCAGGCATCATAAAGGGATTCATTATCTCCTTATTTGAAGCCTTGGATGCTTAGCCTTAGCTGTGTCATCCGTTTTGGAGGAAAATAGTGATTCAGGAATTTTTCTGACAGCTATTTTCATATCTTTATGTTGTCCTTCGGTTGGTTATTTAACCACCTCTTAGCTTGGTCCTTTACAGCAAATGGAAAAAGTAATCATCTGTAGACATCCTGATCTACTTCCTTATCATGTACTGTGTCAGCAATTTGTAAAAATTGTGCCAGAAACTCTGTAGGTTCTTCCTACGGAAGACCAGAATACTGGCAACTTTGCTGCACCATGATGATGAGCTGAGGATTCAACTCAAAACTACTGACTCCGATGGAGGGTATACAGATACTACTCCCATATGAAGCAGTAGTGGGGTTAGCATATGACCCCAGAGTCCTTCTGGACTGTTCATTTCCACTTAATTCCATGATGGAGCAAGGGAGATGATATGGATGTTGATATTATTTATTTTATTAAATATAAAAATTTATTTTTGGAATAATAAAATAAAATAAGATAAAATAAAATGAAATAAAATAAAAAAAATGAAATAGAAATAAAAATAAAAATAAAAATAAAATTTGAAAATATTTTATGAAGATTTTCGAAAAAGATGAGGAGAGAGAAATTGGTTAGGATATTTTCGAAATCTTTGAGAAAAGATAAGATAGAAGATATGATTTGTAAAAGATAAATATGATAGGAAAAAGATGTAATTGAAAATTGAAAAGATATAAAAGATATTTGAAAAAGATAAATTTGTTTTGAAAAAGATATTGTGAAGATTTGAAAAAGATATTTATGAGTTGAAAAGATTTTAAGAAGGAAAAGATATAGATTTGTTTTGAAAAAGATAATTTTTTTTTAAATCTTAAAAGGATAAGATTTGAAAAATTTTGAAATTGAAATCTGAATTTTTATAAAAAAATTTCGAAAAAAATAGCTTAAAAATAGTTAGAAAAGATATATTTTTTTTGAATTTTGAATTTTATGATGAAAGAGAAAAACACACAAAAGACACAAGACTTAAAATTTTTAGATCTAATGCTCCTTATTTTCGAAAATTTTGGAGGAAAAATACCAAGGAACACGAAACTTAAAAATTTTAAGATCAAAACACAAGAAAGACTTAAGAACACCTTGAAGATTCACAAGAACACAAGAACAAAAGAAAGAACACCAAACTTAAAATTTTTAGAAAACTTCAATAAAATTTTCGAAAATTATAAAAAAGATTGACAAGAAAACACCAAACTTAAAGTTTGGCACAAGATTAAATCAAGAAAAATTATTTTTGAAAAAGATTTTAAAAAGAAGATACCCAATTACCAAGAACATAGACCAACGCTCTAGCCAATTGGGCAGTAAATGTAACACTTGTTTTGAATAGGTATATTCTTTTTGGAAGACTAATGCTTTGGAAAAAAACACAAGCGAAACAAGAAAAGACACAAAACAAGAAAAATTAAAGATCAACAAGAAAAATCAATAACAACAACTTGAAGATCAAAGAGCACAAATTCAAAAATTTAAAGGGAAAATATAAAATATGTAATTGACACCAAACTTAGAACAAAACACTAAACTCATGAAAAAAAATTAAAATTTGATAAAGAAAAATAATATTTTTGAAAAATTTTTGAAAAGGGAATAAAGGACTCAGAATTTAATGACTCTATAGCAACAAAAATAAATTATTCCTAATCTAAGCAACAAAATAAACCTTTAGTTGTTCAAACTCGAACAATCCCCAGCAACGGTACCAAAAACTTGATGCACGAAATTATAATCCCAATATCAAAATCAAGATTTCTTATGATTTCGTACCACTAACCAGCAAGTGCACTGGGTCGTTCAAGTAATACCTTACGTGAGTAAGGGTCGATCCTACGGAGTTTATTGGTTTAAAGCAAGCTATGTTTATTTTATTATTCTTAGTCAGGATATCAATTATAATTATCAGTTTGAATTATTAGAAAAATAAAAGAGCATGAAATAATTACTTGTTATGCAATAATGGAGAATATGTTGGAGTTTTGGAGATCCTTTGTCCTTCTCATTTAAGCTTTCCTCTTGTATTCCTCTTGCCACACGCAAGGCTCCTTCCATGGCAAGCTATATGTAGGGTGTCACTGTTGTCAATGGCTACTTCCCATCCTCTCAGTGAAAATGGTCCAAATGCTCTGTCACAGCATGGCTAATCAGCTGTTGGTTCTCGATCATGTCGGAATAGAATCCATTGATTCTTTTGCGTTTGTCATCACGCCCAACACTCACAAGTTTGAAGCTCGTCACAGTCATCCAATCCCAGAATCATACTTGGAATACCACAGACAAGGTTTAGACTTTCCGGATTCTCATGAATGCCGCCATCAATTCCAGCTTATACCACGAAGATTCTGATTAAGGAATCTAAGAGATACTCATTCAATCTGATGTAGAACGGAGGTGGTTTTCAGGCACACGTTCATGGGTTGAGGAAGGTGATGAATGTCACGGATCATCACCTTCTTCATGGTTAAGCGCGAATGAACATCTTAGATAAGAACAAGCATGTTTGAATGGAAAACAGAAGTAATTGCATTAATTCATCGAGACGCTGCAGAGCTCCTCACCCCCAACAATGGAGTTTAGAGACTCATGCCATCAAAGAGTATATAATTCAGATCTAAAAATGTCATGAGGTACAAAATAAATCTCTAAAAGTTGTTTAAATACTAAACTAGTAACCTAGGTTTACAGAGAATGAGTAAACTAAGATAATTGGTGCAGAAATCCACTTCTTGGGCCCACTTGGTGTGTGCTGGGGCTAAGACTAAAGCTTCTCACGTGCCTGGGCTATTTCTGGAGTTGAACGCCAGGTTGTAATGTGTTTTTGGCGTTGCACTCCAACTTGTAACCTGTTTCTGGTGCTAGACGCCAGACTGCAACATGAAACTGGCGTTGAATGCCAGTTTACGTCATCTATCTTCGCGTAAAGTATGGACTATTATATCATTGCTGGAAAGCCCTGGATGTCTACTTTCCAACCCAATTAAGATCGCGCCAATTGGAAACCTGTAGCTCCAAAAAATCCATTCCAAGTGCAGGGAGGTCAGAATCCAACAACATTAGCAGTCCTTTTTTCAGCCTAAATCAGATTTTTGCTCAGCTCCCTCAATTTCAGCCAGAAAATACCTGAAATCACAGAAAAATACACAAACTCATAGTAAAGTGCAGAAATGTGATTTTTGCTTAAAAACTAATAAAATTCTATTAAAAACTAATTAAAACATACTAAAATCTACATGAAATTACCCCCAAAAAGCATATAAAATATCCACTCATCACAACACCAAACTTAAACTGTTGCTTGTTCCCAAGAAACAAGATAAATAAAAGAGGATAAAAAGAAATCAAGAAGCAATAATATCTCAGAGTTTTAAGTGAAGCTCAGATTCTAATTAGATGAGCGGGGCTAGTAGCTTTTTGCTTCCAAACAGTTTTGGCATCTCACTTTATCCTTTGAAATTCAGAATGATTGGCATCCATAGGAACTCAGAATTCAGATAGTATTGTTGATTCTCTTAGTTTAGTATGTTGATTCTTGAACACAACTACTTTATAAGTCTTGGCTGTGGCCCTAAGCACTTTGTTTTCTAGTATTACCACCGGATACTTAAATTCCAGAGACACATAACTGGGTGAACCTTTTCAGATTGTGACTCAGCTTTGCTAAAATCCCCAGTTAGAGGTGTCCAGAGCTCTTAAGCACACTCTTTTTGCTTTGGATCACGACTTTAACCACTCAGTCTCAAGCTTTTTGCTTGGACCTGCATGCCACAAGCACATGGTTAGGGACAGCTTGATTTAGCCGCTTAGGCCTGGATTTATTTCCTTGGGCCCTCCTATCCATTGATGCTCAAAGCCTTGGATCCTTTTTACCCCTAAACCCTAAACCCTAAACCACCATCATCAAGTCGGACACACAGCGCCTACCAGTACAGAAGATCTCATCCAAGATCGACTTACAGTTTTAGGTAACCCTTAGAACAATTATAAAAAGACTTTGCAAAGGTTCTGGGTCTTACATTCTACCCACCTTACAAAAATTTTCTTCCTCGAAAATTGATACAAAACAAAAGAATTTTCATAATTGTTCGCTCTTAAACACATTTAAGGAAGAAGCAAAAATATCTCAACATATGAACATATATACGGTTTTCAAATACTTGGGTTGTCGTATGTATAAGGAAATAAAGGTAAAAGGGTGATTACAAAGCAAACGTTATAGGATAGGCTCCATGCAAAAGATGACATGGTTCAAACATGTGATAGTAAGGTAAGGCATCGAAGGCCATAAAACATGATAGGGCTAAAACGACGTGCTTAACATCCACACACTAATCTCATATCAACCTCAAGGCTTCAACTTTCCAACTCCATCAAGCACTTTACAAACCCCATGTCCGGTCATAAGCCTAACACCCGCCAACTCATTAGCAAGGGACAAAACACCCGCAACTCATAACGTTGCACACCTACCGCTTCAACTTCCGTATACACATATCACGTCTTAAAGAACTAACGCATCGCATTACTACGTCTACAAGTCACACGTGATATCAAAGCAATTCTCGAGTCTAATCAGAAGGATACAAGATTCTAGAAAGGAGAGACAAGTGTCTGGTGCACGAAATTATGATCTCTACTTTTCACAACTCAAACAGTCCACGGTAATGGCTCAAAAAACTTGGTGCTCAATACCATGGTCTAAACATAATTTCACAACTTCACACAACTAACCAGCAAGTGCACTGGGTCGTCCAAGTAATAAACCTTACGTGAGTAAGGGTCGATCCCACGGAGATTGTTGGTATGAAGCAAGCTATGGTCACCTTGTAAATCTCAGTCAGACAGATTCAAATGGTTATGGATGATATATGAATAAAACATAAAATAAAGATAGAGATACTTCTGTAATTCATTGGTGAGAATTTCAGATAAGCGTATGGAGATGCTTTGTCCCTTCCGTCTCTCTGCTTTCCTACTGTCTTCATCCAATCCTTCTTACTCCTTTCCATGGCAAGCTGTATGTTGGGCATCACCGTTGTCAGTGGCTACAGTCCCGTCCTCTCAGTGAAAATGTTCAACGCACTCTGTCACAGCACGGCTAATCATCTGTCAGTTCTCAATCAGGTTGGAATAGAATCTATTGATTCTTTTGCGTCTGTCACTAACGCCCAGCCTTCAGGAGTTTGAAGCTCGTCACAGTCATTCAATCATTGAATCCTACTCAGAATACCACAGACAAGGTTTAGACCTTCTGGATTCTCTTGAATGCCGCCATCAATTCTAGCTTATACCACGAAGATTATGATTAAGGAATCCAAGAGATAAACATTCAAGCCTTGTTTGCTTGTAGAACGGGAGTGGTTGTCAGGCACGCGTTCATAAGTGAGAATGATGATGAGCGTCACATAATCATCACATTCATCATGTTCTTGGGTGCGAATGAATATCTTAGAACAAGAATAAGCTGAATTGAATAGAAGAACAATAGTAATTGCATTAATACTCGAGGTACAGCAGAGCTCCACAACTTAATCTATGGTGTGTAGAAACTCCACCGTTGAAAATACATAAGAACAAGGTCTAGGCATGGCCGAGAGGCTAGCCCCCAATGATCTAAGAAGTAGACGTCCAAAGATGATCAAAGGATCTAAAGTGATCCAAAGATGAAAATACAATAGCAAAAGGTCCTATTTGTAGAGAACTAGTAACCTAGGGTTTACAGAAATGAGTAAATGACATAAAAATCCACTTCCGGGCCCACTTGGTGTGTGCTTGGGCTGAGCATTGAAGCTTTCATGTGTAGAGACTTTTCTTGGAATAAAACGCCAGGTTTTATGCCAGTTTGGGCGTTTAACTCCCATTCTTGTGCCAGTTCCGGCGTTTAACGCCGGGCAGTTTTGAGCTGATTTGGAACGCCGGTTTGGGCCATCAAATCTTGGGCAAAGTATGGAGTATTATACGTTGCTAAAAAGCCCAGGATGTCTACTTTCTAACGCAGTTAAGAGCGCACCAATTGGGCTTCTGTAGCTCCAGAAAATCTACTTCGAGTGCAGGGAGGTCAGAATCCAACAGCATCTGCAGTCCTTTTCAGCCTCTGAATCAGGTTTTTGCTCAAGTCCCTCAATTTCAGTCAGAAAATACCTGAAATCACAGAAAAATACACAAACTCATAGTAAAGTTTAGAAAAGTGAATTTTAACTAAAAACTAATAAAAAATATAATAAAAACTAACTAAAACATACTAAAAACATACTAAAAATAATGCCAAAAAGCGTATAAATTATCCGCTCATCACAACACCAAACTTAAATTATTGCTTGTCCCCAAGCAACTGAAAATCAAATAAGATAAAAAGAAGAGAATATGCAATGAATTCCAAAAACATTATGAGTCTTGGCCGTGGCCCAAAGCACTCTGTCTTCCAGTATTACCACCGGATACATACATGCCACAGACACATAATTTCAGATTGTGACTCAGCTTTGCTAGAGTCCCCAATTAGAGGTGTCCAGGGTTCTTAAGCACACTCTTTTTGCCTTGGATCACAACTTTATTTTTTTCTTTTTCTTTATTTCTCTTATTTTTTCGCATATACTCTTTTTTTTTTGAATATTCACTACTTTTTCTTGCTTCAAGAATCAATTTTATGATTTTTCAGATCCTCAGTAACATGTCTCCTTTTTCATCATTCTTTCAAGAGCCAACATTCATGAACAACAAATTCAAAAGACATATGCACTGTTCAAGAATACATTCAGAAGTCAAAGTATTGCCACCACATCAAAATAATTAATCTGTTATAAAATTCAGAATTCATGCAATTCTTCTCTTTTTCAATTAAGAACATTTTTCATTTAAGAACGGTGATGGATTCATAGGACATTCATAACTTTAAGGCATAGACACTAAGACACTAATGACCATAAGACACAAACATAGGTAAACATAAGCATAATTTTCGAAAAACAGAAAAATAAAGAACAAGGAAATTAAAGAACGGGTCCACCTTAGTGATGGCGGCTTGTTCTTCCTCTTGAAGATCTTATGGAGTGTTTGAGCTCCTCAATGACTCTTCCTTGCCTTTGTTGCTCCTCTCTCATGATTCTTTGATCTTCTCTAATTTCATGGAGGAGGATGGAATGTTCTTGGTGCTCCACCCTTAGTTGTCCCATGTTGGAACTCAATTCTCCTAGGGAGGTGTTGATTTGCTCCCAATAGTTTTGTGGAGGAAAGTGCATCCCTTGAGGTATCTCAGGGATTTCATGATGAGTGGGATCTCTTGTTTGCTCTATCCTTTTCTTAGTGATGGGCTTGTCCACATCAATGAGGATGTCTCCCTCTATGTCAATTCCAACTGAATAACAGAGGTGACAAATGAGATGAGGAAACGCTAACCTTGCCAAGGTAGAGGACTTGTCCGCCACCTTATAAAGTTCTTGGGCTATAACCTCATGAACTTCTACTTCCTCTCCAATCATAATGCTATGAATCATGATGGCCCGGTCTATAGTAACTTCAGACCGGTTGCTAATGGGAATGATTGAGCGTTGGATAAACTCCAACCATCCCCTAGCCACAGGCTTGAGGTCATGCATTCTCAGTTGGACCGGCTTCCCTCTTGAATCTCTCTTCCATTGAGCGCCCTCTTCACAAATGTCTATGAGGACTTGGTCCAACCTTTGATCAAAGTTGACCCTTCTAGTGTAAGGGTGTTCATCTCCTTGCATCATGGGCAAGTTGAATGCCAACCTTACATTTTCCGGACTAAAATCTAAGCATTTCCCCCGAATCATTGTAAGCCAATTCTTTAGGTTTGAGTTCACACTTTGATCATGGTTCTTGGTGATCCATGCATTGGCATAGAACTCTTGAACCATTAAGATTCCGACTTGTTGAATGGGGTTGGTAAGAACTTCCCAACCTCTTCTTCGAATCTCATGTCGGATCTCTGAATATTCACTCTTTTTGAGTTTGAAATGGACCTCGGGGATCACCTTCTTCATGGCCACAACTTCATAGAAGTGGTCTTGATGCACCTTTGAGATGAATCTCTCCATCTCCCATGACTTGGAGGTGGAAGCTTTTGCCTTCCCTTTCCTCTTTCTAGAGGTTTCTCCGGCCTTAGATGCCATAAATGGTTATGGAAAAACAAAAAGCAATGCTTTTACCACACCAAACTTAAAAGTTTGCTCGTCCTCGAGCAAAAGAAGAAAGAAGAGAGTAGAAGAAGAAGAAATAGAGGAGATGGAGATGGCTTTGTGGTTCGGCCAAAGGGGGAGAAGTAGTGTTTAGGTTGTGTGAAAATGAAGGGGTGAAGATGGGTTTATATAGGGGTGGAGAGAGGGGTAGGTTTTGGCCATTATAGGTGGGTTTGGAAGGGAAAGTGGTTTGAATTTGAATGGAGAGGTAGGTGGGGTTTTATGAAGGATGGATGTGAGTGGTGAAGAGAATAGTGGGATTTGATAGGTGAGGGGTTTTTGGGAAAGTGGTATTGAGGTGATTGGTGAATGGGTGAAGAAGAGAGAGAATGGTGGGGTAGGTGGGGATCCTGTGGGGTCCACAGATCTTGAGGTGTCAAGGAAAATTCATCCCTGCACCAAGTGGCGAGCAAAAATGCTCTTTGATGCCAATTCTGGCGTTAAACGCCGGGCTGGTGCCCATTTCTGGCATTTAACGCCAGCTTCTTGCCCTTTTCTGGCGTTTAACGCCAGTCTGGTGCCCCTTTCTGGCGTTAAACGCCCAGAATGGTGCCAGACTGGGCGTTAAACGCCCATTTGCTGCCCTTGCTGGCATTTAAACGCCAACAGGGTTTTCCTCCAGGGTGTGCTATTTTTCTTTCTGTTTTTCCTTCTGTTTTTGCCTTTTCAATTGATTTTGTTACTTCCCATGATCATCAACCTACAGAAAACATATAATAACAAAGGAAAATAGATAAATATAACATTGGGTTGCCTCCCAACAAGCGCTTCTTTAATGTCAGTAGCTTGACAGAGGGCTCTCATGGAGCCTCACAGATACTCAGAGCAATGTTGGAACCTCCCAACACCAAACTTAGAGTTTGAATGTGGGGGTTCAACACCAAACTTAGAAGTTGGTTGTGGCCTCCCAACACCAAACTTAGAGTTTGACTGTGGGGGCTCTGTTTGACTCTGTTTTGAGAGAAGCTCTTCATGCTTCCTCTCCATGGTAACATATGGATATCCTTGAGCCTTAAACACAAAGGATTCTTCATTCACTTGAATGATCAATTCTCCTCTGTCCACATCAATCACAGCCTTTGCTGTGGCTAGGAAGGGTCTGCCAAGGATGATGATTCATCCATGCACTTCCCAGTCTCTAGGACTATGAAATCAGTAGGGATGTAATGGTCTTCAATCTTTACCAGAACATCCTCTACAAGTCCATAAGCTTGTTTTTTTGAATTGTCTGCCATCTCTAGTGAGATTCTTGCAGCTTGTACCTCAAAGATCCCTAGCTTCTCCATTACAGAGAGAGGCATGAGGTTTATGCTTGGCCCTAGGTCACACAAGGCCTTCTTGAAGGTCATGGTGCCTATGGCACAAGGTATTGAGAACTTTCCAGGGTCCTGTCTCTTCTGAGGTAATTTATGCCTAGACAAGTTATCCAGTTCTTTGGTGAGCAAAGGGGGTTCATCCTCCCAAGTCTCATTACCAAATAACTTGTCATTTAGCTTCATGATTGCTCCAAGGTATTTAGCAACTTGCTCTTTAGTGACATATTCATCCTCTTCAGAGGAAGAATACTCATCAGAGCTCATGAATGGCAGAAGTAAATCCAATGGAATCTCTATGGTCTCATTATGAGCCTCAGATTCCCATGGTTCCTCATTAGGGAACTCATTGGAGGCCAGTGGACGTCCATTGAGGTCTTCCTCAGTGGTGTTCACTGCCTCTTCCTCCTCTCCTAGTTCGGCCATGTGGATCATGTTAATGGCCTTATATTCTTCTTTTGGATTCTCTTCTGTATTGCTTGGAAGAGTACTAGGAGGAAGTTTAGTAACTTTCTTACTCAGCTGATTGATACGTAAAAATTAAGTTTCACGTATAACCGGCAAGTATACCGGGTCGTATCAAGTAATAAAACTCACTAAGAGTGAGGTCGATCCCACGGAGATTGGTAGATTAAGCAACTTTAGTTAAATGGTAAATTTAGTCAAGCAAACATAGTTTTGATTTCATGAGCATTTTGATTTTTGAACTTAATTACAGGAACTTAAATGGCAAGGAATGTAAAGAACTAGAATAGAGAAATAAAATGAAAGTAAATAACTGAAACTTAAAGTGCAAGAAACTTAAATAACATCAAAGATAAATTGCAAGGAATTAAAGGTTGCAGAAATTCAAAGAACATAAAAGTAAATAGCAAGGATTAAAGGAACAGGATGTAGATAACAAGAATAATAAATTGACCGAATGTAAAAGGGAATTGGGTTATGGGTAGTCAAACAACTAGAGGTAAAAGAAATAAGAATTAATGATGGAGAGGATCATTAGGGATCAGAGATGCAAGTTTTCATGAATTGATGTTAGTCAAATCCTTCTCAATCATGGGTATAGATCCATGGCAAGTGGGTAATTGAATCCCAATCTCTTGGTGATTCAATTTCTCTCAACATAACCAATTGCCACTCTCGTGATCTAAGTGTTCATGAGAAGAGATGAAGCTCAATTCTATTCCAGCCACACAACTCCCATAATCTCAACCAAGGAAAGTTACATCTCACATACTAACTGGTGCACGAAATTGTGATCACTACAACTTCCCACAACTAACCAGCAAGTGCACTGGGTCGTCCAAGTAATACCTTACGTGAGTAAGGGTCGATCCCACGGAGATTGTTGGTATGAAGCAAGCTATGGTCACCTTGTAAATCTTAGTCAGGCAAACTCAAATAGATATGGTGATAAACGCATAAACATAAAGGTAAAGATAGAGATACTTATGTATATCATTGGTGTAAGAGCTTCAGACAAGCGTATGAAGATGCCTTCCCTTCCGTCTCTCTGCTTTCCTACTGCCTTCATCCAATCCTTCTTACTCCTTTCCATGGCAAGCTCGTGTAGGGTTTCACCGTTGTCAGTGGCTACCTCCCATCCTCGCAGTGAAAGCTAATGCACGCACTCTGTCACAGTACTGCCAATCACCGGTTTGGTTCCCTCCCCTACCGGAATAGAATCCCTCTTTTGCGTCTGTCACTAACGCCCAGTAGGTTACAGGTTTGAAGCACGTCACAGTCATTCAATCATTGAATCCTACTCAGAATACCACAGACAAGGTTTAGACCTTCCGGATTCTCTTGAATGCCGCCATCAGGTCCTGCCTATACCACGAAGATTCCGATTAAAGAATCCAAGAGATATTCACTAAGCCTCAGATGCTTGTAGAACAAGAATGGTTGTCAGTCACCTTGTTCATGAGTGAGAATGGTGATGGGCGTCAATCATCACCTTCATCATGTTGAAGAACAAGTGATATCTTGGACAAAGAACAAGCGGAATTGAATGGAAGAACAATAGTAATTGCATTAATACTCGAGGTACAGCAGAGCTCCACACCTTAATCTATGGTGTGTAGAAACTCCACCGTTGAAAATACATAAAAACAAAAGTGATCATTGGTTTCGGCCCCAGAGAGGGAACCAGAAGAACCAAGATGATAATACAATAGTAAAAGGTCCTATATATAGAGAACTAGTAGCCTAGGGTGTACAGAGATGAGTAAATGACATAAAAATCCACTTCCGGGCCCACTTGGTGTGTGCTTGGGCTGAGCAATGAAGCATTTTCGTGTAGAGACTCTTCTTGGAGTTAAACGCCAGCTTTTATGCCAGTTTGGGCGTTTAACTCCCAATTAGGTGCCAGTTCCGGCGTTTAACGCTGGAATTTCTGTAGGTGACTTTGAACGCCGGTTTGGGCCATCAAATCTTGGGCAAAGTATGGACTATTATATATTTCTGGAAAGCCCAGGATGTCTACTTTCCAACGCCGTTGAGAGCGCGCCAATTGGGCTTCTGTAGCGCCAGAAAATCCACTTCGAGTGCAGGGAGGTCAGAATCCAACAGCATCTGCAGTCCTTTTTAGTCTCTGAATCAGATTTTTGCTCAGGTCCCTCAATTTCAGCCAGAAAATACCTGAAATCACAGAAAAACACACAAACTCATAGTAAAGTCCAGAAAAGTGAATTTTAACTAAAAACTAATAAAAATATACTAAAAATTAACTAGATCATATCAAAAACATACTAAAAACAATGCCAAAAAGCGTACAAATTATCCGCTCATCACAACACCAAACTTAAATTGTTGCTTGTCCTCAAGCAACTGAAAATCAAATAAGATAAAAAGAAGAGAATATACTATAGACTCCAAATTATCAATGAAACTAAGCTCCAAATTAGATGAGCGGGACTAGTAGCTTTTTGCCTCCGAACAGTTTTGGCATCTCACTTTATCCTTTGAAATTCAGAATGATTGGCTTCTTTAGGAACTCCGAATCCAGATAGTGTTATTGATTCTCCTAGTTAAGTATGATGATTCTTGAACACAGCTACTTATTGAGTCTTGGCCGTGGCCCAAAGCACTCTGTCTTCCAGTATTACCACCGGATACATACATGCCACAGACACATAATTGGGTGAACCTTTTCAGATTGTGACTTAGCTTTGCTAAAGTCCCCAATTAGAGGTGTCCAGGGTTCTTAAGCACACTCTTATTGCCTTGGATCACAACTTTATTTCTTTCTTTTTCTTTCTTTTTCTCTTTCTCCCCCTTTTTTTTTTTTTGTATTCACTGCTTTTTCTTGCTTCAAGAATCATTTTTATGATTTTTCAGATCCTCAATAACATGTCTCCTTTTTCATCATTCTTTCAAGAGCCAACAATTTTAACATTCATGAACCACAAATTCAAAAGACATATGCACTGTTTAAGCATACATTCAGAAAACAACAAGTATTGTCACCACATCAAACTAATTAAGCTAGTTTTAAAGATGAATTTGAAATCCTGTACTTCTTGTTCTTTTGTGATAAAAACAGTTTTCATTTAAGAAAGGTGATGGATTCATATTCATAGCTTTAAGGCATAGACACTAAGACACTAATGATCATAGGACACAAACATGGATAAACATAAAGCACTAAAATTCGAAAAACAGAAAAATAAAGAACAAGGAGATTAAAGAACGGGTCCACCTTAGTAATGGCGGCTCTTTCTTTCTCTTGAAGATCCTATGGAGTGCTTGAGCTCCTCAATGTCTCTTCCTTGTCTTTGTTGCTCCTCTCTTATGATCCTTTGATCTTCTCCAATTTCTTGGAGGAGGATGGCATGTTCTTGGTGCTCCACCCTTAGTGTTCCATGTTGGAACTCAATTCTCCTAGGGAGGTGTTCAGTTGCTCCCAATAGTCTTGTGGAGGAAAGTGCATCCCTTGAGATATCTCAAGGATCTCATGATGAGAGGGGTCTCTTGTTTGCTCCATCTTCTTCTTAGTGATGGGCTTGAGGTCATGCCTTCTCAGTTGAACCGGCTTTGGATGCCATAAATGGTTATGGAAAAACAAAAAGCAATGCTTTTACCACACCAAACTTAAAAGGTTTGCTCGTCCTCGAGCAAAAAGAAGAAAGAATAGAGGAGAAGAAGAAGAAAATGGAGGAGATGGAGGAGGTTGTGTGGTTTTATGAAGGATGGATGTGAGTGATGAATGGGTGAAGAGGAAGAGAGAGTGGTGGGGTTGGTGGGGATCCTGTGGGGTCCACAGATCCTGAGGTGTAAGGAAAAGTCATCCCTGCAAATGGCATCAAAATCCACGTTTTGAGCCATTTCTGGCGTTAAACGCCGGGCTGGTGCCCATTCCTGGCGTTTAACGCCAGGTTGTTGCCCTTTACTGGCGTTTAACGCCAGTCTGGTGCCCATTTCTGGCGTTAAACGCCCAGAATGGTGCCAGACTGGGCGTTAAACGCCCAACAGCTAGCATTACTGGCGTTTGAACGCCAGCTTCTTCTCCTCCAGGGTGTGCTGTTTTTCTTCCTGTTTTTCATTCTGTTTTTGCTTTTTTCATTGTTTTTGTGACTTCTTATGATCATCAACCTACAAAAAAGATAAAATAACAAAAGAAAATAGTTAACTATAAAACATTGGGTTGCCTCCCAACAAGCGCTTCTTTAATGTCATTAGCTTGACAGAGGGCTCTCATGGAGCCTCACAGATACTCAGAGCAATGTTGGAACCTCCCAACACCAAACTTAGAGTTTGAATGTGGGGGTTCAACACCAAACTTAGAGTTTGGTTGTGGCCTCCCAACACCAAACTTAGAGTTTGACTGTGGGGGCTCTGTTTGTCTCTGATTTGAGGGAAGCTCTTCAAGCTTCCTCTCCATGGTGACAGAGGGATATCCTTGAGCCTTAAACACCAAGGATTCTTCATTCACTTGAATGATCAACTCTCCTCTATCAACATCAATCACAGCCTTTGCTGTGGCTAGGAAGGGTCTGCCAAGGATGATGGATTCATCCATGCACTTCCCAGGATCTTGTCTCTTTTGAGGTAATTTCTGCCTAGACAAGTCATCCAGTTCTTTGGTGAGCAAGGGAGGTTCATCTTCCCAAGTCTCATTTCCAAATAACTTGTCATTTAGCTTCATGATTGCTCCAAGGTATTTAGCAACTTGCTCTTCAGTGACATACTCATCCTCTTCAGAGGAGGAATACTCATCAGAGCTCATGAAAGGCAGAGGTAAGTCCAATGGAATCTCTATGGTCTCATTTTGAGCCTCAGATTCCCATGGTTCCTCATTAGAGAACTCAGAGGAAGCCAGTGGACGCCCAGTGAGGCCTTTCTCAGTGGCGTTCACTGCCTCTTCTTCCTCCCAAAATTCGGCCATATTGATGGCCTTGCACTCTCCCTTTGGATTTTCTTCTGTATTGCTGGGGAGAGTACTAGGAGGGAGTTCAGTAATCTTTCTTGCTCAGCTGACCCACTTGTCCTTCCAAATTTCTGATGGAGGACCTTGTTTCATTCATGAAACTTTGAGTGGTCTTTATTAGATCAGAGACCATTGTTGCTAAGTCAGAAGTATTCTGCTTAGAACTCTCTGTCTGTTGCTGAGAAGATGATGGAAAAGGCTTGCTATTGCTAAACCTGTTTCTTCCACCATTATTGTTATTGAAACCTTGTTGAGGTCTCTCTTGATTCTTCCATGAGAAATTTGGGTGATTTCTCCATGAAGAATTATAGGTGTTTCCATAGGGTTCTCCTAGGTAATTCACCTCTTCCATTGAAGGGTTCTCAGGATCATAGGCTTCTTCCTTAGATGAAGCATCCTTAGTACTGCTTGGTGCATTTTGCATTCCAGACAGACTTTGAGAAATCAAATTGACTTGTTGAGTCAATATTTTATTCTGAGCCAAAATGGCGTTCAGAGTGTCAATCTCAAGAACTCCTTTCTTCTGACCAGTCCCATTGTTCACAGGATTCCTTTCAGAAGTGTACATGAATTGGTTATTTGCAACCATTTCAATTAACTCTTGAGCCTCTGTAGGCGTCTTCTTCAGATGAAGAGATCCTCCAGCAGAGCTATCCAAAGACATCTTGGACAGTTCAGAGAGACCATCATAGAAAATACCTATGATGCTCCATTCAGAAAGCATGTCAGAAGGACATTTTCTGATCAATTGTTTGTATCTTTCCCAAGCTTCATAGAGGGATTCTCCATCCTTTTGTCTGAAGGTTTGGACTTCCACTCTAAGCTTACTCAATTTTTGAGGTGGAAAGAACTTTGCCAAGAAGGCATTGACTAGCTTTTCCCAAGAGTCCAGGCTTTCTTTAGGTTGTGAGTCCAACCATGTCCTAGCTCTGTCTCTTACAGCAAAAGGGAATAGCATCAGTCTGTAGACCTCAGGGTCAACCCCATTAGTCTTGACTGTGTCACAGATTTGTAAGAACTCAGCTAAGAACTGATGAGGATCTTCCATTGGAAGTCCATGGAACTTGCAATTCTGTTGCATTAGAGAAACTAATTGAGGCTTAAGCTCAAAGTTGTTTGCTCCAATGGCAGGGATAGAGATGCTTCTCCCATAGAAATTTGGGAGTAGGTGCAGTAAAGTCACCCAGCACCTTCCTTGCATTGTTGGCATTGTTGTTGTTTTCGGCTGCCATGTGTTCTTCTTCTTTGAAGAATTCGGTCAGGTCCTCTAAAGAGAGTTGTGTTTTTGGCTTCTCTTAGCTTTCTCTTCAAGGTCCTTTCAGGTTCAGGGTCAGCTTCAACAAGAATGCCTTTGTCTTTGTTCCTGCTCATAAGAAAGAGAAGAGAACAAGAAAATGTGGAATCCTCTATGTCACAGTATAGAGATTCCTTTAATTGTCAGAGGAAAAGAAGAGTAGAAGACAGAAGTAGAAAATTTGAACTTATCAGAAAAAAGATGGAGTTCGAATTTTGCATTAAGGGATAGTGTTAGTCCATAAGTAGAAGGATGTGAGAAGAAGGGAAGTAATTTTCGAAAATTAAGTAAAAGATTTTGGAAAATTTTTGAAAAACACTAATTGATTTTCGAAAATAAGAGTGGGAAAGAAATCAAGTGATTTTTGAAAAAGATTTTGAAATTAGAAGTTAAAAAGATTTGATTGAAAACTATTTTGAAAAAGATGTGGTTAAGAAGATATGATTGGTTTAAAAAAATGTGATTGAAAAAAATATGATTTGAAAAAAATTTTAAAAGATATGATTTGAAAACAATTTGAAAAGATATGATTTTAAAAATTAATGACTTGCCTAACAAGAAAAGATATGATTCAAACATAAAACCTTCCTCAACAGAAAAGGCAAAAAATGTTCAATCAAATCATTAATTGTTAGTAAGTATCTTTGAAAAAGGAAAGAAATTGATTTTGAAAACATTTGATTGAAAAGATATGATTTGAAAAAGATTTGATTTTGAAAAACTTTGAAAACTTGAAAAAAATTGATTTGAAAACAAAATCTTCCCCCTTGTGCCATCCTGGCGTTAAACGCCCAGAATGGTGCACATTCTGGCGTTTAACGCCCAAACTACTACCCTTTTGGGCGTTAAACGCCCAACCAGGCACCCTGGCTGGCGTTTAAACGCCAGTCTGTCTTCTTCACTGGGCATTTTTGAATGCCCAGCTTTTTCTGTGTGATTCCTCTGCAATATGTTCTGAATCTTCAATTCTCTGTATTATTGACTTGAAAAGACACAAATAAAAAAAATATTTTTGGATTTTTAATAATCAAAATGCAACTAAAATCAAATAACAATGCATGCAAGACACCAAACTTAGCAGTTTGTATACTACTGACACTAACAAGATGAGAATGCACATGAGAAACAACAAAAACACTCAAGTCAATAGAATTCAAAGATCAAAACAAGGAAATCATCAAGAACAACTTGAAGATTAATGAAGACACATGCATAAATTCGAAAAATGCAAGAAGAACAGAAACATGCAATTGACACCAAACTTAAAATGAGACACTAGACTTAAACAAGAAATATTTTTGGATTTTATGATTTTGTAATTTTTTTGTGCTTTTTCAAAAATTAAGTGAAAAGGAAAATAAAGGTATCAAAATTCTTAATGAGAATTCTAGGAATCATGCAATGTTAGTCTAAAGCTTTAGTCTAAAGGAATTAGACATGGCCGGCCAAGCTTCAGCAGGACATTGCATTCAAGAGCTAAATTGATGAGGATCAATCAGCTTTGGTGATGACAAGAACATCACCCTGAAACACTAGAATTCATTCTTAAGAACTCTGAAGAAAAAATACCTAATCTAAGCAACAAGATGAACCGTCAGTTGTCCATACACAAGAACAATCCCCAGCAACGGCGCCAAAAACTTGGTGCACGAAATTGTGATCACTACAACTTCGCACAACTAACCAGCAAGTGCACTGGGTCGTCCAAGTAATACCTTACGTGAGTAAGGGTCGATCCCACGGAGATTGTTGGTATGAAGCAAGCTATGGTCACCTTGTAAATTTTAGTCAGGCAGACTCAAATAGATATGGTGATAAACGCATAAACATAAAGGTAAAGATAGAGATACTTATGTATATCATTGGTGTAAGAGCTTCAGACAAGCGTATGAAGATGCCTTCCCTTCCGTCTCTCTGCTTTCCTACTGCCTTCATCCAATCCTTCTTACTCCTTTCCATGGCAAGCTCGTGTAGGGTTTCACCGTTGTCAGTGGCTACCTCCCATCCTCGCAGTGAAAGCTAATGCACGCACTCTGTCACAGTACTGCCAATCACCGGTTTGGTTCCCTCCCCTACCGGAATAGAATCCCTCTTTTGCGTCTGTCACTAACGCCCAGTAGGTTACAGGTTTGAAGCACGTCACAGTCATTCAATCATTGAATCCTACTCAGAATACCACAGACAAGGTTTAGACCTTTCGGATTCTCTTGAATGCCGCCATCAGGTCCTGCCTATACCACGAAGATTCCGATTAAAGAATCCAAGAGATATTCACTAAGCCTCAGATGCTTGTAGAACAAGAATGGTTGTCAGTCACCTTGTTCATGAGTGAGAATGGTGATGGGCGTCAATCATCACCTTCATCATGTTGAAGAACAAGTGATATCTTGGACAAAGAACAAGCGGAATTGAATGGAAGAACAATAGTAATTGCATTAATACTCGAGGTACAGCAGAGCTCCACACCTTAATCTATGGTGTGTAGAAACTCCACCGTTGAAAATACATAAGAACAAAAGTGATCATTGGTTTCGGCCCCAGAGAGGGAACCAGAAGAACCAAGATGATAATACAATAGTAAAAGGTCCTATATATAGAGAACTAGTAGCCTAGGGTGTACAGAGATGAGTAAATGACATAAAAATCCACTTCCGAGCCCACTTGGTGTGTGCTTGGGCTGAGCAATGAAGCATTTTCGTGTAGAGACTCTTCTTGGAGTTAAACGCCAGCTTTTATGCCAGTTTGGGCGTTTAACTCCCAATTAGGTGCCAGTTCCGGCGTTTAACGCTGGAATTTCTGTAGGTGACTTTGAACGCCGGTTTGGGCCATCAAATCTTGGGCAAAGTATAGACTATTATATATTGCTGGAAAGCCCAGGATGTCTACTTTCCAACGCCGTTGAGAGCGCGCCAATTGGGCTTCTGTAGCTCCAGAAAATCCACTTCGAGTGCAGGGAGGTCAGAATCCAACAGCATCTGCAGTCCTTTTTAGTCTCTGAATCAGATTTTTGCTCAGGTCCCTCAATTTCAGCCAGAAAATACCTGAAATCACAGAAAAACACACAAACTCATAGTAAAGTCCAGAAAAGTGAATTTTAACTAAAAACTAATAAAAATATACTAAAAACTAACTAGATCATATCAAAAACATACTAAAAACAATGCCAAAAAGCGTACAAATTATCCGCTCATCACTAACCAAGGTGTATTGATCAAGGGAATCATGAAAGGATGAACTCTAAACTGAATTATGTGGCTCATTCCTCAAATTCACCACACAATTCACATAGATTAACCCCTCTCTCGATGGTGGTTGAATCTTTGAAGAACAAGAGTTCCTCTTTGGATTAACCACTTGAATTGAGGAGGAAAAGAGGAGTTCATCAATGCATTCAAACAAGCAGAGCTCTTCCCCCTAATGAATGGGGTTTAGTGAATCATAGCTCCAATTTCAACAACAATTGCCATCAACAAAAACTAAACTAAGTGTGAAGAAAAGAAGAAGAAGAATAAGGAAATGCTTAAAGCTTAAAACTGAAGAAGAAAAGTTCCAAGAAAAACCAAATTAGCTCTCCGGGTATCCTCCCGGAAGTGCTAAAAGAGTTCTCAAAGTAAAAGTGCTAAAAGTATAAAATTCTAAGTGTCAAAAGTCCTCCCCAAGTACAAACTCAATCTCTATTTATATTAGTCCTAAAACTCCTTCAAAGATCTTCAATTGGGCTAGCAATGTGGGCATTCTCTTTGTTGAATTTCTGGTTCAATTGAAGAAGTTGCTGGCCTTTGTGAGGAATAGAGGAAGCAGAGCAAGTTGGCAACAATTCTGGCCCATTGAGGGGCGTTATTGGCAATAACTCTAGGCTTAATGCACATTGGCAACGTGCCTGGTGTTTTCCTGGAGTGAGCTTTCAGACTTGGGCGTTGCTAGCCCAAGTTGTTGGTAACAACTTGCTTTTCCTCTTCTTGGCTCTACTTTCATGCTAAATGTAGCCCAGAATTTGAGTGTCAACCCTCTGCTTCAATATGGACTATTATACATCATTGGAAAGCTCTTGATGTCTATTTTCCAATGCCACTAGAATCACCTCATTTGGACTTTCCTAGCTCAAGTTATGCTTCCTCAAAGAAGGTAAGGTCAAGCTGCCAAGTTATTGCCAAAAACGCACCTATTCTCCCAAGTTGGCAACGTGCCTAGCCTCCCAAGGCAGAGACATGAGGCTGGCATTGTCACCAAGCACGCCTCCTTGCTAGCACATTGGCAACGTGCCCGTGCTCCTTCCAAGGCTCATCTCTAGCCTTCAATTTTGCTTGTCACGTTGCCTTAGATAACGCCTTTGGAGGCTGGCGTTGGCAACGTGCTCGAGTGCTTCTTCATGGCTGCCTTGCCAAATTTTGCTTGCTGCGTTGCCCTCAAACACGCCTTTGGAAGCTGGCGTTGGCAACGTGCTCGAGCCTTCCTCAAGGCTCTATGCTTGTTGCTTGGCGTTGTCCTTGAACACGCCTATGCTTCCTAGCGTTGGCAACGTGGTTGGAATCCAAGACTTGGTGCCTAGCCAAGCATTCCTTCCTGGCGTTGCCTTAGAACACGCCAATGCAAGTGGCGTTGGCAACGTGCTTCTATTTGCTGGCCCAAGATCTTGTCCCTGGCATTATTGAAGAACACGCCAATTCATTTCCAAGTTAGCAACGCTCTCGTGTGCCCATACTCCTAGCTTGCATGCGTTGCCAAGGAACACGCCCATGGTTCCTAGCTCAACAACGTGCTCGAGCTCCCCTTTGGTGCCAAAGTTGCTTGCTACGTTGCCAAGGAACACGCCTTCATAACTTGGCGTTGGCAACATGCATCTCCTTTTCCTGGGCCAAGTTTTCCATTCAGCGTTGTTTGCCTACGTTGTCCTCAAACACGCCCCTCATCTCTAGGCTGGCAACGTGCTCGAGGCTCTAAACTAGCTCCCCAAGATTGCTTGGCGTTGCCTTGAATAACGCCTATGGTTCTTGGCGTTGGCAACGCCAGCTTCTCCTCCTCTTGGGCCAAGTTTGCTTGTGTGCGTTGCCTTGAATAACGCTTCTTCATTCCCACGTTGGCAACGCCCTCGAGCTCTCCTTGGCTCAGCTCTTTGCTTGCCTTGGCGTTGCCTTCAACAACTCACCCTTTTCTTCAAGTTGGCAACGCCCAAATGTGCTTCTCCAGGGCTGCCTGGCGTTGCCTTCAAACACGCACCCTTTCTCCAAGTTGGCAACGCCAACTTGTGCTTCTCCAGGGCTGCCTGACGTTGCCTTCAAACACGCACCCTTTCTCCAAGTTGGCAACGCCAACAACTTCTCTTCTTCTTGCCCAGCTTGCATCATTCTTGCTTCCATGCTTTCTTGTTTCATCACCTATCATCAACAAGGGAAATAGCTTCAAAGTCTTACCAATTCATGCAATAAATTTCATGAGATTCATTCATACTCATTCATGTATGTATTCCTCAAATCATTTGCATGAATTTGGCTAGAATCAACCTGTTCCTTGGTATTCTCATGCATGAAGACAAAACTCATAAAAGGACTTGTTTATTTAGAGAAAATGAGTGAAATTAAGCTAAAACCAACTAAACTAACTAGCTAATATAACAAATATGCAATTGCATCACAACACCAAACTTAAAGTGTTGCTTGTCCTCAAGCAAAATATAAAAACTTTGTCACAAGAATCCAAGATGTGAGACTTGAATGTTCTACCAGAGAGTAATTTTTCATTGAGCATGTCATCCTCACTTGTGTGATCATCAATTTATTGTAATTGATCACGGCTATTCAACTTTTTCAATTAAAATGCTTGCTTCAATACTAAATTGGTTAACTTCACTAGACTCTTTTCTATACCGTAGCACATGTCCCTTGAACTATTCTTTACTTGATGCTTTTCTTTCTTTCTTCTTTTTTTTATATTCCTTTCTTTTTTATTTCAAATGAGCTCGAAATCTTGTCTTAAGGCGGCTCTTTAGCATAAGCTTTCAATCAACAATCCCAAACCAGTTGGTTCAAGTTGTTAAGTGTTGAGACACTCTTAAAGATTTACTAACTCAAGCCTCTCTCCTTAACACATTCAATCACAGGCATATAACATTGAAATTTTGTTTGGATAGTGGTGTCCAGCACCTCTTTGGGTTGCTAAATGTTCTGTTATGGAGCTACTCTTGATTGTGAGTTTTCAATCGATAATCTCGAGTTAGTTAACTCAAGTTATCGGGTGATGAAGCACCCCTCGGATTTACTAGCCCAAGTATGTCTCCTAACATCAATCACCACAGACACATATCCAAATTTTGTCATTGATGCCTAGCCTTTCATTCTTTGTCTTCTGTTTTCTTTATTGTCAAGGTTATTTGTGCTATTACTGATAAAGTCTTTGTGACCCTTAACCGAACTAGTCTTGTATAAGCAAGCATTCTTTTGAATTTCTTGAGCCTTGATTCTTTCACAATAAATGTATATATGCTAGCACTTTTCTCATGGGACAACATGATTCTTTATAAGCTAGAATTCTCTCTGTTCTTGCTCAAACTACATCTTTTATTCCATTGACAAGTAAAAGTACTTAAGACAAGCAACCATTCCGAATCTGTGAGTGGTGATGCATGGAATGGGCAACATAAAAGACAATGCTTCAAAAAGAAAATGCATCCTAGAAGGTATACCATATTTCAGACATACATCTTCTTTATTTATTAAAATATAAAGAAAAACAAAGGAACTTCACCACCTTTAGTCTTCATGTCCCTTTTTCTTTGCTTGATTCTCCTTGCTTTCCTTTGCCCTTTGGATCTTCCTTCTTTTTCTTCCTTAACTCTCCTTGTTGTTTTGTTGTTGAATCCCCCTTTGGATCTTCTTTCTTTTTCCTTCTTAGCTCTCCTTGTTGTTTTGTTGTTGAATCCCCCTCTTCTCTTTGCCAAACTTCTGAGCTTATCATTGTCTCCTTTAGCCTCTGAGCATTAAATCTCACCCTTGCAAGTTCTTGCTCTTCAAATATCTTGCGAGCTTCATTAAAACTTTTAATTTGTGGGTTGAGTAATGGGGGTGCTCCACAAAGGTAACTGAGCTTTTCTTGGGTGCATATATCATAGTCAAGTCTGTCCTTGTGCCTGGCTTCCCTGAACATTCTGCTTTCATTGAACTCTTTGTGAAATGTATCATGTCTAGCATCCAACCTATGGAGAAGCTCCCTTTGCTGAGCTTGCTCTTTCCTTAATTGAGCTTGTTCTTGTATTACTTTCTCCATGGCTTTTCCGTATTCAACAGTTGAATTGTTGATGGCTTCATGCATCTTGGCATATTGTTCTTGTTGTAGTTCCATCATGTGTGTTTGGTATTCATTTTGTTGGTTCATCCATTGAACTTGAACCCCTCTTTGTTGGTCCATCAACTGCCAAAGGTCCCTTTGTTGCTGAGCTTGTTCCTCTTGGTTTCTTTGAATTTGTGAATATTGCCCAGAGATTCCTTCCAAAGCGGCTTGGAGTTGATTCATGTTCAAGGTATGAGGTTCTTCCATTTCTTGAGGCTCCTCCTCTTGTCTTGCTTCTTTCCTTTTCTTCCTTCTTGCTAAAGGTTGCCTTTCCAATTGGGTTGTGGTGATAAATTCCAACCTTTCTCGGGTAAGAGGTTTTCCAACAGAGACCACATCAGTTTCTTCAAATTCTTCCAGAGGCACTCCAGCTTCTTCACATAGGCGCAGAATAGTACTAGGATATCCTAGCCAGCTGTCCTGTTTGACCTTTTGAGCTATGTCAATGATGTTCTTAGCTATAATGTCTCCAACATTGATTTCCCCTCCTTTCATTATACAATGGATCATTATTGCTCTATTCACCGTTACCTCAGAATTATTTGAAGTGGAGATCAATGATCTCCTCACTATGTCATGCCATCCTTTTGCTTGAGGTATGAGATCACCTCTCCGAAGTTTGAGTGGTTGTCCATGTGAATCCAACACCCAATCCGTGCCTACTCTGCATAAGTCACTTACCACATCCATATATCTTGGGTCATTTTCAACCCTTTCTTCATAGCTAGCTCGTTTGAACCGTTTTGGCTTGACCTTTAGCACCCTGTTGATGGTGTCCGGGCTAAAATCAACA
Organism: Arachis stenosperma; assembly: GCF_014773155.1. NCBI lineage: Eukaryota > Viridiplantae > Streptophyta > Magnoliopsida > Fabales > Fabaceae > Arachis > Arachis stenosperma. The sequence goes on from NC_080377.1 coordinate 99,716,586, forward strand.
GTCACACCTCTTACATAACTCATGTATGGTTCTTCATCATCATATTCTCTTATCACATTAGTGTAGAACTCATGGATGAGAAGCATGCTCACTTCTTGAGGTTGGTTACAGAGAAGCTCCCATCCCCTTTTCCTGATTATTTTTTGTATTTCAGGGTATTCATCTTTTCTTAGCTTGAAGGGTAACTCCGGAACAACATCTTTGCTTGACATCCAGCTAAAGATACGCTCGTTGTGTTTGGATTTGAATCTTCTTTGATCAAAGGTGTCTTGTCATTCATATTCTCTCCTATCCCTTGATGATGAGGCCATTGAGATTCACTTGCAAGGGTTGAATCTCCCCAATACCAAACTTAGGTGAATGCTTGTCCTCAAGCATAAAGAAGATAATTGTGAAAGGGAGAGGTATATGACGGGCAAGGTGACTTAGAGAAGATAGAAAATGATGGTGAAGGGGGTGGAGTGTTTCGGTTATGTGGAGAGATGTAATGCTTCAAGAGTTTTGTTGGGTAAAGATGAGGTTCAAGGCTAGAATTTGTGAAACACGGAATAAGTTGGAGGTTGAGTGTGAGTTCGGGTGATGAAATGGGGTTATGGAGGGGTAGAAGGATGAGTGAGGAAAAGTGAGGTTTGATGAATATGGTTGAAGTATTTAAAGTGAGTTTTGGTGAGGATGCATGGTTCTAGTGATTTCCGTGGTGAGATGTATGGTTCTAGGGGTTCGGTCATAGCATGGGGAGCATGCTTCCTTGTGCCCAATGCATGTTGAGTTGTTTTTTCCAATGCACAAAGTTCAAGACTCATGTGACTTTCCCTTCCTTGTGCATCCGTGACCTCCTTCCAAGATTCCCCATCACTTCTTTCTTTCTTTCCTGCAACAAAATTCCAAAAGCTTGAGATTCTTAAAGTGACATTACTAGCTAACAACTTATGATGATATTCCTATGCAAAGTTGACTAAGCAAAATTAAAATTTATGAATTAAAGACACCAAACTTAGTTTGTGACTAAGTGTTCTATGGAGTTAACTCCAAAGATGGCCACACCAAACTTAGTATCTTACCTACCTTGTATGCTATTTCAATCTCTTTTCTTGGTTTTTTTTTTTTTTTTTTTTTTTTTTTTTTAAGGAGTTGCTTTCATATAACTAAAATAGATGACTGTACTTTCATAGTCTAGCATTTTCGTGTATGTACGAACACCAAACTTAGTTTGTGGCTAAGTGGTGTAGAACAAACTTTTGCCATTACTTAAAGATTGGCCACACCAAACTTAGTGCCTTGCATACACTATGTGCTAGTCTACTTTTTATTCTCTTAAATGTATATGATGCAACCTCTCATTATTGATTACTAAAGTATGAAATTAAAAGACTCCCTGTGCATGGGTTGCCTCCCATGAAGCGCTTGTTTATTGTCCTTAGCTTGACACTGCAGCTTCTTTGCTCATGCTAAGAGTTGCACGCTCTCTTCCTTGCTCCAGGGGCCACCAAAATAATGCTTCACCCTATGTCCATTAGCTGTGAAGGTTTGTTTTGAGGCTTCATCTAGTAATTCGACATAGCCATGAGGTGATACTTTGATGATGGTGTACGGGCCAGTCCATCTAGACCTCAGCTTCCCAGGGAAAATCTTCAATCTTGAATTGAATAACAACACCCTTTGGCCTGGTTCGAATGTTCTTTGAGAGATCCTCTTATCATGCCATCTCTTTGCTCTCTCTTTGTATATTTTGGCATTTTCATATGCCTCCAATCTGAACTCCTCAAGTTCATTGAGTTGTAGCAACCTCTTCTCTCCTGCTGCTTGAGCATCTAAATTCAGAAGTTTGGTGGCCCAAAAGGCCTTATGTTCAAGCTCCACAGGGAGGTGGCATGCCTTTCCATACACCAGCTGAAATGGAGATTTTCCTATGGGTGTCTTGAAGGCTGTCCTATATGCCCAAAGTGCATCATCCAGCTTTCTAACCCAATCCTTTCTTGTTGTTCCCACAGTTTTCTCCAAGATCCTTTTTAGCTCTCTGTTGGCAAGTTCAGCTTGCCCATTGGTTTGTGGGTGGTATGGGGTAGCTACTTTGTGAGTAACACCATATTTGTGGAGTAAAGAATTTAGTTGCTTGTTGCAGAAGTGGCTTCCCCCATCACTTATAAGTCCTTGGGCATTCCAAATCTAGTGAAGATGTTCTTCTTGAGGAATTGCAAGACCACGTTGGTATCACATGTGGTGGTGGCTATTGCTTCTACCCATTTGGAGACATACTCTACTGCTACCAAGATGTATTTGAATGTGTAAGATGGAGGGAAAGGTCCCATGAAATCTACTCCCCACAGATCAAAGAGTTCTACTTCCAAAATGAACTTCTGAGGCATCTCATTTTTCTTTGACAAACCCCCTGTTCTTTGGCATTCATTGCAATGGCTCACAAACTCTCTAGCATCCTTGAAGATTGAAGGCCAGTAGAAACCACTTTGAAGGACTTTTGCAGCCGTTCTTTCAGCTCCAAAATGACCACCATAACTAGAGTTGTGACAATGCCATAGTATGTTCTTCATCTCACCCTCTGACACACATCTTCTTATCATTCCATCTGGGCATCTCTTGAACAAGAATGGTTCATCCCAGAAGAAGAACTTAGCCTCATGCAGCAGCTTCTTGACTTGTTGTTTTGTGTACTCTTGTGGAATGATTCTTCCCGCCTTGTAGTTGGCCATGTCTGCAAACCAAGGGACATGTTGAATTTGCAAGAGGTGCTCATCTGGAAATTCTTCATTTATTGATGGAAGGTTGTCTTGGCATGCATCTTGTGGTACCCTTGATAAGTGATCAGCAACTTGATTTTCATTGCCCTTTCTATCTTTTATCTCAATGTCAAACTCTTGTAGGAGTAGCACCCATCTGATTAGCCTTGGTTTGGCATCCTGTTTTGACATAAGATACTTAAGGGCAGCATGGTCAGTATACACTAAGACTTTAGATCCAATCAAATATTGTCTAAACTTATCAAAAGCATATACCACAGCTAGTAGCTCTTTCTCTGTTGTGGTGTAGTTTTTTTGAGCTTCATTCAATACCTTACTTGCATAGTAGATAACATGAAGCTTCTTTTCCTTCCTCTGCCCCAACACAGCACCAATTGCAAGGTTACTTGCATCACACATGAGTTCAAAAGGTAGTCCCCAACTTGGGGGTGTGATGATTGGTGCTGTGGTGAGCTTAGCCTTTAGAGTTTCAAAAGCATGTTTGTATTCATCATCAAAGATAAAAGGATTGTCTACCACCAGCAAATTGCTTAGTGGCTTTGCTATTTTGGAAAAATCTTTGATGAATCTCCTATAGAATCCAGCATGTCCTAAGAAACTTCTAACGGCTTTCACACTAGTTGGCAAAGGAAGTTTTTCTATAATTTCTACTTTTGCCTTGTCAACTTCTATACCCTTTCTTGAAATTTTATGACCAAGAACGATGCCTTCGGGTACCATGAAATGGCATTTCTCCCAATTCAAAACTAAATTGGTTTCTTGGCACCTTTTCAAGACTAAGGTAAGATGGTGCAAGCAAGTATTGAAAGAATCACCAAAAACAGAGAAATCATCCATAAATACTTCAATAAATTTTTCTACCATGTCTGAGAAGATTGATAGCATGCACCTTTGAAAGGTAGCTGGGGCATTACACAGTCCAAATGGCATTCTCCTGTATGCAAAGACTCCAAAGGGACAAGTAAAGAAAGTCTTCTCTTGATCCATGGGGTCAACTACTATCTGGTTATACCCAGAATATCCATCAAGAAAACAGTAATAGGCATGGCCAGCCAACCTTTCAAGCATCTGGTCAATGAAAGGGAGAGGAAAGTGATCTTTTCGTGTGGCATCATTCAGCCTCCTATAGTCTATGCACATTCTCCACCCTGTCACTGTTCGTGTTGGAATAAGCTCATTCTTCTCATTAACAATGACGATCATCCCCCCTTTCTTAGGTACTACTTGTACTGGACTGACCCACGGGCTGTCAGATATAGGGTAGATGATCCCAGCTTTACACAACTTCAGGACTTCCTTTTGAACAACCTCCTTCATTGTGGGATTCAATCTTCTTTGGGGTTGTACCACTGGTTTGGAATTCTCCTCTAAAAGTATCTTGTGCATGCATACGGCAGGGCTTATGCCTTTCAAGTCATCAATGGTCCATCCCAACGCCTCTTTGTGAGCTTTCAATACTACAAGGAGCTTTTCTTCCTCCTCTGCATTCAATGTAGAATTTATGATCACTGGGAAGATGTCCTTTTCACCAAGAAATGCGTATTTAAGATGAGGGGGTAGTGGTTTCAACTCTTGTTGTGGTGCCTCTTTTTTCATAGCTTCACTTGGTTCCTCTGATGCTTCCAATTTGTTCTCTTCTTGTCCTTTAACATTCTGGACTTCCTCCTGTTTCACTTGATGGTTTGTGTCAAGTACCTCTTCAACCAACGAATCCACTACATCAATCCTCATGCAACTTTCTTTCTCAACGGGGTGTTGCATTGCTTTGAAAACATTTATAGTCATTTGCTCATCATGCACTCTAAAAATCATTTCCCCCTTTTCCACATCAATAATTGTTCTAGCTGTAGCCAAGAAGGGTCTACCAAGAATAACTGAATTGTTTCCCTCTTCATCCATGTCTAGGACCACAAAATCGGCTGGGAATATGAAGTTTCCCACCTTCACCAAGAGGTTCTCAACTACTCCATTTGGTATTTTGATGGATCTGTCAGCAAGTTGGAGTGACATCCTTGTGGGTTTAAGCTCTTCAATCATCATTTTCTTCATCATTGTAAGGGGCATTAGGTTAATGCTTGCTCCCAAGTCACAAAGTGATTTGTCAATGGCCATGCTCCCAATCGTGCAGGGTATGAGGAAGCTGCCAGGATCTTTGAGTTTTGGGGGTAGTCCCTTTTGAATGATGGCACTGCACTCTTGAGTGAGAATCACCGTTTCTTTTTCTTGCCAACTTCTCTTCTTGGTGATCAATTCCTTAAGAAACTTTGCATATAATGGCATCTGTTCCAGAGCTTCTGCCAACGGGATGTTGATTTCAAGTTTCTTGAAGATTTCTAAGAACCTTGGGAATTGTTGGTCCTTTGCTCCTTTATGTATCCTAGTTGGGTATGGAAGCTTGGGTACATAGGCTTTTACTCCTTCATTTTTGTTTTCTTGTTGTGGATTCACACTCTCCTTGCTATCATGGTTGCTTCCTTGAGTGGGTGGTTTGCCTTGTGGCTTGACAACCTCTTTGCCTTTGTTAGATGTTGAATCCTTTTCTTCATCCTGCCTTTCCACTTGTATCTCCACTGCTTCTTTATTCGAACTTTCACCAACTACCTTGCCACTCCTTAACTGCAGAGCTTTACATTCTTCTCTTGGGTTGGGTATTGTATCACTTGGGAGAACATTGGTTGGGCGCTCGGCTTGTTTGGCTAATTGTCCCACTTGTCTCTCAATATTCTTCATGGTGACCTCATGTTCCTTTTGTCCCTTAGCTAAGGCTTGAGTGGTTTGAGCAAGTGCTTGCAAGGTTGCTTCAAGACTTGAAATTCTAGTCTCATGATGGTCAATTGGAGATATGATGGGGGTTGATTGTTGTTGAAAGTTGTTGGGTGGATTAGTGTGGTAATTCTGTGCGTTGGATGTTGGTGCAGGAAAGTTGCTTTGGTAAGTTTGTGAGTTATTATGAGGTGGTTGATACGTGTTTTGTGTTTTTCTATATTGGTTAGTGTTGGTGGCATGGTGATTTTGGTTGTTTGTATTACGGGTGTGGTTGTGGCTGTTGTTCTTTTGCCAATGGTTTTCACCCCACTTTAGATTGGGATGATTTTTCCAAGAGGAGTTGTATGTATCACCATGAAATTCGTCCTGAGAATTTGAAGTATTTTGCATGTATTGAACTTGTTCTTGTGGCTGTTCAACAGTGGTCCCTTCACCTTGGCTCCATTCAAGTGATGGTTGATTTGTTGTGTTCACTGATGCTAGCTGAAAACCATCCATTCTCTTTGTTATCATTTCCATTTGTTGTTGGATTTGTTGGTGCATTAACTTATTTTGTGCCAAGATAGCGTCAACACCTTCAAGCTCCATTACGCCTTTCTTTGGGGCCGGGTTATGTTGCCTCTCTGATGAGTAATAATACTGATTGTTTGCCACAATCTCAATGAGGTCTTGAGCCTCCTCAGCAGTTTTCATCATGTTGAGTGATCCTCCTGATGAGTAGTCTAGCCCCTTCCTTGCTTCTAAGCTTAAACCTTCATAGAAGTTTTGGAGTTTGACCCAGTCACTAAACATATCAGGTGGACATCTTCTCATTAGTGCCTTATATCTTTCCCAGGCTTCATACAATGACTCCCCTTCCATTTGCCTGAAAGTTTGAACCTCTGTCTTCAACTTGATGATTCTTTGAGGTGGGTAGAACTTTGCTAGAAATCTGCCCATCAGATCATTCCAATTGTCGAGGCTTTCCTTGGGGAATGACTCTAGCCATTGAGTGGCCTTGTCCCTCAAAGAGAATGGGAATAGCAGCAGTTTGTAGACATCTGGATGCACTCCATTTGTCTTCACTGTGTTGCATATCCTCAGAAAAACAGACAAATGTTGATTTGGGTCTTCAAGAGGTCCCCCTCCATAGGAGCAGTTGTTTTGTACTAAAGTGATGAGTTGGGGTTTTAACTCAAAATTGTTGGCCTGAACACTTGGAGTGGCAATACTGCTCCCACAATGTCTTGGATCAGGGATGGTATAAGAGGATAGCACCCTTCTAGGTGGTCCATCATTGTTGTTGACCCCTCCAGGAGGATTGTGCATTTCATCCTCCATGACTTGATCTTCTCCCTCTGACTCCTCTTCACCAACTATTCCCTTTCCTCTTTCTGCTCTTCTTCTCCTTCGGAGGGTTCTCTCGTCCTCAGTATTAAGTCTATTAGCTCCTGACATACACAAACAAAACCAAAATCACAAGTGAAATACTCTAGAACTAGAGTGGAATTGGAGTTAGTGAAACAAAGTATCAAACAGTTAGTGGGCTTAACAAAAAAAACACTAAAAAAAATTGCTTAATCTAAACCACCTTTCAATTAATCATTGTCAATCTTTTCCAATCCCCGGCAACGGCGCCAAAAACTTGATACGTAAAAATTAAGTTTCACGTATAACCGGCAAGTATACCAGGTCGTATCAAGTAATAAAATTCACTAAGAGTGAGGTCGATCCCACGGAGATTGGTAGATTAAGCAACTTTAGTTAAATGGTAAATTTAGTCAAGCAAACATAGTTTTGATTTCATGAGCATTTTGATTTTTGAACTTAATTACAGAAACTTAAATGGCAAGGAATGTAAAGAACTAGAATAGAGAAATAAAATGAAAGTAAATAACTGAAACTTAAAGTGCAAGAAACTTAAATAACATCAAAGATAAATTGCAAGGAATTAAAGGTTGCAGAAATTCAAAGAACATAAAAGTAAATAGCAAGGATTAAAGGAACAGGATGTAGATAACAAGAATAATAAATTGACCGAATGTAAAAGGGAATTGGGTTATGGGTAGTCAAACAACTAGAGGTAAAAGAAATAAGAATTAATGATGGAGAGGATCATTAGGGATCAGAGATGCAAGTTTTCATGAATTGATGTTAGTCAAATCCTTCTCAATCATGGGTATAGATCCATGGCAAGTGGGTAATTGAATCCCAATCTCTTGGTGATTCAATTTCTCTCAACATAACCAATTGCCACTCTCGTGATCTAAGTGTTCATGAGAAGAGATGAAGCTCAATTCTATTCCAGCCACACAACTCCCATAATCTCAACCAAGGAAAGTTACATCTCACATACTAACCAAGGTGTATTGATCAAGGGAATCATGAAAGGATGAACTCTAAACTGAATTATGTGGCTCATTCCTCAAATTCACCACACAATTCACATAGATTAACCCCTCTCTCGATGGTGGTTGAATCTTTGAAGAACAAGAGTTTCCTCTTTGGATTAACCACTTGAATTGAGGAGGAAAAGAGGAGTTCATCAATGCATTCAAACAAGCAGAGCTCTTCCCCCTAATGAATGGGGTTTAGTGAATCATAGCTCCAATTTCAACAACAATTGCCATCAACAAAAACTAAACTAAGTGTGAAGAAAAGAAGAAGAAGAATAAGGAAATGCTTAAAGCTTAAAACTGAAGAAGAAAAGTTCCAAGGAAAACCAAATTAGCTCTCCGGGTATCCTCCCGGAAGTGCTAAAAGAGTTCTCAAAGTAAAAGGGCTAAAAGTATAAAAGTCTAAGTGTCAAAAGTCCTCCCCAAGTACAAACTCAATCTCTATTTATATTAGTCCTAAAACTCCTTCAAAGATCTTCAATTGGGCTAGCAATGTGGGCTTCCTCTTTGTTGAATTTCTGGTTCAATTGAAGAAGTTGCTGGCCTTTGTGAGGAATAGAGGAAGCAGAGCAAGTTGGCAACAATTCTGGCCCATTGAGGGGCGTTATTGGCAATAACTCTAGGCTTAATGCACGTTGGCAACGTGCCTGGTGTTTTCCTGGAGTGAGCTTTCAGACTTGGGCGTTGCTAGCCCAAGTTGTTGGTAACAACTTGCTTTTCCTCTTCTTGGCTCTACATTCATGCTAAATGTAGCCCAGAATTTGAGTGTCAACCCTCTGCTTCAATATGGACTATTATACATCATTGGAAAGCTCTTGATGTCTATTTTCCAATGCCACTAGAATCACCTCATTTGGACTTTCCTAGCTCAAGTTATGCTTCCTCAAAGAAGGTAAGGTCAAGCTGCCAAGTTATTGCCAAAAACGCACCTATTCTCCCAAGTTGGCAACGTGCCTAGCCTCCCAAGGCAGAGACATGAGGCTGGCGTTGTCACCAAGCACGCCTCCTTGCTAGCACGTTGGCAACGTGCCCGTGCTCCTTCCAAGGCTCATCTCTAGCCTTCAATTTTGCTTGTCACGTTGCCTTAGATAACGCCTTTGGAGGCTGGCGTTGGCAACGTGCTCGAGTGCTTCTTCATGGCTGCCTTGCCAAATTTTGCTTACTGCGTTGCCCTCAAACACGCCTTTGGAAGCTGGCGTTGGCAATGTGCTCGAGCCTTCCTCAAGGCTCTATGCTTGTTGCTTGGCGTTGTCCTTGAACACGCCTATGCTTCCTGGCATTGGCAACGTGGTTGGAATCCAAGACTTGGTGCCTAGCCAAGCATTCCTTCCTGGCGTTGCCTTAGAACACGCCAATGCAAGTGGCGTTGGCAACGTGCTTCTATTTGCTGGCCCAAGATCTTGTCCCTGGCGTTATTGAAGAACACGCCAATTCATTTCCAAGTTAGCAACGCTCTCGTGTGCCCATACTCCTAGCTTGCATGCGTTGCCAAGGAACACGCCCATGGTTCCTAGCTCAACAACGTGCTCGAGCTCCCCTTTGGTGCCAAAGTTGCTTGCTATGTTGCCAAGGAACACGCCTTCATAACTTGGCGTTGGCAACGTGCATCTCCTTTTCCTGGGCCAAGTTTTCCATTCAGCGTTGTTTGCCTGCGTTGTCCTCAAACATGCCCCTCATCTCTAGGCTGGCAACGTGCTCGAGGCTCTAAACTAGCTCCCCAAGATTGCTTGGCGTTGCCTTGAATAACGCCTATGGTTCTTGGCGTTGGCAACGCCAGCTTCTCCTCCTCTTGGGCCAAGTTTGCTTGTGTGCGTTGCCTTGAATAACGCTTCTTCATTCCCACGTTGGCAACGCCCTCGAGCTCTCCTTGGCTCAGCTCTTTGCTTGCCTTGGCGTTGCCTTCAACAACTCACCCTTTTCTTCAAGTTGGCAACGCCCAAATGTGCTTCTCCAGGGCTGCCTGGCGTTGCCTTCAAACACGCACCCTTTCTCCAAGTTGGCAACGCCAACAACTTCTCTTCTTCTTGCCCAGCTTGCATCATTCTTGCTTCCATGCTTTCTTGTTTCATCACCTATCATCAACAAGGGAAATAGCTTCAAAGTCTTACCAATTCATGCAATAAATTTCATGAGATTCATTCATACTCATTCATGTATGTATTCCTCAAATCATTTGCATGAATTTGGCTAGAATCAACCTGTTCCTTGGTATTCTCATGCATGAAGACAAAACTCATAAAAGGACTTGTTTATTTAGAGAAAATGAGTGAAATTAAGCTAAAACCAACTAAACTAACTAGCTAATGAGAAAATGTTGTTGTTTTCGGCTGCCATGTCTTCTTCTTCTTTGAAGATTTCTGTTAGGTCCTCTACAGAGAGTTGTGCTTTAGCTTCTCTTAGTTTTTGCTTCAAGGTCTTTTCAGGTTCAGGGTCAGCCTCAACAAGAATGCTTTTGTCTTTGCTCCTGCTCATACGAAAGAGAAGACAACAAGAAAATATGGAATCCTCTATGTCACAGTATAGAGATTCCTTGAGGTGTCAGAGGAAAAGAAAAATAGAAGGAAGAGGTAGAAGAATTCGAACTTATCAAGAAAGATGGAGTTTGAATTGTGCATTGAGGAGGAGTGTTAGTCCATAAATAGAAGGATGTGAGAAGAGGGGAAGAAATTTTCGAAAATAAATTAAAAATATTTTTAAAAACATTTTGAAAAAATTACTAATTGATTTTCGAAAACTAAGAGTGGAAAAGAAATCAAGTGATTTTTGAAAAAGATTTTGAAATTAGAAATCAAAAAGATATGATTGAAAACTATTTTGAAAAAGATGTGATTAAGAAGATATGATTGAAAAGTTATGGTTTTAAAAAGATGTGATTGAGAAGATATGATTTGAAAAATAATTTAAAAAGATTTGATTTTAAAAATTAATAACCTGCCTAACAAGAAAGATATGATTCAGACATTAAACCTTTCTCAACAGAAAAGGCAACATACTTGAAATGTTGAATCAAATCATTAATTGATAGCAAGTATTTTTGAAAAAGAAAGAAATTGATTATGATTGAAAAGATATGATTTGAAAAAGATTTGATTTTTGAAAAATTTTAAAAACTTGAAAAAAAAATTTGAGTTAAAAACAGAATCTTCCCTCTTGTGCCATCCTGGCGTTAAACGCCTAGAATGGTATACATTCTGGCGTTTAACGCCCAAATCACTACCCTTTTGGGCGTTAAACGCCCAACCAGGCGCCCTGGCTGGCGTTTAAACGCCAGTTTTCCTTCCTCACTGGGCATTTTGAACGCCCAGCTTTTTCTGTGTAATTCCTCTGTTGAATGTTCTGAATCTTCAACTCTCTGTATTATTGACTTGAAAAGACACAAATTAAAATTTTTTTTGGATTTTTAATAATGAGGAATAATCAAAATGCAACTAAAATCAAATAAACAATGCATGCAAGACACCAAACTTAGAAGTTTGTATACTATTGACACTAACAAAATGAGAATGCATATGAGAAACAACAAAACACACAAGACAAGAGAATTTAAAGATCAGAATAAGGAAATTGGTGCGCGAAATTGTGAATACTACAACTTCACATAACTAACCAGCAAGTGCACTGGGTCGTCCAAGTAATACCTTACGTGAGTAAGGGTCGATCCCACGGAGATTGTTAGCATTGAAGCAAGCTATGGTCATCTTGTAAATCTTAGTCAGGCAAACTCAAATGTATATGATGATGAACGAAAATAACATAGAAGATAAGGATAGTGATACTTATGTATATCATTGGTGTAAGAGCTTCAGACAAGCGTATGAAGATGCCTTCCCTTCCGTCTCTCTGCCTTTCCTCTGCCTTCATCCTTTCACTCCTTGTCCAGCAGCAGCTCCCATCCGCGCAGTGAAAGCTAATGCACGCACTCTGTCACAGTACTGCCAATCACCGGTTTGGTTCCCTCCCCTACCGGAATAGAATCACTCTTTTACGTCTGTCACTAACGCCCAGTAGGTTACAGGTTTGAAGCATGTCACAGTCATTCAATCATTGAATCCTACTCAGAATACCACAGACAAGGTTAGACCTTCCGGATTCTCTTGAATGCCGCCATCAGTCCTTGCCTATACCACGAAGACTCTGATCTCACGGAATGGTTGGCTCGTTTGTCAGGCGAGCACTCGGTTGTCAGGCGATCAACCATGCATCGTGCAATCAGGAATCCAAGAGATATTCACTAAGCCTCAGGTGCTTGTAGAACAAGAATGGTTGTCAGTCACCTTGTTCATGGGTGAGAATGGTGATGGGCGTCAATCATCACCTTCATCATGTTGAAGAACAAGTGATATCTGGACAAAGAATAAGCGGAGTTGAATGGAAGAACAATAGTAATTGCATTAATACTCGAGGTACAGCAGAGCTCCACACCTTAATCTATGGTGTGTAGAAACTCCACCGTTGAAAATACATAAGAACAAGGTCTAGGCATGGCCGAATGGCCAGCCTCCGAAAGAGGGTTCAATCATAAAAACATGATCAAAAGATTCTCCAGATCTCTAATACAATAGTAAAAGGTCCTACTTATAGATAACTAGTAGCCTAAGGTGTACAAAGATGAGTAAATGACATAAAATCCACTTCCGGGCCCACTTGATGTGTGCTTGGGCTGAGCAATGAAGAAATTTCGTGTAGAGACTCTCCTTGGAGTTAAACGCCAGCTTTAGTGCCAGTTTGGGCGTTTAACTCCCAATTAGGTGCCAGTTCCGGCGTTTAACGCTGGAATTTCTTGAGGTGACTTTGAACGCCGGTTTGGGCCATCAAATCTTGGGCAAAGTATGGACTATTATATATTGCTGGAAAGCCCAGGATGTCTACTTTCCAACGCCGTTGAGAGCGCGCCAATTGGGCTTCTGTAGCTCCAGAAAATCCACTTCGAGTGCAGGGAGGTCAGAATCCAACAGCATCTGCAGTCCTTTTGAGTCTCTGGATCAGATTTTGCTCAGGTCCCTCAATTTCAGCCAGAAAATACCTGAAATCATAGAAAAACACACAAACTCATAGTAAAGTCCAGAAAAGTGAATTTTAACTAAAAACTAATAAAATATACTAAAAACTAACTAGATCATACTAAAAATATACTAAAAACAGTGCCAAAAAAGTATACAAATTATCCGCTCATCACAACACCAAACTTAAATTGTTGCTTGTCCCCAAGCAACTGAAGATCAAATAAGATAAAAAGAAGAGAATATTCAATGAACTCCAAAAACATCTATGAAGATCAGTATTAATTAGATGAGCGGGGCTTTTATCTTTTTGCCTCTGAATAGTTTTGGCATCTCACTCTATCCCTTGTAATTCAGAATGATTGGCTTCTTTAGGAACTTAGAATCCAGATAGTGTTAATGATTCTCCTAGTAAAGTATGATGATTCTTGAACATAGCTATTTTTTTTTTTTTGAGTCTTGGCTGTGGCCCAAAGCACTCTGTCTTCCAGTATTACCACCGGATACATACATGCCACAGACACATAATTGGGTGAACCTTTTCAGATTGTGACTCAGCTTTGCTAAAGTCCCCAATTAGAGGTGTCCAGGGTTCTTAAGCACACTCTTATTTGCCTTGGATCACAACTTTATTTCTTTCTTTTTCTCTCTATTTTTTTTTCGGTTTTTTTTTTTCGAAAATTTTTCTTGCTTCAAGAATCATTTCTAATGATTTTTCAGATCCTCAGTAACATGTCTCCTTTTTCATCATTCTTTCAAGAGTCAACATTCATGAACCACAAGTTCAAAAGACATATGCACTGTTCAAGCATACATTCAAAGAACAAAAGTGTTGCCACCACATCAAAATAATTAAACTATTATAAAATTCAGAATTCATGCAATTCTTTCCTTTTCAATTAAGCACGTTTTTATTTAAGAGAGGTGATGGATTCATAGGACATTCATAACTTTAAGGCATAGACACTAAGACACTAATGATCACAAGACACAAACATGGACAAACATAAAGCATAAAAATCGAAAAACAGAAGAATAAAGAACAAGGAAATCAAGGAACGGGTCCACCTTAGTGATGGCGGCTCTTTCTTGCTCTTGAAGATCCTATGGAGTGCTTAAGCTCCTCAATGTCTCTTCCTTGTCTTTGTTGCTCCTCCCTCATGATTCTTTGGTCTTCTTTAATTTCATGGAGGAGAATGGAGTGTTCTTGATGCTCCACCCTTAGTTGTCCCATGTTGGAACTCAACTCTCCTAGGGAGGTGTTTAATTGCTCCCAATAATTTTGTGGAGGAAAGTGCATCCCTTGAGGCATCTCAGGGATCTCTTGATGAGAGGGGTCTCTTGTGTACTCCATCCTTTTCTTGGTGATGGGCTTGTCCTCATCAATGGGGGTATCTCCCTCTATGTCAACTCCAACTGAATAACAGAGGTGACAGATGAGATGAGGAAAGGCTAACCTTGCCAAAGTGGAGGTCTTGTCCGCCACCTTGTAGAGTTCTTGGGCTATAACCTCATGAACCTCTACTTCTTCTCCAATCATGATGCTATGAATCATGATGGCCCGGTCTATGGTAACTTCGGACCGGTTGCTAGTGGGAATGATTGAGCGTTGTATGAACTCTAACCATCCTCTAGCCACGGGCTTGAGGTCATGCCTTCTCAATTGAACCAGCTTTCCTCTTGAATCTTGCCTCCATTGTGCGCCCTCTTCACATATGGTTGTGAGGACTTGGTCCAACCTTTGATCAAAGTTGACCCTTCTAGTGTAAGGATGCTCATCTCCTTGCATCATAGGCAAGTTGAACGCCACCCTCACACTCTCCGGACTAAAATCCAAGTATTTCCCCCGAACCATAGTGAGATAATTCTTTGGATTCGGGTTCACACTTTGGTCATGGCTCTTGGTGATCCATGCATTGGCATAGAACTCTTGAACCATCAAGATTCCGACTTGTTGAATGGGGTTGGTGAGTACTTCCCAACCTCTTCTTCGGATCTCATGGCGGATCTCCGGATATTCACCCTTTTTGAGTGAAAAGGGGACCTCGGGGATCACCTTCTTCAAGGCCACAACTTCATAGAAGTGGTCTTGAGCACCTTGAGAGGAATCTATCCATCTCCCATGACTCGGAGGTGGAAGCTTTTGCCTTCCCTTTCCTCTTTTTAGAGGTTTCTTCGGCCTTGGATGCCATAAATGGTTATGAAAAAGCAACGCTTTTACCACACCAAACTTAAAATGTTTGCTCGTCCTCGAGCAAAGGAAGAAAGAAGAGAGTAGAAGAAGAAGAAATGAGGAAGAGGGAGATGGTAGTGTGTTCGGCCAAGAAGGGTAAGAAAGGGTGTTTAGGTTGTGTGAAAATGAAGAGTTGAAGAAGGGTATTTATAGGAGAGAGGGGGGGTAATGGTTCGGCCATGGAGGGTGGGTTTGGGAGGGAAAGTGGTTTGAATTTGAAGGGTGAGGTTGGTGGGGATTTATGAAGGATGGATGTGAGTGGTGAAGAGAAAGATGGGATTTGATAGGTGAAGGGTTTTTGGGGAAGAGGTATTGAGGTGATTGGTGAATGGGGGAAGAAGAGAGAGATTGATGGTGGGGTCCTGTGGGGTCCACAGATCCTGTGGTGTCAAGGAAAAGTCATCCCTGCACCAAATGTTGCTCAAAATCACGTTTTGAGCCATTTCTGGCGTTAAACGCCGGGCTGATGCCCATTCCTGGCGTTTAACGCCAGGTTGTTGCCCTTTACTGGCGTTTAATGCCAGTCTGGTGCCCTTTTCTGGCGTTAAACGCCCAGAATGGTGCCAGACTGGGCGTTAAACGCCCAACAGCTAGCATTACTGGCGTTTGAACGCCAGTTTCTTCTTCCTCCAGGGTGTGCTATTTTTCTTCCTGTTTTTCATTCTGTTTTTGCTTTTTTTCATTGTTTTTGTGACTTCTTATGATCATCAACCTACAAAAAAAAGATAAAATAACAAAAGAAAATAGTTAACTATAAAACATTGGGTTGCCTCCCAACAAGCGCTTCTTTAATGTCATTAGCTTGACAGAGGACTCTCATGGAGCCTCAGAAATACTCAGAACCGTGTTGGAACCTCCCAACACCAAACTTAGAGTTTGAATGTGGGGGTTCAACACCAAACTTAGAGTTTGGTTGTGGCCTCCCAACACCAAACTTAGAGTTTGACTGTGGGGGCTCTGCTTGGCTCTGTTTTGAGAGAAGCTCTTCATGCTTCCTCTCCATGATGATAGAGGGATGTCCTTGGGCCTTAAACACCAAGGATTCTTCATTCACTTGAATGATCAACTCTCCTCTATCAACATCAATCACAGCCTTTGCTGTGGCTAGGAAGGGTCTGCCAAGGATGATTGATTCATCCATGCACTCCCCAGTCTCTAGGACTATGAAATCAGTAGGGATGTAATGGTCCTCAATTTTCACCAAAACATTCTCTATAAGTCCATGAGCTTGTTTTCTTGAATTGTCTGCCATCTCTAATGAGATTCTTGCAGCTTGCACCTCAAGGATCCCTAATTTCTCCATTACAGAGAGGGGCATGAGGTTTACACTTGACCCTAAGTCACACAAGGCCTTCTTGAAGGTCATGGTGCCTATGGTACAAGGTATAGAAAACTTCCCAGGATCTTGCCTCTTTTGAGGCAGTTTCTGCCTAGACAAGTCATCCAGTTCTTTGGTGAGCAAGGGAGGTTCATCCTCCCAAGTCTCATTTCCAAATAACTTGTCATTCAGTTTCATGATTGCTCCAAGGTATTTAGCAACTTGCTCTTCAGTGACATACTCATCCTCTTCAGAGGAAGAATACTCATCAGAGCTCATGAATGGCAGAAGTAAGTCCAATGGAATCTCTATGGTCTCATTTTGAGCCTCAGATTCCCATTGTTCCTCATTGAGGAACTCAGAGGAGATTGGTACACGCCCACTGAGGTCTTCCTCAGTGGCGTCTTCCTCTCTCTTTCCTCTCCATATTCGGCCATGTCTATGGCTTTGCACTCTCCTTTTGGATTTCTTCTGTATTACTTGGGAGAGTGCTAGGAGGAGTTCAGTAACTTTCTTGCTCAGCTGACCCACTTGTCCTTCCAAATTTCTGATGGAAGACCTTGTTTCATTCATGAAACTTTGAGTGGTCTTTATTAGATCAGAGACCATTGTTGCTAAGTCAGAAGTATTCTGCTTAGAACTCTCTGTCTGTTGCTGAGAAGATGATGGAAAAGGCTTGCCATTGCTAAACTGTTTCTTCCACCATTATTGTTATTGAAACCTTGTTGAGGTCTCTCTGATTCTTCCATGAGAAATTGGGGTGATTTCGCCATGAAGAATTGTAGGTGTTTCCATAGGGTTCTCCTAGGTAATTCACCTCTTCCATTGAAGGGTTCTCAGGATCATATGCTTCTTCCTCAGATGAAGCATCCTTAGTACTGTTTGGTGCATTTTGCATTCCAGACAGACTTTGAGAAATCAAATTGACTTGTTGAGTCAATATCTTGTTCTGAGCCAAAATGGCGTTCAGAGTGTCAATCTCAAGAACTCATTTCTTCTGATTAGTCCCATTGTTCACAGGATTCCTTTCAGAAGTGTACATGAATTGGTTATTTGCAACCATTTCAATCAATTCTTGAGCTTCTGCAGGCGTCTTCTTCAGATGAAGAGATCCTCCAGCAGAGCTATCCAAAGACATCTTGGATAGTTCAGAGAGACCATCATAGAAATACCTATGATGCTCCATTCAGAAAGCATGTCTGAAGGACATCTTCTGATTAATTGTTTGTATCTTTCCCAAGCTTCATAGAGGGATTCTCCATCCTTCTGTCTGAAGGTTTGGACTTCCACTCTAAGCTTACTCCATCTTTGTGGTGGAAAGAACTTTGCCAAGAAGGCATTGACTATCTTTTCCCAAGAGTCCAGGCTTTCTTTAGGTTGAGAATCCAACCATATTCTAGCTCTGTCTCTTACAGCAAAGGGAATAGCATCAGTCTATAGACCTCAGGGTTAACCCCATTAGTCTTGACTGTGTCACAGATTTGCAAGAATTCAGCTAAGAACTGATGAGGATCTTCCATTGGAAGTCCATGGAACTTGCAATTCTGTTGCATTAGAGAAACTAATTGAGGCTTAAGCTCAAAATTGTTTGCTCCAATGGCAGGGATAGAGATGCTTCTCCCATAGAAATCAGGAGTAGGTGCAGTAAAGTCACCCAGCACCTTCCTTGCATTGTTGGCATGTTGTTGTTTTCGGCTGCCATGTGTTCTTCTTCCTTGAAGAATTCGGTCAGGTCCTCTAAAGAGAGTTGTGCTTTGGCTTCTCTTAGCTTTCTTCAGGGTCCTCTCAGGTTCAGGATCAGCTTCAACAAGAATGCCTTTGTCTCTGCTCCTGCTCATATGAAAGAGAAGAGAACAAGAAAATGTGGAATCCCCTATGTCAAAGTATAGAGATTCCTTGAAGTGTCAGAGGAAAAGAGAAATAGAAAGAAGAAGGAGAAGAAGAATTCGAACTTTATTAGTTAGAGTTCGAATTGTGCATTAAGAAGGAGTAGTACTCCATAAATAGAAGGATGTGGGAAGGAGGGAAGAGAATTTTCGAAAATTCAATTAAAAGATTTTGAAAACATTTTGAAAATTTGATTGATAATTTTCGAAAATTACATGTGAAAAGAAATCAAGTGATTTTTGAAAAAGATTTTGAAATTAGAAATCAAAAAGATCTGATTGAAAAGTTATTTTGAAAAAAGATGAGGTTAAAAAGATTTGATTGAAAAGTTATGGTTTTAAAAAGATGTGATTGAGAAGATATGATTTGAAAACAATTTTAAAGGATATGATTTGAAAACAATTTTTAAAAAGATATGATTTAAAAATTAATGACTTGCCTAACAAGAAAAGATATGAATCAAACATAAAACCTTCCTTAACAGAAAAGGCAAAAAATGTTCAATCAAATCTTTAATTGTTAGTAAGTATCTTTGAAAAAGGAAAGAAATTGATTTTGAAAACATTTGATTGAAAAGATATGATTTGAAAAAGATTTGATTTTGAAAAACTTTGAAAACTTGAAAAAAAATTGAATTGAAAACAAAATCTTCCCCCTAGCACCATCCTGGCGTTAAACGCCCAGAATGGTATACATTCTGGCGTTTAACGCCCAAAATGCTACCTTTTTGGGCGTTAAACGCCCAACAGGTACCTGGCTGGCGTTTAAACGCCAGTCTGCCTTCTTCACTGGGCATTTTTGAATGCTCAGCTTTTTCTGTATAATTCCTCTGCAGTATGTTCTGAATCTTCAATTCCTTGTATTATTGACTTGAAAAGGCATAAATTAAAAATATTTTTGGATTTTTAATAATCAAAATGCAACAAGAATCAAATAACAATGCATGCAAGACACCAAACTTAGCAGTTTGTGTACTACTGACACTATATGAGACACAGAAACACTCAAGCCAAAAGAATTCAAAGATCAAAACAAAGAACTATATGCATGAATTCGAAAAAAATATAACAAAAACATGCATTTGACACCAAACTTAAGATGAGACTCTAGACTCAAACAAGAAACATCAAATATTTTTGGGTTTTTATGATTTTGCAATTTTTTTTGTGTTTTTCGAAAATTAAGTGGGAAAAGGTATCAAAATCCTTAATGAGAATTCCAGGAATCAGTGCAATGCTAGTCTAAGACTCCGGTCCAGGAATTAGACATGGCTTCACAGCCAGCCAAGCTTTCAAAGAAAGCTTCGGTCCAAAACACTAGACATGACCAAAGGTCAGCCAAATCTTAGCAGATCACTGCTCCAAAAGCAAGATTGATGAAAATCAACAAGCTCTTGTGGTGATAAGTTGAAACCTCGATCCAATCAGATTAGACATGGCTTCTCAGCCAGCCAGATTTCAACAAATCATCATGAAACTCTAGAATTCATCTTCAAGAATTTCGAAAAAAAATAAATACCTAATCTAAGCAACAAGATGAACCGTCAGTTGTCCAAACTAGAACAATCCCAGGCATTGTTACCAAAAGCTTGCTCAAAACTTGAACAATCCCCGGCAACGGCGCCAAAAACTGGTGCGCGAAATTGTGAACTACAACTTCACACTAACCAGCAAGTGCACTGGGTCGTCCAAGTAATACCTTACGTGAGTAAGGGTCGATCCCACGGAGATTGTTAGCATTGAAGCAAGCTATGGTCATCTTGTAAATCTTAGTCAGGCAAACTCAAATGTATATGATGATGAACGAAAATAACATAGAAGATAAGGATAGTGATACTTATGTATATCATTGGTAAGAGCTTCAGACAAGCGTAGAAGATGCCTTCCCTTCCGTCTCTCTGCTTTCCTACTGCCTTCATCCAATCCTTCTTACTCTTTCCATGGCAAGCTCGTGTAGGGTTTCACTGTTGTCAGCAGCTACCTCCCATCCGCGCAGTGAAAGCTAATGCACGCACTCTGTCACAGTACTGCCAATCACCGGTTTGGTTCCCTCCCCTACCGGAATAGAATCACTCTTTTACGTCTGTCACTAACGCCCAGTAGGTTACAGGTTTGAAGCATGTCACAGTCATTCAATCATTGAATCCTACTCAGAATACCACAGACAAGGTTAGACCTTCCGGATTCTCTTGAATGCCGCCATCAGTCCTTGCCTATACCACGAAGACTCTGATCTCACGGAATGGTTGGCTCGTTTGTCAGGCGAGCACTTGTCAGGCGATCAACCATGCATCGTGCAATCAGGAATCCAAGAGATATTCACTAAGCCTCAGGTGCTTGTAGAACAAGAATGGTTGTCAGTCACCTTGTTCATGGGTGAGAATGGTGATGGGCGTCAATCATCACCTTCATCATGTTGAAGAACAAGTGATATCTTGGACAAAGAATAAGCGGAGTTGAATGGAAGAACAATAGTAATTGCATTAATACTCGAGGTACAGCAGAGCTCCACACCTTAATCTATGGTGTGTAGAAACTCCACCGTTGAAAATACATAAGAACAAGGTCTAGGCATGGCTGAATGGCCAGCCTCCGAAAGAGGGTTCAATCATAAAAACATGATCAAAAGATTCTCCAGATCTCTAATACAATAGTAAAAGGTCCTACTTATAGATAACTAGTAGCCTAAGGTGTACAAAGATGAGTAAATGACATAAAAATCCACTTCCGGGCCCACTTGATGTGTGCTTGGGCTGAGCAATGAAGAAATTTCGTGTAGAGACTCTCCTTGGAGTTAAACGCCAGCTTTAGTGCCAGTTTGGGCGTTTAACTCCCAATTAGGTGCCAGTTCCGGCGTTTAACGCTGGAATTTCTTGAGGTGACTTTGAACGCCGGTTTGGGCCATCAAATCTTGGGCAAAGTATGGACTATTATATATTGCTGGAAAGCCCAGGATGTCTACTTTCCAACGCCGTTGAGAGCGCGCCAATTGGGCTTCTGTAGCTCCAGAAAATCCACTTCGAGTGCAGGGAGGTCAGAATCCAACAGCATCTGCAGTCCTTTTGAGTCTCTGGATCAGATTTTTGCTCAGGTCCCTCAATTTCAGCCAGAAAATACCTGAAATCACAGAAAAACACACAAACTCATAGTAAAGTCCAGAAAAGTGAATTTTAACTAAAAACTAATAAAAATATACTAAAAACTAACTAGATCATACTAAAAATATACTAAAAACAGTGCCAAAAAGTATACAAATTATCCGCTCATCAGAAATCATCAAGAACAACTTGAAGATTAATGAAGACACATGAATGAATTCGAAAAATGCAAGAAGAAAGGAAACATGCAATTGACACCAAACTTAAAATGAGACACTAGACTCAACAAGCAGCACAAAATATTTTTGGTTTTTATGATTTTGTAATTTTTTTTTGGTTTTTTCGAAAATTAAGTGGAACAGAAAATAAAGATATCAAAATTCTTAATGAGAATTCCAGGAATCCTGCAATGTTAGTCTAAAGCTTCAGTCTAAAGAAATTAGACATGGCTAGCCAAGCTTCAGCAGGACATTGCATTCAAGAACTAAATTGATGAAAATCAATCAGCTTTGGTGATGATAAGAACATCACCTTGAAACACTAGAATTCATTCTTACGAACTCTGAAAAATACATAATCTAAGCAACAAGATGAACCGTCAGTTGTCCAAACTCAACAATCCCCGGCAACGGCGCCAAAAACTTGGTGCACGAAATTGTGATCTCTACTTTTCACAACTCAAATAGTCCCCGGTAATGGCTCCAAAAACTTGGTGCTCAATACCATGGTCTAAACATAATTTCACAAGTTCGCACAACTAACCAGCAAGTGCAGTGGGTCGTCCAAGTAATAAACCTTACGCGAGTAAGGGTCGATCCCACGGAGATTGTTGGTATGAAGCAAGCTATGGTCACCTTGTAAATCTCAGCCAGGCAGATTCAAATGGTTATGGATGATATATGAATAAAACATAAAATAAAGATAGAGATACTTATGTAATTCATTGGTGAGAATTTCAAATAAGCGTATGGAGATGCTTTGTCCCTTCCGTCTCTCTGCTTTCCTACTGTCTGCATCCAATCCTTCTTACTCCTTTCCATGGCAAGCTGTATGTTTGGCATCACCGTTGTCAGTGGCTACAGTCTCGTTCTCTCAGTGAAAATGTTCAACACGCTCTGTCACAGCACGGCTAATCATCTGTCGGTTCTCAATCAGGTTGGAATAGAATCCATTGATTCTTTTGCGTCTATCACTAACGCCCAGCCTTCAGGAGTTTGAAGCTCGTCACAGTCATTCAATCATTGAATCCTACTCAGAATACCACAGACAAGGTTTAGACCTTCTGGATTCTCTTGAATGCCGCCATTAATTCTAGCTTATACCATGAAGATTATGATTAAGGAATCCAAGGGATAAACATTCAAGCCTTGTTTGCTTGTAGAACGGGAGTGGTTGTCAGGCACGCGTTCATAAGTGAGAATGATGATGAGCATCACATAATCATCACATTCATCATGTTCTTGGGTGCGAATGAATATCTTAGAACAAGAATAAGCTGAATTGAATAGAAGAACAATAGTAATTGCATTAATACTCGAGGTACAGCAGAGCTCCACACCTTAATCTATGGTGTGTAGAAACTCCACCGTTGAAAATACATAAGAACAAGGTCTAGGCATGGCCGAGAGGCCAGCCCCCAATGATCTAAGAACTAGACGTCCAAATATGATCAAAGGATCTAAAGTGATCCAAAGATGAAAATACAATAGCAAAAGGTCCTATTTGTGGAGAACTAGTAGCCTAGGGTTTACAGAAATGAGTAAATGACATAAAAATCCACTTCCGGGCCCACTTGGTGTGTGCTTGGGCTGAGCATTCAAGCTTTCATGTGTAGAGACTTTTCTTGGAGTTAAACACCAGCTTTTATGCCAGTTTGGGCGTTTAACTCCCATTCTTGTGCCAGTTCCGGCGTTTAACGCTGGGCAGTTTTGAGCTGATTTGGAACACCGGTTTGGGCCATCAAATCTTTGGCAAAGTATGGACTATTATACATTGCTGGAAAGCCCAGGATGTCTACTTTCCAACTCAGTTGATAGCGCGCCCATTGGGTTTCTATAGCTCCAGAAAATCTACTTCGAGTGCAGGAAGCTTAGAATCCAACAGCATCTGCAGTCCTTTTCAGCCTCTGAATCAGGTTTTTGCTCAGGTCCCTCAATTTTAGTCAGAAAATACCTGAAATCACAGAAAAAAACACAAACTCATAGTAAAGTCCAGAAAAGTGAATTTTAACTAAAAACTAATAAAAAATATAATAAAAACTAACTAAAACATACTAAAAACATACTAAAAACAATGCCAAAAAGCGTATAAATTATCCGCTCATCAGTGTCAAAGATTATACTCATCGATTTGAGAGAATGTATCCAATTCCAGATAAATAAGGATACTCAAGCAATGAAATTTGCTAGACACAATTTAATTGACAACTTCAAAGATAACCCTTGAATCAAAGAAATCCAATAGGATCAATGGTACATGAAATCGTGGTACACAACTTCATGCAGCTGACCAGCAAGTTCATTGGGTCATCCAAGTAATACCTGATGACCGGAATTTACTACCCACATATAATGAATCCGTTCTTTTGGCAAGCGCACCAAAATTGTCGTCAAGTAATAACCCACAATGGAGTGGGATCGTATCCATAGAGATTAATTGGATTAAGCAAGTAATAGTTGATTGATTATTCTAGTTAGACAAGCACAATTGGAGAGATAATCAACAAGGAAATGTAAATGACTTGAAATTAAAGGAAAGCAATAAAGTGCAAGAAAGTAAATGGCAAGAAAAGCAAAGTACAAGAAAGTAAAGTGCTGGAAATGTAAAGTGCAGAAAATGTAAATAACCACAAAGTAAATAAAATAAAGAAAGATAAAATAAACATTAGGATCAAGAGATATTGCATTCTTCGGATTAATTGATTTAATCTCATCTTCAATCATGCAACTCATTGACCTCTTGGCAATCATGATTGATTGAGCCCCAATTCCTTGGTGACTCAATCTCTCAGATCTTGATCAATAGCCAATTCCTTGGTCTGATTGCTCATGAGAAGAGATGAAGAATGGTCCTTGATTATACCACACACCCTCATAGGTCCAAGTAGAGGGGGGATTACATGTCACGTATCCCATCACCAAAACCCGATTCTACTCAAGTGTGAGAAAGAATTTCAAGCATGGTTTTATGTTTCCTCTTTCAAGGTTCCCATAAAACCCAAATACGTTCAATCTCTTTTCTAAGATAATTGAATGCTAGAATGAAGAACAAAATTCTTTCTAGTAAATTAAAGAGAGATGAAGAGAAGAAGAAGAATAAATGCAATCAATCCATTGAAAAACAATAGAGCTCTCTTTCCCAATGGAAAGAGTTAGTAATTCATAACTAAATTATTTACAAAGTAAGAAAGAAAAGAGGAGAAATTGATAGTGAAGAGAGAGGGTCCGAAGACTTCCCCCCAATCCAGCATACTTAATTCTATGAAACTAAGGCCTTTAAATAGGCTCTCCTAAATTACAAACTTAAATGAAATTAAAAGCAAATTACAATGAAATGAAAATAAACTATTCTAGATTCTTTTTGTGGCCTTGATTGGTTGATAATTGTGGCTTGAATGAGAGTTGGAGTGGGCTTGATTGAAGGTTGAGGGCTGCAGGGAGAAGTTGGCGTGTGGTTCAAAGTGCCACTCCCACTTGATTTTGCCCTTTGGAGTATGACCCACTTTGCAATGTTGAAGTTATGGAGTTTGTTGGGCCTCATAATGAATGTCCACTATAAAGTATTATATATTGTTGGAAAGCCCTGGATGTTAGCTTTCCAACGCTATTAAAATCAACTCATTTGGACCTCTGTAGCTCAAGTTATATCCATTTGAAGGTGGATAGGTCAGTCTGTCAGGTAGCCCGGCGTGCCACACCCACTCTCTAGGTTGCCACACCCATATATTATGAAACTGGCATGCCATGCCTTAAATGATGCTCTCTGGCCATTAGAACTGGCATGCCACACCCAGAACCCTAAGTGGCACGCCCATTACAAAAATACAGCTGGCGTGCCACGCCTTCGATATCAAGTGGCACGCCCAGGTTTTGCAACGATGAATTAATGGCCTTTTTCACCTCTAGTTTTAATGTCACCCTAGAGTGTTATATATCGTTAGGAAGCTCTTGATGTCAGATTTCCAATGCCACCAAGATCACATCATTAGGACCTCTACAACTCACGTTATGTCCCTTTGAAAAAGAAGAGGTCAAATTGGTAACTTTGCAGTGACGTCTTTTGCTTGCTGTGTTTTCGGGGTCAATATCTTCATCAATTCCAGTGTCCATCATAAAGTTTTATGAATAGTTGGAAAGCTCTGAATGTCTACTTTCGAATGGCACTGAAATCATCTCATTTGGAGTTGTGTAGCTCAAGATATCTTCATTTGAGTGAGAGGAGGTCAGGCTGTCATATGCCCCGGCGTGCCACGCCCATAGTGGGGCTCAAAATTACTCCTCTGGAACTTAAGCCTGGTGTGCCATGCCCAAGACACTAAGTGGCACGCCCTCTTTGAGATCTTGACTTCACAACTTGGCGTGCCACGCTCAGAGCTCCAAGTGGCACGCCCAATTTTATTTGCTTGTTTTGTGCTCTTTTTGCTTCTTTTTCCACCTGAAATTTAACACAAACTATTTCAAAGCAATGTTCCACAATATATATCATTTGTTCCATGAAAATGTATTGATTCAATAGGATTGTGTTCTTTTTATGGTCCTTTTAGATAGGAAAAAGGGTACATGATGCGTAGTCATCAATACCTTACGTGAGTAAGGGTCGATCCCACAGAAATTGCCGGCTTGAAGCAAGCTATGGTTATCTTGTAACACTTAGTCGGGAAATTAATGATAAAAATGATTTTTGTTTATGAAGAATAAATAACATGAAATAAAAAGTACTTGTGATTCAGTAATGAGGAACAGGTTGAGGTTTTGGAGATGCTCTGTCTTCTGAGTCTCTGCTTTCCTACTGTTATCTTCTTCACGCTGCAAGGGTCCTTCCATGGCAAGCTGTATGTTGGTGGATCACCGTTGTCAATGGCTACCATCCGTCCTCTCAGTGAAAATAGTCCAACTACGGGTTACATAGGGCTAATCATCTGTCGGTTCTCACTCGTGCTGGAATAGGATCCATTGATCCTTTTGCACACTGTCACTGCGCCCAGCATTTGTGAGTTTGAAGCTCGTCACAGTCACCCCTTCACAGATCCTACTCGGAATACCACACACAAGGTTTAGACTTTTCGGATCTCAAGAGTGCTGCCAATTGATTCTAGCTTATACCATGAAGACTTTAGTTCCATGGATTTGAACGCTCTGTTGTCAGGAAAGGCAATCAAACTCGTGAACCAGGAACCCAAGAGATACACACTCAATCTAAGGTAGAACAGAAGTGGTTGTTAGGCATGCGTTCATAAGTTAAAAATGGTGATGAGTGTCACGGATCATCACATTCATCATGTTGAAGTGCGAATGAATATCTTAGAATAAAAACAAGCGTGATTGAATAGAAAACAGAAATAATTGCATTAATCCATTAAGACACAGCAAAGCTCCTCACCCCCAACCATGGGGTTTAGAGACTCATGCCATAGAAGATACAAACTCAGATATAAAATGTCATGAGGTACAAAAAAAATCTCTAAAAGTAGTTTTTATACTAAACTAGTAACCTAGGTTTACAGAAAATGGGTAAACTAAGATAGATAATGCAGAAATCCACTTTTGGGGCCCACTTGGTGTGTGTTTGGGCTGAGCATTGAAGCTTTCACGTGTAGAGGCTATTCCTGGCATTAAACGCCAGCTTTGGTGCCAGTTTGGGCGTTTAACACCAATTTTTATGCCAGTTCTGTTGTTTAACGCCAGAAAAGGGTAAAAAGTTGGCGTTAAAACGCCAATTTGCGCTATCAAATCTCGGGCAAAGTATGGACTATTATGGATTGCTGGAAATCCTAAGATGTCTACTTTCCAACGCAATTGAGAGCGTGCCAATTGGGCGTCTGTAGCTCCAGAAAATCCATTTCGCGTGCAGGAGGGTCAGAATTCAACAGCATCTGCAGTCCTTTTTCAGCCTCTGTATTAGATTTTTGCTCAGATCCCTCAATTTCAACCAGAAAATACCTGAAATCACAGAAAAACACACAAACTCATAGTAAAGTCTAGAAATGTGATTTTCGCATAAAAACTAATAAAAATATACTAAAAAGTAACTAAAGCATACTAAAAACTACAGGAAAATACCACCAAAAAGCGTATAAAATATCCGCTCATCACAACACCAAACTTAAACTATTGCTTGTCGTCAAGCAACTAGATAAATAAAATAGGATGAAAAAAAGATCAAGAGGTAATACATCTCAGAGTTTTAAGTGATGCTCAAATTCTAATTAGATGAGTGGGGCTAGTAGCTTTTTGCTCCTGAACAGTTTTGGCATCTCAATTTATCCTTTGAAGCTCAGAATGACTGGCATCCATAGGAACTCAGAATTCAGATAGTGTTATTGATTCTCCTAGTTTAATATGTTGATTTTTGAACACAACTACTTTATGAGTCTTGGCTACCCCAAGCATCTTGTTTTCCAGTAATACTATAGGATACATAAATGCCACAGACACAAAACTGGGTGAACCTTTCAGATTGTGACTCAGATTCGCTAGAGTCCCCAGTTAGAGGTGCCTAGAGTTTTTAGGCACACTTTTTTGCTTTGGATCATGACATTAACCACTCAGTCTCAAGTGTTTCACTTGGACCTTCATGACACAAGCACATGGTTAGGGAAAGCTTGATTTAGCTGCTTAGGCCAGGATTTCATTCCTTTGGACCCTCCTATCCATTAATGCTCAAAGACTTGGATATTTTTTACCCTTGCCTTTTGATTTTAAGGGTTATTGGCTTTTCCTGCATGCTTTTTCTATTTCTTCCTTTTTTGGCCAATTTTTTTTATTTTTTTGTATTTTTCACCGCTTTTTCTTGCTTTAAGAATCAATTTCATGATTTTTCAGATTATCAATAACATTTCTCTTTCTTTTCATTATTCTTTCGAGAGCCAACAAATTTAACATTCATAAACTTCACTATAAAAAATATGCACTATTCAAGCGTTCATTCATAAGACAAAAAATGTTGCCACCACATAAAAATAATTAGAATTTTTCTTATTGTAAACTCAAAATAACTGCCTCCTTACTCTAGAGAGAATCTACTATTTTATTCATGTTTAGTGATTATGAGAAGAACAAATTATAGCTTACTTGGAGATAAAAATAAAAATAAAAATAAAGACCCTAATTACTAATACTCATGTAATTCTTAAGATAGGTTTCTAATAATAAAAGTTATCACAGATTTAAGATTAGGACTCAACAACCTTTATTTTGGGAGATGGATGCTCCTTTAATCTGTGGGGTATTTGGTCCTTTAAGGGAGAGCTTCTGGCACTTCAGCTCCTATAGCTCACGCTCTTGCTTTTCTTGTTCCTTAAGCAGCTTGCAGAGCATGCTATTTTGATTTTGCTATTCTTCCTTAACTTGATCCATAGCTTCCTACGGCTTGGTGACAGATGCTTCTAGGCGGGCCCAGTAGTCAATTTGAGGGATTTCTGGGAGGAACTCCTAGCGCCTTCCTTTTGATGGAGTTGTCGTGTATTTGTTGTCCCTCCATTAACTTTTTGGTGATTGGATGCTCGACTGAGATAAACTCATCCACTCCCATCTTTACCCCAGTTTCTTTACATAGCAGAGAGGTTAAGCTTGGGTAAGCCAATTTGGCTTCAGTGGAGTTCTTATTTGCAATTGTGTAAATCTCACAAGCAATCAAATGATGAATCTCCACTTTGTTTCTGGTGCACGAAATTGTGATCACTACTTTTCACAACTCAAATAATCCCTAGTAATGGCCCCAAAGACTTGGTGCTCAATACCATGGCATAAACACAACTTCGCACAACTAACCAGCAAGTGCACTGGGTCGTCCAAGTAATAAACCTTACGCGAGTAAGGGTCGATCCCAGGGAGATTGTTGGTATGAAGCAAGCTATGGTCACCTTGTAAATCTTAGTCAGGCAAACTCAAATGGTTATGGATGATATATGAATAAAACATAAAGATAAAGATAGAGATACTTATGTAATTCATTGGTGAGAACTTCAGATAAGCGAATGGAGATGCTTTGTCCCTTCCGTCTCTCTGCTTTCCTACTGTCTTCATCCAATCCTTCTTACTCCTTTCCATGGCAAGCTATATGTTGGGCATCACCGTTGTCAATGGCTACAGTCCCGTCCTCTCAGTGGAAATGTTCAACGCACCCTGTCACGACACGGCTATCCAGCTGTCGGTTCTCGATCATGTCGAATAGAATCCAGTGATTCTTTTGCGTCTGTCACTAACGCCCCACAATCGCGAGTTTGAAGCTCGTCACAGTCATTCAATCATTGAATCTTACTCAGAATACCACAGACAAGGTTTAGACCTTCCGGATTCTCTTGAATGCAGTCATCAATTCTAGCTTATACCACGAAGATTCCGGTTAAGGAAATCCAAGAGATATCTACCCAATCAAAGGTAGAACGGAGGTGATTGACGGTCACACGTTCATAGGTGAGAATGATGATGAGTGTCACGGATCATCACATTCATCAAGTTGAAGAACAAGTGATATCTTGGAATAAGAACAAGACGAATTGAATAGAAGAACAATAGTAATTGCATTAATACTCGAGGTACAGCAGAGCTCCACACCTTAATCTATGGTGTGTAGAAACTCCACCATTGAAAATACATAAGAACAAGGTCTAGGCATGGCCGTGAGGCCAGCCTCCCAATGATCTAAGATAGCATAAGACTAAAGATAGCTACCAAGATATCTAAATACAATAGCAAAAGGTCCTATTTATAGGGAACTAGTAGCTTAAGGTTTACAAATATGAGTAAATGACATAAAAATCCACTTCCGGGCCCACTTGGTGTGTGTTTGGGCTGAGCATTGAAGCATTTTCGTGTAGAGACTCTTTTTGGAGTTAAACGCCAGCTTTTGTGCCAGTTTGGGCGTTTAACTCCCACTTTGGTGCCAGTTCCGGCGTTTAACGCTGGGAATTCTGAGGGTGACTTTGAACGCCGGTTTGGGCCATCAAATCTTGGGCAAAGTATGAATTATCATATATTGCTGGAAAGCCCAGGATGTCTACTTTCCAACGCCGTTGAGAGCGCGCCAATTGGGCTTCTGTAGCTCCAGAAAATCCACTTCGAGTGCAAGGAGGTTAGAATCCAACAGCATCTGCAGTCCTTTTCAGTCTCTGAATCAGATTTTTGCTCAGGTCCCTCAATTTCAGCCAGAAAATACCTGAAATCACAGAAAAACACACAAACTCATAGTAAAGTCCAGAAAAGTGAATTTTAATTAAAAACTAAAAAAAATATACTAAAAACTAACTAAATCCTACTAGAAACATACTAAAAACAATGCCAAAAAGCGTATAAATTGTCCGCTCATCACAACACCAAACTTAAATTGTTGCTTCTCCTCAAGCAACTGAAAATCAAATAAGATAAAAAGAAGAGAATATACAATGAATTCCAAAAACATCTATGAAGATCAGTATTAATTAGATGAGCGGGGCTTTTAGCTTTTTGCCTCTGAACAGTTTTGGCATCTCACTCTATCCTTTGAAATTCAGAATGATTGGCTTCTTTAGGACTCAGAATCCAAATAGTGTTATTGATTCTCCTAGTTAAGTATGATGATTCTTGAACACAGCTACTTTATGAGTCTTGGCCGTGGCCCAAAGCACTCTGTCTTCCAGTATTACCACCGGATACATACATGCCACAGACACATAATTGGGTGAACCTTTTCAGATTGTGACTCAGCTTTGCTAGAGTCCCCAATTAGAGGTGTCCAGGGTTCTTAAGCACACTCTTTTTGCCTTGGATCACAACTTTATTTCTTTCTTTTTCTTTCTTTTTCTCTTTCTCCTTTTCTCTTTCTCTCTTTTTTTTTTCGTTTCTCTTTTTTTTTTGTATTCACTGCTTTTTCTTGCTTCAAGAATCATTTTTATGATTTTTCAGATCCTCAGTAACATGTCTCCTTTTTCATCATTCTTTCAAGAGCCAACAATTTTAACATTCATGAACCACAAATTCAAAAGACATATGCACTGTTCAAGCATACATTCAGAAAACAAAAGTGTTGCCACCACATCAAAATAATTAATCTGTTATAAAATCTGAAATTCATGCAATTCTTCTCTTTTTTCAATTAAGAACATTTTTCATTTAAGAGAGGTGATGGATTCATAGGACATTCATAAC
Organism: Arachis stenosperma; assembly: GCF_014773155.1. Classification (NCBI taxonomy): domain Eukaryota; kingdom Viridiplantae; phylum Streptophyta; class Magnoliopsida; order Fabales; family Fabaceae; genus Arachis; species Arachis stenosperma. The sequence continues at coordinate 99,748,361 of NC_080377.1, forward strand.
TTTAAGGCATAGACACTAAGACACTAATGATCATAAGACACAAACATAGATAAACATAAGCATAAAATTTTCGAAAAACAGAAAAATAAAGAACAAGGAGATTAAAGAACGGGTCCACCTTAGTGATGGCGGCTTGTTCTTCCTTTTGAAGGTCTTATGGAGTGCTTGAGCTCCTCAATTTCTCTTCCTTGCCTTTGTTGCTCCTCTCTCATGATTCTTTGATCTTCTCTAATTTCATGGAGGAGGATGGAATGTTCTTGGTGCTCCACCCTTAGTTGTCCCATGTTGGAACTCAATTCTCCTAGGGAGGTGTTGATTTGCTCCCAATAGTTTTGTGGAGGAAAGTGCATCCCTTGAGGCATCTCAGGGATTTCATGATGAGTGGGGTCTCTTGTTTGCTCCATCCTTTTCTTAGTGATGGGCTTGTCCTCATCAATGAGGATGTCTCCTTTTATGTCCACTCCAACTGAATAACAGAGGTGACAAATGAGATGAGGAAAGGCTAACCTTGCCAAGGTAGAGGACTTGTCAGCCACCTTATAAAGTTCTTGGGCTATAACCTCATAAACTTCCACTTCCTCTCCAATCATGATACTATGAATCATGATGGCCCGGTCTATAGTAACTTCGGACCGGTTGCTAGTGGGAATGATTGAGCGTTGGATATACTCCAACCATCCTCTAGCCACGGGCTTGAGGTCATGCCTTCTCAATTGAACCGGCTTCCCTCTTGAATCTCTCTTCCATTGGACGCCCTCTTCACAAATGTCAATGAGGACTTGGTCCAACCTTTGATCAAAGTTGACCCTTCTAGTGTAAGGGTGTTCATCTCCTTGCATCATGGGCAAGTTAAATGCCCACCTTACATTTTCCGGACTAAAGTCTAAGTATTTCCCCCGAACCATTTTAAGCCAATTCTTTGGGTCTGGGTTCACACTTTGATCATGGTTCTTGGTGATCCATGCATTAGCATAGAACTCTTGAACCATTAAGATTCTGACTTGTTGAATGGGGTTGGTAAGAACTTCCCAACCTCTTCTTCGGATCTCATGTCGGATCTCCGGATATTCACTCTTTTTGTGTTTGAAAGGGACCTCGGGGATCACCCTCTTCAAGGCCACAACTTCATAGAAGTGGTCTTGATGCACCCTTGAAATGAATCTCTCCATCTCCCATGACTCGGAGGTCGAAGCTTTTGCCTTCCCTTTCCTCTTTCTAGAGGTTTCTCCGGCCTTGGATGCCATAAATGGTTATGGAAAAACAAAAAGCAATGCTTTTACCACACCAAACTTAAAAGGTTTGCTCGTCCTCGAGCAAAAGAAGAAAGAAAAGAGTAGAAGAAGAAGAAATAGAGGAGATGGAGATGGCTTTGTGGTTCGGCCAAAGGGGAAGAAGTGGTGTTTAGGGTGCGTGAAAATAAGGGAGTTAAGATGGGTTTATATAGGGGTGGAGAGAGGGGTAGGGTTCGGTCATGTAAGGGTGGGTTTGGGAGTGAAAGTGGTTTGAATTTGAATGGTGTGGTAGGTGGGGTTTTATGAAGGATGGATGTGAGTGGTGAAGAGAAAGATGGGATTTGATAGGTGAAGGGTTTTTGGGGAAGAGTGGTTTAGGTGATTGGTGAATGGGTGAAGAAGAGAGAGGGTGGTGGGGTAGGTGGGGATCCTGTGGGGTCCACAGATCCTGAGGTGTCAAGAAAAACTCAACCCTGCACCAAGTTGCGTGCAAAAATGCACTTCATGCCAATTCTGGCGTTAAACGCCGGGCTGGTGCCCATTTCTGGCGTTTAACGCCAACTTCTTGCCCTTTTCTGGCGTTTAACGCCAGTCAGGTGCCCCTTTCTGGCGTTAAACGCCCAGAATGGTGCCAGACTGGGCGTTAAACGCCCATTTGCTAGCTTCACTGGCGTTTAAACGCCAGCAAGTTCTCCCCCAGGGTGTGCTATTTTTCTTTCTATTTTTCATTCTGTTTTTGCTTTTTCAATTGATTTTGTGACTTCCCATGATCATCAACCTACAGAAAACAAAGGAAAATAGATAAAATATAACATTGGGTTGCCTCCCAACAAGCGCTTCTTTAATGTCAGTAGCTTGACAGAGGGCTCTCGTGGAGCCTCACAAATACTCAGAGCAATGTTGGAACCTCCCAACACCAAACTTAGAGTTCGAATGTGGGGGTTCAACACCAAACTTAGAGTTTGGTTGTGGCCTCCCAACACCAAACTTAGAGTTTGACTGTGGGGGCTCTGTTTGACTATGTTTTGAGAGAAGCTCTTCATGCTTCCTCTCCATGGTGACAGAGGGATATCCTTGAGCCTTAAACACAAAGGATTCTTCATTCACTTGAATGATCAATTCTCCTCTGTCAACATCAATCACAGCCCTTGCTGTGGCTAGGAAGGGTCTGCCAAGGATGATGGATTCATCCATGCACTTCCCAGTCTCTAGGACTATGAAATCAGCAGGGATGTAATGGTCTTCAATCTTCACCAACACATCCTCTACAAGTCCATAAGCTTGTTTTCTTGAATTGTCTGCCATCTCTAGTGAGATTCTTGCAGCTTGTACCTCAAAGATCCCTAGCTTCTCCATTACAGAGAGAGGCATGAGGTTTATATTTGACCCTAAGTCACACAGAGCCTTCTTGAAGGTCATGGTGTCTATGGTACAAGGTATTGAAAACTTCCCAGGATCTTGTCTCTTTTGAGGTAATTTCTGCCTAGACAAGTCATCCAGTTCTTTGGTGAGCAAAGGAGGTTCGTTCTCCCAAGTCTCATTACCAAACAACTTGTCATTTAGCTTCATGATTGCCCCAAGGTATTTAACAACTTGCTCTTCAGTGATATACTCATCCTCTTCAGAGGAAGAATACTCATCAGAGCTCATGAATGGCAGAAGTAAATCCATTGGAATCTCTATGGTCTCATTTTGAGCCTCAGATTCCCATGGTTCCTCATTAGGGAACTCATTGGAGGCCAGTGGATGTCCATTGAGGTCTTCCTCAGTGGCGTTCACTGCCTTTTCATCCTCTCCAAATTCGGCCATGTTTATGGTCTTGCACTCTCCTTTTGGATTTTCTTCTGTATTGCTTGGAAGAGTACTAGGAGGGAGTTCAGTAATTTTCTTGCTCAGCTGTCCCACTTGTGCCTCCAAATTTCTAATGGAGGACCTTGTTTCAGTCATGAAACTTTGAGTGGTTTTGATTAGATCAGAGACCATGGTTGCTAAGTCAGAGTGGTTCTGCTTAGAATTCTCTGTCTGTTGCTGAGACGATGATGGAAAAGGCTTGCTATTGCTAAACCTGTTTCTTCCACCATTATTGTTGTTGAAACCTTGTTGAGGTCTCTGTTGATCCTTCCATAAGAAATTTGGATGATTTCTCCATGAAGAATTATAGGTGTTTCCATAGGGTTCTCCCATGTAGTTCACCTCTTCCATTGAAGGGTTCTCAGGATCATAAGCTTCTTCTTCAGATGCAGCATCCTTAGTACTGCTTGGTGCATTTTGCATCCCAGACAGACTTTGAGAAATCAAATTGACTTGCTGAGTCAATATCTTGTTCTGAGCCAATATGGCATTTGATGTGTGGAAAACGATCCAACACAAAACTCACCGGCAAGTGTACCGGGTCGCATCAAGTAATAATAACTCACATGAGTGAGGTCGATCCCACAAGGATTGAAGGATTGAGCAATTTTAGTTTAGTGGGTGGTTTAGTCAAGCGGATCAAGTGTTGATTGAGTGATTTGTGTTTAACAGGAAGTAAATGACAGTAAATGTAAAGGGAGAGGGGAATTTGCAGTAAATTAAAGAACAGGAAGGTAAAATGGACTGAATCTTAAAGAACAAGAAAGTAAATGACTGAAACTTAAAGTGCAAGAAATGTAAATTGCAGTAACTTAAATTGCAAGAAATATAAATTGCATGAAAGTAAAAGGGAATTGAGGACGGGGATTGCAGAATTTAAACAAGAGAATGTGAATTGCAACAATTAAGAGAGCAGAAATTGAATTAGAAGCAATGAGAATTCAAACAGAAAATGAAATTAAAGTGCAGAAGGGTTCACAGAAGAACCAAAAGTAAAATTGGGTCTCAGGTCTCAAGAGACTAGGTAGCAGAGCCTAGATCTCTATTTGCCTTCCTAGATCCAAGCTCACAAAGCAATTGACAAGAATTAGAAGAAGAAGCAGTAAAGAGAAGGTAAATAGATTCAATTATGCAGAAAAGAATTAAAAGAGAATTTGAATGGGAATTGAGACAGAATTTCCTCAATTTCTCACACCCAAAACTCAGAAACAGAAGATTAGAAGTGCTCAGGCAAGAATGAGGAAGAAGAGAGATCAATTCTCCTCCCCAATTCTCAAAAGTCTCAGTGAAAATCACCAAGAATATTCCAAAGCTCAAAATAAAAGTGAAAGTCTAAAGCTCAAAGTAAAGGTAAAAGGGTAAAAGGTAAAAGGTCCTAATTACATCAAACTAACTCCTATTTATACACTTTCTATTCTTGGATATTGGGATTTGGATGGGCTTTTGAATTGGTGAAGAAATGAATTGAAATGGGGTTTTAATTTAAATTTTCGGCCCAAAATGGTGGCTCCCAGGAGGCTGCCCTGCCCTTGTGGAGGGCAGGGCAGGATTTGGAGTTTGGTGCGTTTGTTGGTGCGGCCTTGATCGAGCTTGATGCGCAAAATGCTGCCCTGCCCGCGCCAAGGGCAGGGCAGGAAAAATTTAGTGCACCAAAATTGCCATGGTGCATGCTTGGTGCTGCCAGAATCAAGAATTGGTGCGCCAGAATTTTCCTTGGTGCATAGGATGCTGCCCTGCCCTCGCGGAGGGCAGGGCAAGAAATTTTGGTGCTGCCAGGATTGAGTGTGGTGCGCGCTGGTGCTGCCAGGAGAGGGATTTGGTGCGCCAGAAATGTGTGTGGTGCGCCAGATTTGTGCACCAACCAAATGCTGCCCTGCCCTCGCGGAAGGCAGGGCAGTGTTTCCAAAATGAAGGCCCGTGTTCGAATCTGGGCGGAGACACACGCTTGATCATTTTCCTTGGTTTCTTGGCACGGCACTCAACCTTAGTTCCTTGCTTCTTCCTTGTTCCGTGTTCGATTCTTGTGGCATGCATGGGTGACATTTTTCCTTTGAATTTCTCCCTTGGTGAGCCCGATTCTGCCCTTGTGGAGGGCAGGGCAAAGTTTTCTTCCTCTTGGTTCCAAGGCACAATTTTGTGCTCTGCCCTTGTAGTGGGCAGGGCAGAGTTGCCTTCCTTCCTTGGTTCCCTTATGTTGCCCTCCTAGAGGGCAGTGTGCCCTTGTGGAGGGCAAACATTGCCTCCCCTTTGCATGCGGCACACTTCCTTTCTCTTTGACCACACTTTCCTTTCCTTGGGCTACACTTCTTAGGCCATGCTTTTCCTTTTCTTTTCTTTTCTTCACCTACAATAAACCAAAACAACCACTCAAAGTATCACTAAATTCAAGAGGCTTATAAATCAATTAAAATTCAATTAAAATTAGCTTAAACCTCATGATTTAACATTAATTTCATGGTGGTTGCTTGATTTAGAGAAGTTATGCATTTTCACTCCAAATCACTTACTTAGGATGCAAGAAAGTGCATAAATGCTAACAAAACAAGTGAAATTAGCTTGAAAAATGGGTATATGATGACTTGTCATCACAACACCAAACTTAAATCTTGCTTGTCCCCAAGCAAGCATCAAAAATAAGAGTAAATGGCATGAATAAGAAAAGAACACATATCCTTATTAGACATATAGCAGAACTTGATTTATGGGGTCTTTATGCAGACAATGACAACTCACTTATTGTTGCTGCTGCATAATACACATCTTTTATCAAAGGCTTGCTAGACTTTGCTGTTAGAAGACTCACTTTTTAATTACTCCCTTGTTAACTTTTCTTAGCTTACAATGCTTAACAAGCTTATTATTCTTTTGGAGGTTTGGTGTCAAATGTTGCAGTATTAGCCTTTGGCTTTATTTGTTTCTTTCTTTTACTCAACATCTCTCCACCAGAGACACTTGGCTCACTAATTCTTCCTAGGATCATTGATGCCCAACATCTCTTTGGATAACTAAATGTTCTGTATCTAAGTTGCTCTTTATTGTGGATTTTCAATTGGCCATCCCAGATCAGTTGATCTAAGTGACCGGGTTTTAAAATACCCCTTAGAATTTACTCATCCAAGCAGATGTTAGTACAAGAACACCACAGGCATATGTCCTAGGGTCCAAGCTATTGGTGTCCAACCTTTATTCTTTGTTTTTCTTGCCATTTTGGCTTTTTCTTTCCCTTTTCTTTCTGTTTTTGTTACCAAGGGCTTTTTCATTATTGATGAGAGTCTTTGTAACAGCAAGCTAACTCACAATTGAATGAGAATGATATTATGCAACAATTATTTCATGAGTTATGCATTTAATCAAACACATATACCACCACCAACTTCCATTCATACTTATGCAACATTGGATATTTTACTTTTCAATTCAAACCAAACTCTTTTATTCAAGCATATGGGAAACAAAACAAAATTTAAAGCTAAGTGATGGATAACAAGCATTATGCAGATTTAGCATTTTGAACAAACAGTTTCACTTGCAGCTAGATAAACACTTTAGCAAGACATACAATGGTATCCAGATTCAAAACATTTCACAGCAGCAAGGATTAAGTTTTAGATACAACCTTTGAAGTTGCAGCCCTTTGATTTTTCCTTCTGTTGTGTTCTCTTTGAGTTAAAATGCATAATGTCTTCAATTGTTGACTCATGTCCTGCATAATCCTCAAAGTTGCTTGCTTCTCAAGCCCTTAATTGTATGGTTAGTATGCATAAACTGAGTGTGGTTCTAGGATTGATTTTTGGTGTAGGGACACCAAACTTAATTGTTTGCCACTACCTCAGATGCAACAAGTCAACCATATTTGAAACCATGTATCCTTGCTAAAGGTTAATGAAATTAAAGCTAGAAAACAATTCAACAATTGAATAATGTGTTTGATTGCTTGGAGCTAAAATCATGCAAGAGGTGAGAATGTGTTTTTAAATGATATTTTTGGTGGAACACCAAACTTAGAAGTTTTCATTCTCCCTTAAATTGTTTTGGTGTGCAACACCAAACTTAGCTCCTTGCAATACATACCACTTATTCAACATTTTTATTGAAAAGCTATGAAAAGAAAACTACCTTAGGTTGGGTTGCCTCCCAACAAGCGCTCTTTTATTGTCACTAGCTTGACATCTTCTATTTTGCTGATCATGGTGGTTGATGTTGGTGATGTCTCAACTTGTCGCCTCTCACTGTCAGCCTTCTCTTTGTGCCTTGATGCTCAATTTCAATGTGCTCAAGAGAAAGTACTTGGTTGACAGTGTAATAATCTTGTGCTCCCTGCTGTTGATATACTAGTTGCACTTTATCACCTTTAGAAAATCCTTCAGTTGGGATTCTCTTGTTCTTCCACCCTTTGTGAGCCTTTTTCTTGCTCTTCATCTTTTTCTTTCTTGTTGATCTTTCTTTCTTGACAGTGACTTGAGTTGTGATACCTTCCTTCTTGTTTATCACCCCTGCTTCCTTTTGAATTCCTTTTTCTTCTTGCATCTGCTTGTTTTTCTGTTCTACTGCCTTGTCTGGTGATTGCCTTGGAATGAGATCACCACTTATTTTGCTTGTTTCTTCATCCCTTTGTAATTCTGGAAAGACTTTCAGGATGATGCTCTCCTCATGCATCCTGAGGGTTAACTCTCCCTGCTCTATATCCACAATGGCTCTAGCAGTGGCTAGAAATGGTCGACCAAGTATTATGGAATCACTTCCATTTTCTGAAGAATCCAGGATCACAAAATCTGCCGGATAGATGAACTTGTCAACCTTAACTAAAAGGTTCTCAATTAGCCCTTTAGGATACACTACCGATTGATCCACCAATTCCAAGGACATCTGTGTTGGTTTCACCTCCTCTATGCCCAGCTTTTTCACTAGAGAACATGGGATTAGATTTATGCTTGCTCCTAAATCACACATCCCCTTGTTGATGAATAGGTTTCCAATAGTACAGGGTAGGAAGAAACCTCCAGGATCTTCAAGCTTAGGAGGGAGTCCCTTTCTAATGAGTGCACTGCATTCTTCACTAAGCATTATAGTTTCCTTTTCATTCCAACTTCTTTTCTTGTTGATGAGCTCCTTCAAGAACTTGGCATATAAAGGCATTTGCTCCAATGCTTCAGCTAGAGGTATGTTGATCTCCAACTTCTTAAAAGTCTCAAGAAATTTGTGGAAATGCTGATCCTTTGTTTCCTTGTGAAATCTCTGTGGATAAGGCAGTGGTGGTGTTGAGCTCTTCTCCACTTGATGTTGTTTTGGAATTGGTTCTTCCCTGATTTGCTCTCCTTTCTTCGAATTCTGTGGCTTGTTGTCTTCCTCTGTGAGTTTTTCTGGGACATTCTTGGTCATCATGTCCTTGTTGATGGCTTCATCATTCTTTGTTGGCTCAGTGTCATTATGCTTGGTTGCTCCTTGGTTACCATCTGTTAACACTTTTCCACTTCTTAGTTGCACGACCTTGCATTCTTCCTTTGGGTTGGGAATGGTGTCACTAGGTAGTGAACTTGATGGTTTTTTAACAGAAATCTTCTTGGAAATTTGTCCAATCTGCCTCTCTAGGTTCTTCATGGAGGCTTCTTGGTTCTTTGTTGTCAATTCTTGGTTCTTCATCAGTTTCTCCATGAGCTGCTCTAGATTGGTGATTCTCTGTGAGTCTTGTGAGATGGGTTGATTTTGGGGTGTTGATGGATGATGATAGATGTTTTGGTTAGTTGGGTGGTTATTAGGTGGGTATTGGTTAGAATTGGGGTAGTTGTTTTGTGGTTTTCTGTATGTATTTTGACTAGTGTTTGGCTGGGGGTTGTGGTTTGTGTTTTTCCAATTGTTCTGACTTGTGTTTCTTTGTCATGGTTGTTGGTTTTGATTATGATTGTCTCCCCATCTGAGGTTGGGATGGTTCTTCCAAGATGGATTGTAAGTATCCCCATAGACTTCATTTGTTCCAGGATTTTGGTTGTGCATGTATTGGACTTGCTCTTGCTGTTGCTCTTCTTGAGTTTCTTCACTTTGCACCCAAGTGGTTGGAGATTGGCTTGTGGTGCTCACTGCTGCCACTTGCAAGCCATCAATTCTTTTGGCCATTTGCTCAAACTGTTGTTGAATCTGCTGCTGCATCATCTTGTTCTGAGCCAGAATAGAATCAACTCCTTCCAACTCCATTACTCCTCTTCTCTGTGATGGTTGGCGTTGTCTTTGATGAGCAAAGAAATATTGGTTATTGGCCACCATATCAATGAGGTTTTGAGCTTCCTCTGTGGTCTTCATGAGTTGTAGTGAGCCTCCGACAGAGTGATCAAGAGCTTCTTGAGCTTTAAGAGTGAGTCCCTCATAGAAGTTCTGCAACTTGTCCCACTCAGTGAACATCTCTGGTGGACATTTCCTCAATAGAGCCTTATATCTTTCCCATGCTTCATATAAGTTTTCAGCCTCCAATTGAGTGAACGTTTGAACCTCAGTCTTCAACCTTAGGATTCTTTGAGGGGGATAAAATTTGGCAAGAAACTTGCTCACCAAGTCATCCCAAGTGTTGATGCTTTCTTTTGGAAATGTCTCTAGCCATTGAGTGGCTTTATCTCTGAGAGAGAATGGGAAGAGCAACAACTTGTAGCTATCAGGAGATACACCATTGGTTTTCACCGTGTCACAGATTCTCAAGAAGGTGGACAAATGTTGATTTGGATCCTCCAAAGGTCCTCCTCCAAAGGAACAGTTGTTTTGAACCAAAGTGATGAGTTGTGGCTTTAATTCAAAGTTGTTTGCATTGACATTGGGAGGGAGAATACTGCTTCCACAGTGTCTAGCATTTGCAAATGTGTATGAAGCCAAGACTCTTCGTTGATGTTGGTTATTATTGGCTCCTCCTTCTGGTTGATTGGGATCTCCTTCCATTTCTTGGAATTCCTCCTCAGATTCTTCTTCTCCAATAACGTTCTTCCCTCTTTCAGCTCTTCTTATTCTCCGAAGGGTTCTTTGATCAATTTCAGAGAGGATAGGGGAAGATCTTCCTGTACCTGACATACAAACACACAACAATAAACACACAAACCCAGAAAGCTAATGAAACTTCAATCTATAGTTAGAATGAAGTTTTAGTTAGTTTAAGCAAAAACTCGAATAGTTAGTGTGTTAGTAAGAATTAGAATAACAGAAAAGAAAAAGTGCTTAATCTAGACCTCTACTTCACTTAATCATTGTCAATCTATTTCAATCCCCGGCAACGGCGCCAAAAACTTGATGTGTGGAAAACGATCCAACACAAAACTCACCGGCAAGTGTACCGGGTCGCATCAAGTAATAATAACTCACATGAGTGAGGTCGATCCCACAGGGATTGAAGGATTGAGCAATTTTAGTTTAGTGGGTGGTTTAGTCAAGCGGATCAAGTGTTGATTGAGTGATTTGTGTTTAACAGGAAGTAAATGACAGTAAATGTAAAGGGAGAGGGGAATTTGCAGTAAATTAAAGAACAGGAAGGTAAAATGGACTGAATCTTAAAGAACAAGAAAGTAAATGACTGAAACTTAAAGTGCAAGAAATGTAAATTGCAGTAACTTAAATTGCAAGAAATATAAATTGCTTGAAAGTAAAAGGGAATTGAGGACGGGGATTGCAGAATTTAAACAAGAGAATGTGAATTGCAACAATTAAGAGAGCAGAAATTGAATTAGAAGCAATGAGAATTCAAACAGAAAATGAAATTAAAGTGCAGAAGGGTTCACAGAAGAACCAAAAGTAAAATTGGGTCTCAGGTCTCAAGAGACTAGGTAGCAGAGCCTAGATCTCTATTTGCCTTCCTAGATCCAAGCTCACAAAGCAATTGACAAGAATTAGAAGAAGAAGCAGTAAAGAGAAGGTAAATAGATTCAATTATGCAGAAAAGAATTAAAAGAGAATTTGAATGGGAATTGAGACAGAATTTCCTCAATTTCTCACACCCAAAACTCAGAAACAGAAGATTAGAAGTGCTCAGGCAAGAATGAGGAAGAAGAGAGATCAATTCTCCTCCCCAATTCTCAGAAGTCTCAGTGAAAATCACCAAGAATATTCCAAAGCTCAAAATAAAAGTGAAAGTCTAAAGCTCAAAGTAAAGGTAAAAGGGTAAAAGGTAAAAGGTCCTAATTACATCAAACTAACTCCTATTTATACACTTTCTATTCTTGGATATTGGGATTTGGATGGGCTTTTGAATTGGTGAAGAAATGAATTGAAATGGGGTTTTAATTTAAATTTTCGGCCCAAAATGGTGGCTCCCAGGAGGCTGCCCTGCCCTTGTGGAGGGCAGGGCAGGATTTGGAGTTTGGTGCATTTGTTGGTGCGGCCTTGATCGAGCTTGATGCGCAAAACGCTGCCTTGCCCGCGCCAAGGGCAGGGCAGGAAAAATTTGGTGCACCAGAATTGCCATGGTGCATGCTTGGTGCTGCCAGAATCAAGAATTGGTGCGCCAGAATTTTCCTTGGTGCATAGGATGCTGCCCTGCCCTCGCGGAGGGCAGGGCAAGAAATTTTGGTGCTGCCAGGATTGAGTGTGGTGCGCGCTGGTGCTGCCAGGAGAGGGATTTGGTGCGCCAGAAATGTGTGTGGTGCGCCAGATTTGTGCACCAACCAAATGCTGCCCTGCCCTCGCGGAGGGCAGGGCAGTGTTTCCAAAATGAAGGCCCGTGTTCGAATCTGGGCGGAGACACACGCTTGATCATTTTCCTTGGTTTCTTGGCACGGCACTCAACCTTAGTTCCTTGCTTCTTCCTTGTTCCGTGTTCGATTCTTGTGGCATGCATGGGTGACATTTTTCCTTTGAATTTCTCCCTTGGTGAGCCCGATTCTGCCCTTGTGGAGGGCAGGGCAAGGTTTTCTTCCTCTTGGTTCCAAGGCACAATTTTGTGCTTTGCCCTTGTAGTGGGCAGGGCAGAGTTGCCTTCCTTCCTTGGTTTCCTTATGTTGCCCTCCTAGAGGGCAGTGTGCCCTTGTGGAGGGCAAACATTGCCTCCCCTTTGCATGCGGCACACTTCCTTTCTCTTTGACCACACTTTCCTTTCCTTGGGCTACACTTCTTAGGCCACGCTTTTCCTTTTCTTTTCTTTTCTTCACCTACAATAAACCAAAACAACCACTCAAAGTATCACTAAATTCAAGAGGCTTATAAATCAATTAAAATTCAATTAAAATTAGCTTAAACCTCATGATTTAACATTAATTTCATGGTGGTTGCTTGATTTAGAGAAGTTATGCATTTTCACTCCAAATCACTTACTTAGGATGCAAGAAAGTGCATAAATGCTAACAAAACAAGTGAAATTAGCTTGAAAAATGGGTATATGATGACTTGTCATCAGCATTCAGAGTATCAATCTCAAGAACTCCTTTCTTCTGATTTGTCCCATTGTTCACAGGATTCCTTTCAGAAGTGTACATGAATGGTTATTTGCAACCATTTCAATTAGTTCTTGAGCTTCTGTAGGCGTCTTTTTCAGATGAAGAGATCCTCCAGCAGAGCTATCCAATGTCATCTTGGACAGTTCAGAGAGACCATCATAGAAAATACCTATGATGCTCCATTCAGAAAGCATGTCAGAAGGACATTTTCTGATCAATTGTTTGTATCTTTCCCATGCTTCATAGAGGGATTCTCCTTCCTTCTGTCTGAAGGTTTGGACTTTCACTCTAAGCTTACTCAATTTTTGAAGTGGAAAGAACTTTGCCAAGAAGGCATTGACTAGCTTTTCCCAAGAGTTCAGGCTGTCTTTAGGTTGTAAGTCCAACCATATTCTAGCTCTGTCTCTTACAGCAAAAGGGAATAGCATAAGTCTGTAGACCTCAGGGCAAATCCCATTGGTCTTGACAGTGTCACAGATTTGCAAGAACTCAGCTAAAAACTGATGAGGATCATCCAATGGAAGTCCATGGAACTTGCAATTCTGTTGCATTAGAGAAACTAATTGAGGCTTAAGCTCAAAGTTGTTTGCTCCAATGGCAGGGATAGAGATGCTTCTCCCATAGAAGTCGAGAGTAGGTGCAGTAAAGTCACCCAGCACCTTCCTTGCATTGTTGGCATTGTTGTTGTTTTCGGCTGCCATGGGTTCTTCTTCTTTGAAGATTTCTGTTAGGTCCTCTACAGAGAGTTGTGCCTTAGCTTCTCTTAGCTTTCGCTTCAAGGTCCTTTCAGGTTCAGGGTCAGCCTCAACAAGAATGCTTTTGTCTTTGCTCCTGCTCATATGAAAGAGAAGAGAACAAGAAAATGTGGAATCCTCTATGTCAGAGTATGGAGATTCCTTGAGGTGTCAGAGGAACAGAAAAATAGAAGGAAGAGGTAGAAGAATTCGAACTTAGTGAGATAGAGTTCGAATTGTGCATTGAGGAGGAGTGGTACTCCATAAATAGAAGGATGTGAGAAGAGGGGAAGAAACTTTTTTCGAAAATTAAGTAAAAGATTTTAAAATCATTTTGAAAAAGATTTTGAAGATGATATGATTGAAAACTTTTTTGAAGGAGAAGTGATTGAGAAGATATGATTTGAAAAACAATTTAAAAAGATTTGATTTTAAAAATTAATGACTTGCCTAACAAGAAAAGATATGATTCAAACATTAAACCTTTCTCAACAGAAAAGGCAACATACTTGAAATGTTCAATCAAATCATTAATTGTTAGCAAGTATCTTTGAAAAAGGAAAGAAATTGATTTTGAAAAAGATTTGATTGAAAAGATATGATTTGAAAAAGATTTGATTTTGAAAAACCTTGAAAACTTGAAAAAAAAATCTGAATTAAAAATAGAATCTTCCCTCTTGTGTCATCCTGGCATTAAACGCCCAGAATGGTACACATTCTGGCATTTAACGCCCAAAGCTCTGCCCTTTTGGGCGTTAAACGCCCAGCCAGGCACCCTGGCTGGCGTTTAAACACCAGTTTTTCCTTCTTCATTGGGCGTTTTGAACGCCCAGCTTTTTCTGTATAATTCCTCTGCTGCATGTACTGAATCTTCAGTTCCCTGTATTATTGACTTGAAAATAGAACCAAGATCAAATAAACAATGCATGCAAGACACCAAACTTAAAATTAGACACTAGACTCAACAAGAACATAAAATATTTTTGGTTTTTATGATTTTGTAATTTTTTTTTGGATTTTTCGAAAATTAAGTGGAAAAGAAAATAAAGGTATCAAAATTCTTAATGAGAATTCCAGGAATCATGCAATGCTAGTCTAAGACTTCGGTCCAGGAATTAGACATGGCTTCACAGCCAGCCAAGCTTTCAAAGAAAGCTTCAGTCCAAAACACTAGACATGGCCAATGGCCAGCCAAGCCTTAGCAGATCATTGCTCCAATAGCAAGATTGATAGAAATCAACAAGCTCTTGTGATGATCAGTTGAAACCTCGGTCCAATAAGATTAGACATGGCTTCACAGCCATCCAGACTTCAACAGATCATCATGAAACTCTAGAACTCATTCTTAAGAATTCTGAAAAATACCTAATCTAAGCAACAAGATGAACCGTCAGTTGTCTATACTCGAAACAATCCCCGGCAACGGCGCCAAAAACTTGGTGCACGAAATTGTGATCACTACTTTTCACAACTCAAATAATCCCTAGTAATGGCCCCAAAGACTTGGTGCTCAATACCATGGCATAAACACAACTTTGCACAACTAACCAGCAAGTGCACTGGGTCGTCCAAGTAATAAACCTTACGCGAGTAAGGGTCGATCCCACGGAGATTGTTGGTATGAAGCAAGCTATGGTCACCTTGTAAATCTTAGTCAGGCAAACTCAAATGGTTATGGATGATATATGAATAAAACATAAAGATAAAGATAGAGATACTTATGTAATTCATTGGTGAGAACTTCAGATAAGCGAATGGAGATGCTTTGTCCCTTCCGTCTCTTTGCTTTCCTACTGTCTTCATCCAATCCTTCTTACTCCTTTCCATGGCAAGCTGTATGTTGGGCATCACCGTTGTCAATGGCTACAATCCCATCCTCTCAGTGGAAATGTTCAACGCACCCTGTCACGGCACGGCTATCCAGCTGTCGGTTCTCGATCATGTCGGAATAGAATCCAGTGATTCTTTTGCGTCTGTCACTAACGCCCCACAATCGCGAGTTTGAAGCTCGTCACAGTCATTCAATCATTGGATCCTACTCAGAATACCACAGACAAGGTTTAGACCTTCCGGATTCTCTTGAATGCAGTCATCAATTCTAGCTTATACCACGAAGATTCCGGTTAAGAAAATCCAAGAGATATCTACCCAATCAAAGGTAGAACGGAGGTGATTGACGGTCACACGTTCATAGGTGAGAATGATGATGAGTGTCACGGATCATCACATTCATCAAGTTGAAGAACAAGTGATATCTTGGAATAAGAACAAGACGAATTGAATAGAAGAACAATAGTAATTGCATTAATACTCGAGGTACAGCAGAGCTCCACACCTTAATCTATGGTGTGTAGAAACTCCACCGTTGAAAATACATAAGAACAAGGTCTAGGCATGGCCGTGAGGCCAGCCTCCCAATGATCTAAGATAGCATAAGACTAAAGATAGCTACCAAGATATCTAAATACAATAGCAAAAGGTCCTATTTATAGGGAACTAGTAGCTTAAGGTTTACAAATATGAGTAAATGACATAAAAATCCACTTCCGGGCCCACTTGGTGTGTGTTTGGGCTGAGAATTGAAGCATTTTCGTGTAGAGACTCTTCTTGGAGTTAAACGCCAGCTTTTGTGCCAGTTTGGGCGTTTAACTCCCACTTTGGTGCCAGTTCCGGCGTTTAACGCTGGGAATTCTGAGGGTGACTTTGAACGCCGGTTTGGGCCATCAAATCTTGGGCAAAGTATGGACTATCATATATTGCTGGAAAGCCCAGGATGTCTAATTTCCAACGCCGTTGAGAGCGCGCCAATTGAGCTTCTGTAGCTCCAGAAAATCCACTTCGAGTGCAGGGAGGTTAGAATCCAACAGTATCTGCAGTCCTTTTCAGTCTCTGAATCAGATTTTTGCTCAGGTCCCTCAATTTCAGCCAGAAAATACCTGAAATCACAGAAAAACACACAAACTCATAGTAAAGTCCAGAAAAGTGAATTTTAATTAAAAACTAAAAAAAATATACTAAAAACTAACTAAATCCTACTAGAAACATACTAAAAACAATGCCAAAAAGCGTATAAATTATCCGCTCATCACAACACCAAACTTAAATTGTTGCTTGTCCTCAAGCAACTGAAAATCAAATAAGATAAAAAGAAGAGAATATACAATGAATTCCAAAAACATCTATGAAGATCAGTATTAATTAGATGAGCGGGGCTTTTAGCTTTTTGCCTTTGAACAGTTTTGGCATCTCACTCTATCCTTTGAAATTCAGAATGATTGGCTTCTTTAGGACTCAGAATCCAGATAGTGTTATTGATTCTCCTAGTTAAGTATGATGATTCTTGAACACAGCTACTTTATGAGTCTTAGCCGTGGCCCAAAGCACTCTGTCTTCCAGTATTACCACCGGATACATACATGCCACAGACACATAATTGGGTGAACCTTTTCAGATTGTGACTCAGCTTTGCTAGAGTCCCCAATTAGAGGTGTCCAGGGTTCTTAAGCACACTCTTTTTGCCTTGGATCACAACTTTATTTCTTTCTTTTTCTTTCTTTTTCTCTTTCTCCTTTTCTCTTTCTCTCTTTTTTTTCGTTTCTCTTTTTTTTTTGTATTCACTGCTTTTTCTTGCTTCAAGAATCATTTTTATGATTTTTCAGATCCTCAGTAACATGTCTCCTTTTTCATCATTCTTTCAAGAGCCAACAATTTTAACATTCATGAACCACAAATTCAAAAGACATATGCACTGTTCAAGCATACATTCAGAAAACAAAAGTGTTGCCACCACATCAAAATAATTAATCTGTTATAAAATCTGAAATTCATGCAATTCTTCTCTTTTTTCAATTAAGAACATTTTTTATTTAAGAGATGTGATGGATTCATAGGACATTCATAACTTTAAGGCATAGACACTAAGACACTAATGATCATAAGACACAAACATAGATAAACATAAGCATAAAATTTTCGAAAAACAAAAAAATAAAGAACAAGGAGATTAAAGAACGGGTCCACCTTAGTGATGGAGGCTTGTTCTTCCTTTTGAAGGTCTTATGGAGTGCTTGAGCTCCTCAATTTCTCTTCCTTGCCTTTGTTGCTCCTCTCTCATGATTCTTTGATCTTCTCTAATTTCATGGAGGAGGATGGAATGTTCTTGGTGCTCCACCCTTAGTTGTCCCATGTTGGAACTCAATTCTCCTAGGGAGGTGTTGATTTGCTCCCAATAGTTTTGTGGAGGAAAGTGCATCCCTTGAGGCATCTCAGGGATTTCATGATGAGTGGGGTCTCTTGTTTGCTCCATCCTTTTCTTAGTGATGGGCTTGTCCTCATCAATGAGGATGTCTTCTTTTATGTCCACTCCAACTGAATAACAGAGGTGACAAATGAGATGAGGAAAGGCTAACCTTGCCAAGGTAGAGGACTTGTCCGCCACCTTATAAAGTTCTTGGGCTATAACCTCATGAACTTCCACTTCCTCTCCAATCATGATACTATGAATCATGATGGCCCGGTCTATAGTAACTTCGGACCGGTTGCTAGTGGGAATGATTGAGCGTTGGATAAACTCCAACCATCCTCTAGCCACGGGCTTGAGGTCATGCCTTCTCAATTGAACCGGCTTTCCTCTTGAATCTCTCTTCCATTGGGCGCCCTCTTCACAAATGTCAGTGAGGACTTGGTCCAACCTTTGATCAAAGTTGACCCTTCTAGTGTAAGGGTGTTCATCTCCTTGCATCATGGGCAAGTTAAATGCCCACCTTACATTTTTCCAGACTAAAGTCTAAGTATTTCCCCCGAACCATTGTAAGCCAATTCTTTGGGTCCGAGTTCACACTTTGATCATGGTTCTTGGTGATCCATGCATTAGCATAGAACTCTTGAACCATTAAGATTCCGACTTGTTGAATGGGGTTGGTAAGAACTTCCCAACCTCTTCTTCGGATCTCATGTCGGATCTCCGGATATTCACTGTTTTTGAGTTTGAAAGGGACCTCGGGGATCACCCTCTTCAAGGCCACAACTTCATAGAAGTGGTCTTGATGCACCCTTGAGATGAATCTCTCCATCTCTCATGACTCGGAGGTGGAAGCTTTTGCCTTCCCTTTCCTCTTTCTAGAGGTTTCTCCGGCCTTGGATTCTCTTGAATGCAGTCATCAATTCTAGCTTATACCACGAAGATTCCGGTTAAGAAAATCCAAGAGATATCTACCCAATCAAAGGTAGAACGGAGGTGATTGACGGTCACACGTTCATAGGTGAGAATGATGATGAGTGTCACGGATCATTGATGCCAAGGCATCTTAGGCTAGTTTCACTAGCATTTTTCTGTTAGTTTTAGTTGTTTTATGCATTTTCTTGAGCTTAAAGTAACCAAGAATGGTTAATTGAACAACAAAGCAATGAAGCATCCAAACAGTATGATTTTGATGCAAATCCCATGAGTTTTTAGTCATATTACTTGAATGCTATGAATGGATGATTTCTCATGAAATTTTGCAAGACTTTGATGCAATTGTTTGGATGATTTCAGGGAAGAAGAGGCTAGGCAAGGAAGCAACAAAATCAATAAAAGAAGCTTGAAATATCAAATGTGGAGTTTAAGCTCCAGTTTAAGCCTAAACTGGAGCCTAAACGCCAGAATCATGAGAAAGGAGGAAATGCTGTAACTGGCGTTTAACCTCCAGTTTAACCTTAAACTGGAAGTTAAATGCCAGAATGAGAAAGGCACTAAGAAGCATTTCCACGTTTAACCTCCAGTTTAACCTTAAACTGGAGGTTAAACGCCAGAATGAGAATAGAACCAAAGGAGCATTTCCACGTTTAACCTCCAGTTTAACCTCAAACTGGAGGTTAAACGTGTTCGACACTTTTTCTCACCAAGGAGCAATTCCACGTTTAACCTCCAGTTTAACCTTAAACTGGAGGTGAAACGCCAGAAGCATTATGCACCAGGAAGCCATTTCCACGTTTAAGCTCCAGTTTAAGGTTAAACTGGAGCTTAAACGTGTTCGACATTCACACTCCTGGGCCACTTTCTTCATTCTCACGTTTAACCTCCAGTTTAACCTTAAACTGGAGGTTAAACGTGTTCGACCCATTCACACGTGTTCGACCACAAATTGCCTCCAGGGTTGCTTTCTTCAATTCTAAGTTTAAGCTTTAGTTTAACCTTAAACTAAGGCTTAAACGTGTTCGACCATACCACAACCCATAGTTGCTTTCTTCCATTTCCACGTTTAAGTTTCAGTTTAACCTTAAACTGAAACTTAAACTTCAACTTAAAAGCCACTTTTTGAAAGGGTTTCTGGGCCAAATATCTTGAAGTTTAAGTTAGCTTTTGAGCACAAAGTTCAACTTAAACGTATTATGGTATGAAACCCAATTGAATATCATGGTTTATGGGATTGGGCCTGAAGAATTGATGAGTCTGGAATTTCAAATTGTTGAGTCTTGTGTCATTACTTGTTTATCACTAAGTTTGCTCAATGAATGTTACAGAATGGGATCACAGCCTCATCAGGATTATGGACCATAAACCCAAAGCAAAAGGAAATCAAGGAAAAGCCTCAAAGCCCAAGAAACGCAACAGAAGCTCAATTTAGAAAGTGTATAAATAGGATAGAATTTAAGTTAGTTGACACTTTTTGACACTGGGGAACTTTTGATCATTTTGCTATTTTTCATACTTTGTAATTGAATTCAGAGCTATGACTCACTAAACCCCTTTCATTGGGTTAGGGAGCTCTATTGTAATTCAATGAATCAATAATAGTTTTATCTTCTTCTTCAATCTTTTCTCTTGAATTTTGTTAGAAAGCTTCTCGATCTAACTCCATTGGGTAGTTGTCTTGGGAAAGAAACTACCCATAATTGGAATCCTTCGGAACCTTGGGAAAGGAATGGAGGATTCATGCTAGAGAAGCTTTCTCACAGTGAATTGAATTGGGGTTTGGATGGATATTGTGACATGTAATCCTACCAAATTGTGGTTCATGAAACTGTGTGGTATAATCAGTGATCGAGCATCATCTCTTCTTATTAACATTTAAACCAAGGGATTGGGAATTTGTTTGTTTTTAGAGAGAATTGGTGAGCCAAGGGATTGGGATCCAATCATATAAGATTGCCAAGCAAAATTCAATGAATGCATTGGTTGAGGAAGAGATGAAAATGTTTTGATTCGGAGATTTCAATATCTCCTGACCCCAATGAACTCCCCATCTCTGATCTATCCTTTTCTATTTACATTCTGCAATTTCAATTCATGCAATCACCCCAATTCCCTTTTAATTTCAGCAATTTAGCTTCTCGCTCTTTAATTCATGCAATTTTACATTCCGCAATTCTCATCTAAATCTTGATTCCGCTCAACTAGAACATACTTCTAATCCGAATTGCTCACTCAACCAATCCTTGTGGGATTCGACCTCACTCTATTGTGAGTTTTTACTTGACGATAACCGGTGCACTTGCCAGAAGGAATTTTGCCGTTCGTGCAATTTCCTAAAATCGTAGCATAACAAGTTTATGCACAGCATCAAGTTTATGGCGCCGTTGCCGGGGATTGGTTTTCGATTGACAATTCTCCAATTGGAAGTTAACTAGATTGAGCATTTTTCTTGTTTTGTTAATTTAGTTCAAATTACTTGTTGAATTTTTAATTTCTGCACTCTGTTATTTGCTTTTTCTTTCTTATGCCTTTCATTTCAAGCAACTAACTCACTAACCCACTAACTATTTGAATTAATTCCTCAACTGCTCTAACCATACTCTTCCATTAACCAAGAGTATTCCACTTGTTTGTTGCTTGTGGTGTGTTCTTGTATGACAGGTAGGAGAGGAGAGACATCAACTCCTCCATATACCGAACCAGAGAGGACCCTTCATAGACTTAGAAGGGAAGCAAGAGGGAAGAGAGTACTGAGAGAAGAAGAATCTGAAGGAGAATCTGAGGACAACTTTGAGAAAGCTCAAGATCTCAACATGGATAGAGAATTTCACAACCATGAGAGGGCTGATGGAAACAATGCCATTCCTGAGAGGAGGGTTCTTGGTTCATATATAAACCCAACCTCTGGGAATTGTGGTAGCAGCATTCAGAAACCACCCATTCAGGCCAACAATTTTGAACTCAAACCACAGCTAATATCATTGGTGGAGGACCATTGTTCATTTGGTGGGAGTGCTAATGAAGACCCAAACCAACATCTCACAAAATTCCTGAGAATTTGTGACACTGTGAAGTCCAATGGAGTCCAGGAAGATGCCTATAAACTGCTCTTGTTTCCATTTTCACTTAGGGACAAGGCAGCTAAGTGGCTGGAATCATTTCCAAGGGACAGCCTAACAACCTGGGATGAGGTGGAGAGCAAGTTTCTGGCACATTTCTACCCCCCACAAAAGGTCAATAGGCTTCGATCTGAGGTTCAGACTTTTAGACAACAAGATGGTGAGACGCTCTACGAGGCATGGGAGAGGTTCAAAGAGTTGACAAGGAAATGCCCACCAAACATGTTCCCTGACTGGGTGCAATTGCATATTTTCTATGATGGACTTTCTTATGAATCAAGGAAGGCTGTAGACCATTCATCAGGAGGTTCATTGAACAGGAAAAAGACTGTGGAAGAAGCCATTGAAGTGATTGAGACAGTGGCTGAGAATGAATACTACTATGCTTCAGAGAGACACAACACTAAGGGAGTCATGGAGCTGAACCATGTTGATACAATTCTAGCCCAAAACAAGGTGTTTGCCAAGCAACTAGCAGAACTCACTCGGAAATTAGACACAAAGCAAGTGGCTGCAATACACACACAAGATCAAGAGGAAGTAAGCATTGAAGGAGGTGATTGGGAAGAGGCCAACTATGTGGGAAACCAACAAAAGCAATCATATGATCCACATTCCAACACTTACAACCCAGGATGGAAAAACCACCCAAACTTTGGGTGGGGAAACCAGCAAACCCAACCACAAAACCACAAAACTTACAACCACAACCAACATAACAATTCCACATACCAAAACTCCAACCAAAGATCATACCAAGCCACACAAAACACTTACTCCCAACCACCATATCATGGCCAAAATAATCAACCTGCCCAACCTAATCCGAGCCAACAATTTCAAGATCAATTAAACAGGATAGAAGGAATGCTTGCAACCATGAGTCAAGACATAACCGAATTGAAAAGCTTTAGGGAAGATGTGAGATCGACCTTAAGGAGCCATGGTGAAAAACTCAAGTGGATGGAGTCTCGAGTAGGAGAGCTATCTCAACAGGCCCCCAAGTCAACTGCAGTGTTCCCTAGTGACACTGAAAAGAATCCTAAGGGGGAACAAAAGGGAGTGAGATGGGAAGAATGCAAGGCCATCACCATATTGAAGGAAGTCTCAGAAGAAGAAGGAATCAGACCATCAGAAAATGAGCCAGAAATCTTGAAAGAAGGTGTGGAAGAAGCTAAGCAGGAAAGTGAAACTGAGCAAGCCAAGGAAATGCAAAAGGAAGGCATGCTGGGAACATACCAACCAAAAGCACCATTCCCTCAGAGGTTAGGAGGAGGTGAAAAAGGGAAAACATGTTCAAGGTTCTTAGAGACATTTAAGTCTCTCCGCATCAATATTCCCTTTCTTGAGATCCTCCAGCAGATGCCTACACATATCAAGTATTTGAAGGAATTGCTGAGCAAGAAAAGAGTTTTGAAGGGAGGACAAACTATAATAATGAACAAAGAATGCAGTGCACTCATCAAGAAGGATATGGTCTCTAAGAAAACAGACCCAGGAAGTTTTCATATCCCCTGCATCATAGGGGAAACAAAAATTGACAGAGGATTCTGTGATCTAGGAGCTAGCATAAATGTGATGCCTCTGACTCTTATGAGGAGGCTACAACTGAATGAGGTGAGATCCACTGATGTAATCATACAACTGGCTGACAAAACTCAAAAACAAGCTGAAGGGGTAGTTGAGAATGTGCTGGTGAAAGTGGGAAATTATTTTTTCCCCACAGACTTTGTCATTTTAGACATGGAGGAAAGCTACCTACACCCTATCATTCTGGGAAGGCCATTTCTAGCCACTGCTAGAGCGCTCATAGATATAGAACAAGGAGAGCTAATTTTGAGAGTACATGATGAACAGCTCATCTTCCATGTTTTTAAACCTGCATCTGAGCCTGAACCAGAACCTGAAAAGCCTAAGGATGATAATAGCAATCTGTGTTTGGAGGAAAGCAATTCAGCAGCTGAAACTCTAAAACAATCCTTTGAAGGCAAACAAGAATTACAAGAGTTGAAGCCACAAGAATCAATAGAAACAGCTCAGAAGGATCCTCCTAGCATAAGGGTCAACGAAGAAATCCTAAAAAGAGAGGGAAGAATTGTAAAGAAATTGCCAAGAGGGTGGAGAAACAAGAAAATTCCCACTGAAGGTTTCTCTCCGGGAGATAAAGTAATATCAAGTCATTATCTGCCAATCCCACCTGGCCTCAAACCCATTCCTTCCCAGCTTCCTCAAGTGTTCACAATCAGGAAAGTTCTTTCTATGGAACATTTGGAAATCATGAAGGAATCAAATGGGGATGTTTCCATAGTGAGAGGAGAGGACATCAAGCACTACAATCCACCCTAACAAGGGACAACCGTCAAGCTAGTGACGTTAAAGAAGCGCTTGTTGGGAGGCAACCCAACCTGAGGTAATACTCTTTTGCTGTTTCTTTTATTTGTTTCAATAAAAAGGTGAAGTAGTTTCTGTGCATTGCAAAGAATTAAGTTTGGTGTTTCACACCAAACAATGAATTTGTGGATCAATAATTCAAAGGGGAATGTGTGACTCTAAGTTTGGTGTTCCACCATACAGATTAACTGAACACAACAACCTTTGAATTATATGAAAGGAACAACCATTCTAAGCAATCACAGAAATGCTTAAAATCCTTAGCAGCAACTTCATTCCAAGGAAAATTCAAGGATTCAAAGAGCAGAGGAGTAAGTAGGAGACTAAGTTTGGTGTTCACACACCAACTTAAGACTCAGACACTTGCCCATACATAATTGAGCTAACCACTCAAGTGCTTGAGAAACAAGCAACTTCGTCACTCTTTGCAGGAAAGGAAACAACGATTTTAGAAAGAACATGATGCAATAACTAGTAGAAGAAGGAGAAATCAAATTGTTTCCTGGCAACAAAGAGAAAACAAGAAATTTCACAAGGTGGTGTTGTTCCTTGACCATTCTTTAAAAGGCAAACAAAAGCATGCTTGTTCTGGTTTAAACTGTAATTGTTGAATCTTTCTGGAATGTGAAGTTGTTAGTATGAGTGTTGGTTTACTGCTTGAATAAAGTGAATGCCTAGATGTTTGGATATAACTCCACTTTCTTAAACAAATGCTTGCCATGCTTGTTCTGTTTCCAAAAATTAAAAAAAAAGTTTGAACAAAAGTAACTTGGCTCAATTAGTGACAAATCAAGTAGAATTAAGTGGTGGTATGCATGCTTGATTGTTTAGTTAGCTCACTGAAAATTGAGTGTAGAATTATCATTTTTTGTGTAGAAGTTGAATACTGTCTATGGATCTTGATGAATAAATGTCTTTGGCCATGAAAAAGAAAGAAAAAGAAGAAGAAAAAGCCATTGAAAAAGGGCAACCAAAAAGCAAAAAAATTGAGAAAATAAGCTAGGCACCAATGGTTTGAACTTCTGAGACAAATGCCTGTGGTGTTTATGTATTAAGGATCTGCTTGGATGAATAGGTTCTGTGGAGTGTTTCAACACTTGGTAACTTGGGTTAACTAACCCGGGATTATCAACCAAAAGTCCATTATCAAGAGCAACCTAAATACAAAACATTTAGTCACACAAAGAGGTGCTGGGCACCAATGTCTCAAGAAGAAATGTGAACTAAAATGCCTGTAGTGGATATGTGTAATGCACTGATAAGAAAAAGAAAATGCCAAAGGCTTGTGCAACACATGACACTGAGCAAACAAGGAGCAAAAGAGCTCTAAGAAAAAGAAAAACAAAGAAAGGAAAAAGTGCCAAGGACATAAGAATAATAAGAGGCCATAGCAGTGTTTGATGGATGCAATAAAAAAGTGATAATCCTACCTGATAAGAATGAAAAAGTGATGCTGCAACTTTCTGCATAAAACCCTTCTGATGAACTTCAATTGCTTGCTAATATAGCCAATGTAATTGCTTTTTGTTTCATACTTTCTTCTCAAATAACTCAGGACTTGCTTAGGGACAAGCAAGTATTAAGTTTGGTGTTGTGATGCCAAGGCATCTTAGGCTAGTTTCACTAGCATTTTTCTGTTAGTTTTAGTTGTTTTATGCATTTTCTTGAGCTTAAAGTAACCAAGAATGGTTAATTGAACAACAAAGCAATGAACCATCCAAACAGTATGATTTTGATGCAAATCCCATGAGTTTTTAGTCATATTACTTGAATGCTATGAATGGATGATTTCTCATGAAATTTTGCAAGACTTTGATGCCATTGTTTGGATGGTTTCAGGGAAGAAGAGGCTAGGCAAGGAAGCAACAAAATCAATAAAAGAAGCTTGAAATATCAAATGTGGAGTTTAAGCTCCAGTTTAAGCCTAAACTGGAGCTTAAACGCCAGAATCATGAGAAAGGAGGAAATGCTGTAACTGGCGTTTAACCTCCAGTTTAACCTTAAACTGGAAGTTAAACGCCAGAATGAGAAAGGCACTAAGAAGCATTTCCACGTTTAACCTCCAGTTTAACCTTAAACTGGAGGTTAAACGCCAGAATGAGAATAGAACCAAAGGAGCATTTCCACGTTTAACCTCCAGTTTAACCTCAAACTGGAGGTTAAACGTGTTCGACACTTTTTCTCACCAAGGAGCAATTCCACGTTTAACCTCCAGTTTAACCTTAAACTGGAGGTTAAACGCCAGAAGCATTATGCACCAGGAAGCCATTTCCACGTTTAAGCTCCAGTTTAAGGTTAAACTGGAGCTTAAACGTGTTCGACATTCACACTCCTGGGCCACTTTCTTCATTCTCACGTTTAACCTCCAGTTTAACCTTAAACTGGAGGTTAAACGTGTTCGACCCATTCACACTCCTGGGCTACTTTCTTCATTCCCACGTTTAACCTCCAGTTTAACCTTAAACTGGAGGTTAAACGTGTTCGACCACAAATTGCCTCCAGGGTTGCTTTCTTCAATTCTAAGTTTAAGCTTTATTTTAACCTTAAACTAAGGCTTAAACGTGTTCGACCATACCACAACCCATAGTTGCTTTCTTCCATTTCCACGTTTAAGTTTCAGTTTAACCTTAAACTGAAACTTAAACTTCAACTTAAAAGCCACTTTTTGAAAGGGTTTATGGGCCAAATATCTTGAAGTTTAAGTTAGCTTTTGAGCACAAAGTTCAACTTAAACGTATTATGGTATGAAACCCAATTGAATATCATGGTTTATGGGATTGGGCCTGAAGAATTGATGAGTCTGGAATTTCAAATTGTTGAGTCTTGTGTCATTACTTGTTTATCACTAAGTTTGCTCAATGAATGTTACAGAATGGGATCACAGCCTCATCAGGATTATGGACCATAAACCCAAAGCAAAAGGAAATCAAGGAAAAGCCTCAAAGCCCAAGAAACGCAACAGAAGCTCAATTTAGAAAGTGTATAAATAGGATAGAATTTAAGTTAGTTGACACTTTTTGACACTGGGGAACTTTTGATCATTTTGCTATTTTTAATACTTTGTAATTGAATTCAGAGCTATGACTCACTAAACCCCTTTCATTGGGTTAGGGAGCTCTATTGTAATTCAATGAATCAATAATAGTTTTATCTTCTTCTTCAATCTTTTCTCTTGAATTTTGTTAGAAAGCTTCTCGATCTAACTCCATTGGGTAGTTGTCTTGGGAAAGAAACTACCCATAATTGGAATCCTTCAGAACCTTGGGAAAGGAATGGAGGATTCATGCTAGAGAAGCTTTCTCACAGTGAATTGAATTGGGGTTTGGATGGATATTGTGACATGTAATCCTACCAAATTGTGGTTCATGAAACTGTGTGGTATAATCAGTGATCGAGCATCATCTCTTCTTATGAACATTTAAACCAAGGGATTGGGAATTTGTTTGTTTTTAGAGAGAATTGGTGAGCCAAGGGATTGGGATCCAATCATATAAGATTGCCAAGCAAAATTCAATGAATGCATTGGTTGAGGAAGAGATGAAAATGTTTTGATTCAGAGATTTCAATATCTCCTGACCCCAATGAACTCCCCATCTCTGATCTATCCTTTTCTATTTACATTCTGCAATTTCAATTCATGCAATCACCCCAATTCCCTTTTAATTTTAGCAATTTAGCTTCTCGCTCTTTAATTCATGCAATTTTACATTCCGCAATTCTCATCTAAATCTTGATTCCGCTCAACTAGAACATACTTCTAATCCGAATTGCTCACTCAACCAATCCTTGTGGGATTCGACCTCACTCTATTGTGAGTTTTTACTTGACGATAACCGGTGCACTTGCCGGAAGGAATTTTGCCGTTCGTGCAATTTCCTAAAATCGTAGCATAACAAGTTTATGCACAGCATCAATCATCACATTCATCAAGTTGAAGAACAAGTGATATCTTGGAATAAGAACAAGACGAATTGAATAGAAGAACAATAGTAATTGCATTAATACTCGAGGTACAGTAGAGCTCCATACCTTAATCTATGGTGTGTAGAAACTCCACCGTTGAAAATTAATAAGAACAAGGTCTAGGCATGGCTGTGAGGCCAGCCTCCCAATGATCTAAGATAGCATAAGACTAAAGATAGCTACCAAGATATCTAAATACAATAGCAAAAGGTCCTATTTATAGGGAACTAGTATCTTAAGGTTTACAAATATGAGTAAATGACATAAAAATCCACTTCCGGGCCCATTTGGTGTGTGTTTGGGCTGAGCATTGAAGCATTTTCGTGTAGAGAGACTCTTCTTGGAGTTAAATGCCAGCTTTTGTGCCAGTTTGGGCGTTTAACTCCCACTTTGGTGCCAGTTCCGGCGTTTAACGCTGGGAATTCTGAGGGTGACTTTGAACGCCGGTTTGGGCCATCAAATCTTGGGCAAAGTATGGACTATCATATTATTTCTGGAAAGCCCAGGATGTCTACTTTCCAACGCCGTTGACAGCGCGCCAATTAGGCTTCTGTAGCTCCAGAAAATCCACTTCGAGTGCAGGGTGGTGGTCAGAATCTAACAGCATCTGCAGTCCTTTTCAGTCTCTGAATCAGATTTTTGCTCAGGTCCCTCAATTTCAGCCAGAAAATACCTGAAATCACAGAAAAACACACAAACTCATAGTAAAGTCCAGAAAAGTGAATTTTAATTAAAAACTAATAAAAATATACTAAAAACTAACTAAATCCTACTAGAAACATACTAAAAATAATGCCAAAAAGCGTATAAATTATCCGCTCATCAGTTTCCCAGCATAATGCAATGAATCATCACTGCTCTTTTGACAGTGACTTCAGAGCGGTTGCTAGTAGGTAGTATAGAATGCCCAATGAAGTCCAACCCGCCTTTAGCGACTGGTTTGAGATCTCCTCTCTTGAGTTGATTTGGGACACCTTTTGAGTTGGTTATTGTTCATACCTTGGGTCGAGTTACCGACCCGGGATGTTCTACAAAGCGACCGACTTCTTCAGGTTAGGACGACCTGACCTCTTCTCAGAGAGTTCGGCCGACTCACCAGGAAAGCCCAAAGAAGGGCCCCCAACAGAGGAACACGACCTAAATCCTAAGGCAGCCTAAGCCTATAGAGATAAAGGCGGTTTTCTTGGAGATAAGATGACCTCACTCAAAGATAAGATAAGATAAGATAACTATCTTATCTCCAGAAATGTCACTCCACACCATTATAAATACACTGGAGCACCCAAGTATAACTCATACTCTGATTCTACTAAATATCTGCTTAATACCCTTGCTAACTTAAGCATCGGAGTCCCTTGCAAGTACCCCCACACTCCAGGGACAAAGGATCAGCACCATCACCAAATCTAGCGACTCGGACACGACAGCTCCAACCAGCTCAGAAGATCTCGTCCGAGATCGACCTACAGTTTCAGGTAACCCTCGGAACATTGGCGCCGTTGCTGAGGAACCTGGAAGTCATCCCGTCACTCTGGCGGACGACCATGACAATGACCACACTTCAGATTTAGAGGATAGAACGCCACACAAAAATGCAGGCACCACACCAAAAGATACTTCTCAACTTAACAACAAGAAGGACTCCTCAAATGAGGGAGACATGGATGCACTTCAGAACCGGTTAAAACAACTTGAAGAAGAAGCCCTACATCAACGAGAGGCCGAGAAAGACCTACAAAGGGAAATAAGGTGACGCCGGGAATTGGAGAACAAACTCCTAAAACTTGAAGCCGATGTCAAAACCAAAGCCAGCCGATCCCCTCCTGAAGATAGCCCCCGCAAGGAGCAAGACCCATTCACCAAGGAAATCATGAAGACTAAAATCCTAAAAGACTTCAAACTCCCAAATATGTCCTTATATGACGGCACTACAGATCCCGGCCATCATCTCAGCAATTTCAGAAGCAGAATGTACCTCACCGACGCCTTAGATGCAGTTCGTTGCAAAGCCTTTCCGACTACTTTGACAAAGACGGCAATTAGATGGTTCGATAACCTCCCTCCTAGGTCCATCTCAAGTTTCAATGACATGGCCAAGAAATTCCTGGCCAGATTCTCCATCCAAAAAGACAAGGCTAAACATGCTCCGAGCCTATTGGGAATCAGACCAGAAGAACGGGAAACCCTTCGCAACTACATGGAAAGATTCAACAAGACATGCTTGGACATACAAAACCTACCAACGGAGGCCGCCATGATGGGTCTTATTAATGGCTTGAGAGAAGGGCCCTTTAGGCAATCCATATCAAAGAAATACCCCACATCTCTGAACGAGGTGCAGGAACGAGCGGAAAAGTACATCAACATGGAGGAAAACTCTCGATTAGGAGAGACCTCGAAAGCCGGATTCGCCTCCCAGGATAAAAACAAAGATTCCAGAAAGAAGGAAAATCGACATGGAGAAAAAATCAAGAAATATCACAATTACACCCCCTCTTCGGGTGTCTCTCGTGGACATCTATAGAGAAGTATGCAACACTAAAAGAATTCCCCTAGCTCGACCATTCAAAGGCAAAAAAGGAGGAGGAAATCGGGCTGAATATTCTGAATACCATCGAATCCGCGGACATTCCACCAATGAATGTTTTGACTTAAAAAATGTCATCGAAAAACTAGTAAGAGAGGGGAAGCTAGATCAGTTTCTGGCCACCTGTGAAGATGAACAAAGAAAAAGAAGAAGGGAAGAAGATATCGGACGAACAGAGAAGTCACCCCGTACACCAGAAAGACACGTCCACATGATACACGGAGGATTTGCGGGAGGAGGAGTCTCCAAATCATCTCGCAAAAGATATCTTAAAGAGGTATATCATGTCGAAGGAAAGGAGGAAGCACCCGACATTCCCCTAATTACCTTCACCAAAGAAGATGCATCGGGTATCATCTTAGGACACGACGATCCCATGGTCATCATTGTTATACTGGCGAATGCAAACCTCCATCGCACATTGATAGACCAAGGGAGTTCCGCTAACATCTTGTTCAAAACTGCATTCGACAAGCTCGGCTTAGAAGAAAAAGAACTCAGAGCATATCCGAACAGCCTGTTCGGACTAGGAGATGACTTGGTTCAACCGTTGGGATACATATCATTGCACACAACCTTTGGAAAGGAAAACCAGTCAAGAACACTCAAGATAGATTACATCGTGGTCGACGTAGGCTCAGCCTATAACGCCTTAATAGGCTGGACAATATTAAATCAGCTCGGTGCAATAGTTTCAACTCCACATCTATGCATGAAATTCCCAACCACAGATGGGATAGCTTCAATAAAAATAGATCAGAAGATGGCATGCCGCTATTACAATGAAAGTCTAGACCTTAGAAGCGGAGGAAAAAGAAGTCCACACAATCGAGCTCAGTGGAATTCAGAGGTGGGAAGAACTCCGCCCACAACCTGAAGGTGAAATAGAGAAAATCCAGATCAGGGATACCCCAGACCAAACGACCAATATCGGCACACTCCTGAAAGGAGACATAAAAGAATCACTCATACAGTTTCTACGAGACAACGTCGATCTATTTGCGTGGAAGGCCACATACATACCAGGCATAGATCCCAAGCTAATGTGCCACAAGCTAGCATTCTACCCAGGATCTCGGCCGGTACAACAGAGACATAGAAAGCTAGGACCAGAACGCTCTTAAGCTGTGGAAGAATAGGTACAAGCTCTATTGGAGGCAGGTTTCATTAGAGAAGTCAAATACCTACTATGGCTTGCTAATATCGTATTGGTAAAAAAGTCAATGGGAAGTGGCGAATGTGCACTGACTATACCGACCTCAACAAAGCCTGCCCAAAAGATCCTTATCCACTCCCAAGCATCGACGCACTGGTAGATGCCTCCTCCAGATATAAATACCTCTCCTTTATGGATGCATACTCAGGATATAACCAAATCCCAATGTACCAACCCGACCAAGAAAATACCTCATTCTTAACCCCAAAGGCAAATTACTGCTACATTGTCATGACCTTCGGTCTTAAAAATGTGGAAGCCACTTACCAAAGATTAATGAACAATGTTTTTTTGGATCAAATCGGAAAAATCCTGGAAGCCTACGTGGACGACATGTTAGTAAAGACACAAAATGAAGAGACGTTATTATCCAACCTAACCCAAGTATTCGACACTATAAGACGACATGGCATGCGACTCAATCCCGCAAAATGCACCTTCGCAGTAGAAGCTGGTAAATTCTTGGGTTTTATGATCACACAGAGAGGAATCGAGCCAAACCCGGATAAATGCCGGGCCATACTCGACATGAAAAGTCTGACTTGTGTCAAAGAGGTACAACAACTCAACGGAAGGTTGGCAGCCTTGTCCAGATTCCTGGCCGAATCAACAATAAGATCTCTCCCCTTCTACGCCACTCTAAGGAAGGGAGAGGAATTTGAATGGACAGCGGAATTCGAGCAAGCCTTTCAAGACATCAAAAGATTCCTGGGATAGCCACCTATACTGACTCGGCCATAGGAAGGAGAACCACTCATATTGTACCTCGTGGAAGCGGCGCAGGCGTGATAATTGAAAGCAACCAAGGAACCCAAATCGAACTCTCCCTCAAATTTGGGTTCCCTGCCTCAAACAATCAAGCGAAATATGAGGCACTACTAGCTGGTTTGAAACTAGCCAAGGAGATTGGAGCTCAAAAGCTTATCATCTTCAGCGACTCGCAGGTAGTTACTTCACAAATAGGAGAAAGCTACCAAGCCAAATATCTCATCATGAAAAAGTACTTGGATAAAGCCAGAGAACAACTCGGACAATATGAGATTTGTCACATACCCCGAGAATAGAATGCCCGAGCTGATGCACTTTCAAAACTAGCCAGCACCAAACCAGGGGGTAACAATAGAAGCCTCATTCAAGAAATTCTACAGAATCCATCAATCTCAGAAGAAGAAAAAGTCCTAGCCATAACAGGTCGCGATCAGGGATGGATGACTCCCATAATTAACTACCTCAAAACAGAAGCACTCCCCACAGAGGAAAAAGAGGTAAAAAGATTAAAACGGAAAGCATAATACTACACTATCATAAACAACACTCTATACAAAAGAGGAATTTCGATACCATTATTTAAATGTGTACCGACTTACAACATGAAGGAAGTTCTAGAAGAAGTACACAGTGGCATTTGTGGCAATCATCTCGAAGCGCAAGCACTTACCAAGAAAGTACTCCGGACAGGATTTTATTGGCCAACTCTACAAAAGGAAGTCACAGAGTTCGTAAAGAAATGTCCATCATGTCAGAAACATGCCAACTTTCACATCGCCCCACCAGAGGAGCTCATCAGCGTGACCTTACCTTGGCCATTCGCAAAATGGGGACTCGATCTTCTCGGACCCTTTCCTCAAGTATCGGGACAAGTCAAATTCCTTAGAGTAGGAATAGACTACTTCACAAAATGGATTGAGGCAGAACCCCTAGCTAACGCCACTGCTCAAAGAAGCCGAAAATTTTTATATAGAAACATCGTCACAAGGTTTGGAGTTCCATACTCCATCACTACAGACAATGGTACCTAGTTCACAGATGCAAGCTTCAGAAAACTAGCGGCCGACTTGAATATTAAACAACAATTCACCTCTATCGAACACCCCCAAGCCGATGGGCAAGCCGAAGCTGCCAACAAAGTCATGTTAGCCGGGTTAAAACGGAGATTACAAGATGCAAAGGGAGCCTGGGCCGAAGAGCTCCCGCAAGTCCTATGGGCATATCGAACGACTCCACATTCCACTACAAAGGAGTCACCTTTCCGATTAGCTTACGGAATGGAGGCAATGATCCCAGTGGAGGTCGAAGAAGGATCACCCAGAGTGATCCACTATAGCGAAAAAGCCAACTCCTAACTCCAATGGGAAGAGCTCGACCTACTTCTGGAAATCCGAGAAAGAGCTCGGATAAGGGAAGAGGCGTTGAAATGATGGATGGCCTCCAGATACAACCAAAAGGTAATACAGCTAGCCTTTGCTGAGGACGACCTCATCTTAATCCGAAACGACATCGAAACAACTCGACCTGGAGAAGGAAAGCTG
The DNA here is from genome assembly GCF_014773155.1 of Arachis stenosperma. Classification (NCBI taxonomy): domain Eukaryota; kingdom Viridiplantae; phylum Streptophyta; class Magnoliopsida; order Fabales; family Fabaceae; genus Arachis; species Arachis stenosperma. The sequence goes on from NC_080377.1 coordinate 99,782,337, forward strand.
GCAGCAAACTGGAAAGGACCTTACCGAGTCATAGAAGTTATGGAAAAGGGCTACTACAGGCTTTTCGAACTTGACGGGCGAGAGCTTCCCAGGTCATGGCACGCCTGCAACCTAAGAAGGTACTATAGCTAGGGATGATAAAGGACCTTGGACAAGGCGCACTCTTTTTCTTGAAAAGGTTTTTTAACGAGGCACCAAGCCAAGACCTACAAATCACCCGACTTAGGAAAATAACCCCCGCATGCATATTTGCATTTTCTTTTAATAAAATCTGTTCAGATTTTCTATAAACGCTCAAGCCGCATTATTCTGAAACATTCATCGCCCAATTATAAAGCTATAGATCAACAGAAAGTGAAAATCAAATTCACTGTGCGATCGCGATAAAGACCAAAGATGAAAACCAAATTCATTAAAAGGTCTGCCAAACGAGGGTTAAAACCCAAACTCTACAAAATCGTCAAAGATGAAAACAGAATAATACAAGAAGTTATAGAAAGTGATCCATAGAAAGGACCTGATGAGGTCCTAATAAAATGGATCGCTATAAAATAACTTGAAGACTGGCCGACACAAAGAAGTCGGACCAGCCACAGCAACCCAAGTTATAAGTACAGCCCTGGAAAGTGGTCTGGCCAACCCTATAAAAGAGGATTACTATAACTTAGAAGAGCCCGACATGATGAAGTCGGACTCCTACGAAAAAAGTACAAAGGTAATCCCTGAAAGAGACCTGAACAAGGTCCAAGAAAGAGGATTACCAAGTAACTCGACAGGGATCGACATGGCGAATTCGGCCCAAAAATATAAAGTTACAAAGGTAATCTCTGAAAGAGACCTGAACAAGGTCTAAGAAAGAGGATTACCAAGTAACTCGACAGGGCCCGGCATGATGAAGTTGGCCCAAAAATATAAAGTTACAAAGGTAATCCATGAAAGAGACCTGAACAAGGTCCAAGAAAGAGGATTACCAAGTAACTCGACAGGGATCGACATGGCAAAGTCGGCCCAAAAATATAAAGTTACAAAGGTAATCCCTGAAAGAGACCTGAACAAGGTCCAAGAAAGAGGATTACCAAGTAACTCGACAAGGACCAACATGGTAAAGTCGGCCCAAAAATATAATGTTACAAAGGTAATCCCTGAAAGAGACTTGAATAAGGTCTAAGAAAGAGGAGTACCAGGTAGCTTGACAAGATCTGACATGATAAAGCTATCCCCGAGAGAGACCTAAAAAAAGTCCAAAAAAGAGGGTTACTAACAAACAACTCAACCCGAGTTGAAGAAATCGGCAATCAAAAATTCAAACTGTTAAAATTGTTAAAAGCAGCGTCAGGCAAAGGAATCAAGCTGATCATGTCAGACAAAGTCCCGACACTCTCAAAGACTACGAAGGTATTAAGACAAACGCAGACAAATATGATATGAAAACAAAAGTTATAATAATAGCCAGCTTCAGAGGCCACCAGGTTTAGCCCACAAAGCCGGGAAACTACTTTGTTTATCAAAATAAAGTTGCTAAACAAGCAACTAGAAAAGCGTCAAAACATCATTTACAAAATAAAGAGTTTTAAAAATAAAGCCCACAAGCCAAGCAATATACAACGAGCAAGAAGGAAATTCAGTTAACATCCAAAGGCTTCTCAGCAACATCGACTCGGGGTGAAGGAGGACGAGTCTGAAGAGGCACTGCATCCAACGTCCCATTATCCCGGTTCAAGATTTGGCAATCCGGTTCCCCCCTGGGTGATTGATCTCAGCAGTGGAAGTTGGAGAAGTCGGCGCAACAGAAGTCTTGGTAGCGGGCAGCGAAGGACGATCATCATCATCATCATCAGGATCATCAGGGACAATTTTACCATCCTTAACAATGTTGTCAAGACTAATAAGGGAAAGGTCAAGATCTGGCGCAAGAACTCGAAATTGCTCCTTCAGATTCTCATAAGCAGCAGTAACATAGCTATCCTTATGTTTTAACACCATATCCTCGGCCAGTTGCATAGCAGCCGCCAGACCAACAGCTCGAGCCTTTTCCCCCTTCAGCTCCTTTTCCAGCTCGGCCACTTTCACCTTGAGCTCCTCCTTCAAACCCTTAATTCGGTCAAACTCCGATTTTGCCTCCTCCATAAAGGCCTTGGTAGCATGGATAGGAAGATCTTGAGCAGTCCGGTATAAAGCTCCTCCCATGTGTGCCAGTGTAATACCACTCCGAGTAATGAAGTCTAAATGACGAAGAATGGATACATCGTCAGTAGGCATGACACCGTAGGGAGCAATCTGTTGATCTATAAACCCAACAGCATCAAAGTCGGGAGCAGCAAGATTAAAAGGCTCGACAGTCCGAGGTCTTTTTGGAGGAGGAGCGGCAAAAGGAGAGGAGGTAGCAACAGAAGTTTGCGACGGATCGACCAAACGAACCCGAGGAGTAGGGATCATCCTCCTCGCCCCAGGAGAGCTCGGGACAAGCGGCTTCGACAAAACCTGGGAGGACCCTTCCCGACCACCTTGGCCAGGACATTCTGAGCCGCGGTAGCCTTCCTCGCCTTCTTAAAGGCCTTCAGCGAGTCATTATTCTTCGACATCTCTAAAAATTAAAAAAATAATATAGCAACTTACAAGCCAGAAAAGAAAGCAGAAAACAAAACAAATGGAGACACAGTTTATAATACCCAGCACGGCGTGGATCAAGGATAGATACCCTAGAAATTTCTTGGTCGCAAGATGGGGAGGTTCCCCCCAAATATCCTCCAAAGCAGCAACAAAAGCCTACTCAACCTCGTCTAATATCTCCCAGGTATACCTAGATACAACTACATTCCTCTGCCATTCTAAAGGAAAACGAGGCTCGCCATTCTCATCCAGAAAGAAAGGACGAGCTCCTTCAACAGCGCGGATCTTGAAAAAGTAATTCTTAAAATCTCGGAAAGACTCATCATACATGGAAAAAACCTTATGTCCCTGGGCCGACCTAAAAGAAATCCAAGAATCTTTCTTCTTGGTAGTTCTAGGCTTGGTCAACACAAATAGATACAGAAAAAGAGTTAAAGAGGGCATAATACCGAATTCATGACAAACCAGCTGAAAAATCTTAATAAAACCCCAAGAATTTGGATGAAGCTGAGATGGGGCTACATTACAAGAGCATAATAGGTCGGTCTCAAAGGAAGTAAAAGGAAGGGTAATATTCATCTGGCTAAAGAAGTAATCATATGCATAAAAGAAAGGACGCTCCCCCTGGGTCAGAACAGGAAAGCAGACCCTGTCATCAGAATCGGGTGCCACCAACTCGTAGTTGCGATCTTGATTCTCACTACTACATATCCGATGGTGTTTTCTAAGCTCTGCACAGAACTCCGAATTAGCTAGAGACACACATAGCAACACAAGGGAGTCCAACCAGTCGGACATCCCCTCGGGAACCTTAGAAGACGCCTTGACAATATTTTTGCAAGAAGACATGGTTAACTAGTCCTACAAGAAGAAAAAAAGATTGGATTACTCAAAAACATCTCAGAACACTAATCAAACAACTCGGGCATAAATGGAGACAACTCGAAAACTAAAGTGTATAGGTATCAAGAAGCTAGGCAAAGCAACAAAAGGAAACCCCAGGACCCAGTCCAAAAAAGTTCCAGGGGCATCCTTTGGAGGCAGAATAAGGACTCAGGGAAGCCTACAAGCATACATATCTACACGTCCCAACAAGAAAATAAAGTCTCTATTTCAACAAGAATGACACTCGAAAAGGCCACAAACCAAATAAAGTCATCAAAATCAGGCGCCTCTCGAAAATACGATTTCAGTCTACCCAACAGCAAGAACATACCAAGCAGAAAAACTGTCAAAGGCACAATCTTTCTTCAAAATCAAACAAGCCACTTATACAAAAACAGGTAACAACATGTAAAACCCTAGAAGCATCAACCATTCAGGAAATGCCAGAAAAGAAGAAACTAGAAATCACAGTGACAAAAAGCATAGAAATGCAAAAAAGTTCAAACTTTCCAAAAATTACTCAAGTAAAAACCCTACGATATCAGGAAAACAAAACAATGCAAGCAAAAGAGAAGATGAACCAACCTAAGAAAAGGGAAAGCATACGGAGGAATGGTTGAAGACAAAGCGGTCATCAAAAATAGAGAGGGCACCTACGATCACCAAGCAACGTTGCAAAGAGAATACACAAAAGAGCGGAACACAAGCAAAAACAAAAAAGTGAGAAAGAAAATGGTAAGTTACAAAGAAAAGGAAAAACCGTTTCGGTGTGTGTAAGTTCAAAATAAAGGAAAGGAAACGGGGCATTGAAAACCAATTAATGAGGGCACTAAAACCCTCGTGCATTCCCGAGGCAATGACGCTAAAAAGCACGTGCTCTCAGAGGAAATGAAACGTTGCGCATTCAATAAGGAACTCTACAAGGATAAAATCGCCAAAATGCTCGAGTTCGGCTTCACCCGAGACGGTTCGAAGACCTAAAAACTAAGACTAGACTTCCAAATAAAGACCGAGCTCGAGCAGGGGCACTGTTCATACCCTGGGTCGAGTTATCCGACCCGGGATGTTCTACAAAGCGACTGACTTCTTCAAGTCAGGACGACCCGACCTCTTCTCAAAGAGTTCGACCGAGTCACCGGGAAAGCCCAAAGAAGGGCCCCCAACAGAAGAACACGACCCAAATCCTAAAGCAGCCCAAGCCTATAGAGATAAAGGCGGTTCCCTTGGAGATAAGATGACCTCACTCAAAGATAAGATAAGATAAGATAAGATAACTATCTTATCTCCGGAAAGGTCACTCCACACCATTATAAATACACTGGAGCACCCAGGTATAACTCATACTCTAATTCTACTAAGTATCTGCTTAATACCCTTGCTAACTTAAGCATTGGAGTCCCTTGCAGGTACCCCCCACCCTCCGGGGACAAAGGATCAGCACCATCACCAAATCTAGCGACTCGGACACGACAGCTCCGACCAACTCAGAAAATCTCGTCCGAAATCGACCTACAGTTTCAGGTAACCCTCAGAACAGTTATCCACTTAGTTCTAGGAAGGCATATGTCTTCTAGAACTTGGTCCAAACGCTTATCTACTCTCACCATGCTCCTATTAAAGAATTTTGGATCATCTTGTAGTTAAGGCAGCTTGAAGACCTCTCTTATTTTGTCATGGTGGAAGTAAATAGTCTTCCCTCTGACCATAGTTCGAAAGGTATGGAAGGCAGTTCCCGTCATTCTCTGCTTATCTGTTAACCACAGATTTGAGTAGAATTCCTAGACCATGTTTCATTCCCTCCGGATATTCGACTTCTATCAGATCGAACATAACTTCCGGGATCACTGACCTCAAACCCAATATTTTGTGGTAATGGTCTGCATGTTCTTTGGTTAAGAACCTCTCTTGATTCCAAAGTGGTTTTTGATTATTCTCTTTCTTGCCTCTTAGAGTGGTTTATTTTCCTTTAGGAGCGATGATCTTGGTGAGTTTTTGCTCAGTGATCATGGCAAAACACACCAAACTTAGATGTTTGCTTGTCCTCAAGCAAAAGAAAGGAAATGAGAGGAATAGAGGGGGAGACAAATTCGAATGGTGGATTGATGGGGATGGCCGAATGTGTATTTAAAAGGGAGGGGGTGGGTTTCAAATTTTTTTTAAAAAAAAGATATGATAGAAAGATATGATTTGGAAAAGATGAATTATGATGTGAAAAAGATGCGATTTTAAAATTCAAAAGACATGGAAAATATATAAAGAAGTTAAAGCTGAATTTTTGTTGATGCATCTAAGAATTAAAAGAAGATATGATGAGTTGGAAAAGATTTGAAAGAAATTGAAAAGATAATTGAGTTTTTGAAAAAGATTTGAAAGAGATTTTGAAAGAAAATTAAAAAGAATCTAGAAGATTATTGAATTTTTGAAAATTGAATTTGAGAGATGAAAATTTGTAACATGTTTATGCAGAAAATTATGAATTAAAACATGAAAATTTGAAAAAATTGAAGTGAAAAAAAAATCTCCTCCCCCTATCCTTTCTGGCGTTAAACGGCCAGAATGGTATCCATTCTGGCGTTTAACGCCCATTTGTTGGCCATTTTGGGTGTTTAACGCCAGCCAGAGTACCTGGCTGGGCGTTAAACGCCAAAAATCTTTTATCATTGGGCGTTTTTCTAAACGCCCAGGATGCTGCAGTTTTGGCGTTAAAACGCCTAGAATGGTGCCCATTCTGGCGTTTAACGCCCAGAAAGGTATCTTTACTGGCGTTAAATGCGCAGAATGATACCCATTCTGGCGTTTAACGCCCAAAATACCTCCTACTGGCATTTTCGAGCTAGTGAGCTCTTTTCCTCTGCTTTGTGCTCTGAATCCTTCTGTAACTCTGTGAACTTCTGCATTTTGACAATCAACCTTAAAGATAATTTATATTAAACTCCTATAATTATTATTTAAATAGCAAGAACCTTGGCTAATGACTGGGTTGACCCCCAGCAACTGCTTCTTTATTGTCTTTAGCTGGACTCTTACTGAGCTTTAGTCTAGTATCAGTTTTGAGCATTCTTGCTCAACATTGCTTTCAAGATAATGTTTGACTCTCTGTCTATTAACAATGAACTTTTTGTCAGAGTCAACATCTTGAAGCTCTATGGTGCACGAAATTGCAATCACACTTTTGCAATTCCGCACAACTAACTAGCAAGTGCACTGGGTCGTCCAAGTAATACCTTACGTGAGTAAGGGTCGATCCCACGGAGATTGTCGGCTTGAAGCAAGCTATGGTTATCTTGTAACTCTTAGTCAGGATATCAATAATTATCAGGTTTAATTGTGAAAAGTAAAAGAATATGAAATAAGTACTTGTTTTGCAGTAATGGAGAGCAGGTTGAGGTTTTGGAGATGCTCTATCTTCTGAATCTCTGCTTTCCTACTGTCTTCTTCTTCATGCACGCAAGACTACTTCTATGGCAAGCTGTATGTAGGGTTTCACGTTGTCAATGGCTACCTCCCATCCTCTCAGTGAAAATGTTCAACGCGCTCTGTCACAGCACGGCTAATCATATGTCGGTTCTCAATCAGGTTGGAATAGAATCCAGTGATTCTTTTGCGTCTGTCACTAATGCCCAGCCTTCAGAAGTTTGAAGCTCATCACAGTCATTCAATCCTTGAATCCTACTCAGAATACCACAGACAAGGTTTAGACCTTCCGGATTCTCTTGAATGCCGCCATCAATTCTAGCTTATACCACGAAGATTCTGATTAAGGAATCCAAGAGATATCTACTCAATCTAAGGTAGAACGGAGGTGGTTGTCAGGCACACGTTCATAGGTGAGAATGATGATGAGTGTCACAGATCATCACATTCATCAAGTTTCGGAACAAGTGATATCTTAGAATAGAAGCAAGCGTGATTAAATGAAAAACAGTAGTAGTTGCATTAATCCATCCAGACACAGCAGAGCTCCTCACCTCCAACCATGGGATTTAGAGACTCATGCCGTAGAAGATACAATAAGAAACGTGTAAAGTGTCATGAGGTAGAGATACAATATCAAAAGGTCCTATTAATAGTGAACTAGTAACCTAGGGTATACAGAAATGAGTAAATGACATAAAAATCCACTTCCGGGGTCCAGTTGGTATGTGCTTGGGCTGAGCATTGAAGCTTTCATGTGTAGAGACTTTTTCTGGAGTTAAACGCCAGCTTTTATGCAAGTTTCGGCGTTTAACTCCAATTTTTGTGCCAGTTCCGGCGTTAAACGCCGGGAATTCTGAAGCTGATTTGCAACGCCGGTTTGGGCCATCAAATCTCGGGCAAAGTATGGACTATTATATATTCTTGGAAAGCCCAGGATGTCTAATTTCCAACGCAGTTAAGAGCGCGCCAATTGGGCTTCTATAGCTCCAGAAAATCCGCTTCGAGTGCAGAGAGGTCAGAATCCAACAGCATTTGCAGTCCTTTTCAGCCTCTGAATCAGATTTTTGCTTAGGTCCCTCAATTTCAGCCAGAAAATACCTGAAATGACAGAAAAACACACAAACTCATAGTAAAGCCCAGAAAAGTGAATTTTAACTAAAAACTAATAAAAACATGCTAAAAACTAACTAAAATGTACTGAAAACATACTAAAAACAATGCCAAAAAGTGTATAAATTATCCGCTCATCACAACACCAAACATAAATTGTTGCTTGTCCCCAAGCAACTGAAAATCAAAATAGAATAAAAAGAAGAGAATATACTATAGACTCCAAAATATCAAAGAAACTTAGCTCCAATTAGATGAGTGGGACTAGTAGCTTTTTGCTTCTGAACAGATTTGGCATCTCACTTTATCCTTTGAAGTTTAGAATGATTGGCATCTATAGGAACTCAGAGATCAGATAGTGTTATTGATTCTCCTAGTTAAGTATGATGATTCTTGAACATAGCTACTTTATGAGTCTTGGCTATGGCCCAAAGCACTCTGTCTTCCAGTATTACCATCGGATACATACATGCCACAAACACATGACTAGGTGAACCTTTTTAGATTGTGACTCAGCTTTGCTAGAGTCCCCAATCAGAGGTGTCCGGGGTTCTTAAGCACACTCTTTTTGCCTTGGATCACTTAAAAAATATTTTTTTTGACTGCTTTTTCTTGCTTCAAGAATCTATTTGATGATTTTTCAGATCCTCAATAACATTTCTCCTTTTCCATCATTCTTTCAAGAGCCAACAAGTTTAACATTCTTTAATCAACAAATTCAAAAGACATATGCACTGTTCAAGCATTCATTCAGAAAACAAAAATTATTGTCACCACATCAAAATAATTCAACTAGTTTCAGAGATGAATTCGAAATCCTGTACTTCTTGTTCTTTTGTGATTAAAGCATTTTTCATTTAAGAGAGGTGATGGATTCATAGGACATTTATAGCTTTAAGACATGAACCTTAAATTTTATTATTCATGAATTAAGAACAAGACTCAAAAATAGATATAAGATAAGATTAATAGTAATAGAAAACAAAATTTTAAATGACTCAAAAATAGACTCCTAATGATAGAGATTATCACAGAGTTAGGACTCAACAACCTTGATCTTGAGAAGTGGATGCTCCCTCAACTTGTGGGGTATTTGACCCTTCAAAGGAGAGCTTCTGGCGCTTCAGCTCCTGTAGCTCACGCCCCTACTTCTCTTGTTCCTTCAGCAATTTGCAGAGCATGCAGTTTTGATTCTGCTGTTCTTCCTTAATTTGTTCCATAGTTTCTTGCAGCTTGGCAACAGATGCTTCTAGACGAGTTCAGTAGTCAATTTCAGGAAGTTCAGGGAAGAACTCCTGTGCCCTCCTTTTGATAGAGTTATCTTGCATTTGTCCTTATATTGACCTCTTGGTGATTGGGTGCTCAATTGGGTTGAATTCATCTACTCCCATCCTCACCCCAGCATCTTTACATAGCAAAGAGATTAAGCTTGGGTAAGCCAGTTTGGCTTCAGTGGAGTTCTTGTTTGCAATTGTGTAAATCTCACAAGCAATCAGATGATGAATCTCCACTTCTTTTCCCAGCATGATGCAATGAATCATCACTACTCTCTTGATAGTAACCTCAGAACGGTTACTAGTGGGCAAGATAGAACGCCCTATGAAGTCCAACCAGCCTCTTGCAACTGGTTTGAGATCTCCCCTCTTGAGTTGGTTTGGGACACCTTTTGAATTGGTCATCCACCTGGTTCTAGGGAGGCATATGTCCTCTAGAACTTAGTCCAACCCCTTATCTACTCTCACCATTCTCCTATTAAAGGATTCAGGATCATCTTGTAGTTGAGGCAATTTGAAGACCTCTCTTATTTTGTCCAGATGGAAGTAAATAATTCTCCCTCTGACCATGGTTCTGTAGGTATGAAAAGCAGTTCCAGTCATTCTCTGCTTATCTGTCAGTCACAGATTTGAGCAGAATTCCTGAACCATGTTTCTTCCAACCTTTGTCTCAGGGTTGGTTAGAACTTCCCATCCTCTGTTTCGAATTTGCTCTTGGATCTCCGGATATTCATCTTTTTTCAGATCAAATTTAACTTCTAGGATCACTGACCTTAGACCCATTATTGTGTGGTAATGGTCTGCATGTTCTTTGGTTAAGAACCTCTCTTGACTCCAAAGATCCTTTGGAGAATTCTCTTTCTTACCTCTAGAATTGGCTTGTTTTTCTTTGGGAGCCATGATCTTGATGAGCCTTAGCTTAGTGATCACGGAAAAACACACCAAACTTAGAGGGTTGCTTGTTCTCAAGCAAAAGAAAAGAAAGAGGAGAGAGAGGAGGAGAGCAAATTCGAATGGTGGGGAAGGGGGGACGGCCGAACATATATTTATAAGGGAGGGGGAGAGATTTCGAAAATTTTGAAGGAGATTTGAGAAGATATGAACAGAATTTGAGAGATATTTGAGTTTTTGAAGAAGATTTGGAAAGGATTTGAGAGAGATTTGAAGAATGATTTTAATTTTGAAAATTTGAAGGTGAATGATGAAAGTTTGAAATGTGTTTATGTAGAAAATTATGGATCAAAACAGGAAAGTTTGAAAAAATTTGAAGTGGAAAGCAAAATCTCTGTCCCCCACCTATCTGGCGTTTAACGCCCAGCCAGGTACCCTGGCTGGCGTTAAACGCCAGAAACCCCTTCATCACTGGGCGTTTTGCTAAACTCCCAAGATGCTGCACACCTGGCGTTAAACGCCCAGAATGGTGCCCATTCTGGCGTTTAACGCCCAGAGTACCCCTTACTGGCATTTTTTTGCCAGCAAGCTCCTTTTCTCTGCTTTTTGCACTGAATCCTTCTATAACTCTGTGAATTCCTTCAATTTTGATGATCGCCCTTTGAGAATATGTATCAAACTTTTATTAAACAAAACAGATAACCTGCTAATGACTGGGTTGCCTCCCAGCAAGCGCTTCTTTGCTGTCTTTAGCTGGACCTTTACTGAGATTTATTCAAGCCTCAGTTTTGAGCATTCTTGCTCAAAATTGCTTTCAAGATAATGTTTGATCCTCTGTGCCATTAACAATGAAGTTTTTGTTAGAATCAATATCCTGAAGCTCAACATATCCATATGGTGCCACTCCTGTGATCACATACGGACCCCTCCACCGGGATTTAAGTTTTCCTGTGAATAGTCTGAGCCTAGAGTTGAAGAGCAGAACTTTTTGTCCTGGCTCAAAGACTCTGGATGATAACTTCTTGTCATGCCACTTTTTTGCCTTTTCCTTATAAATTTTTGCATTTTCAAAGGCACTGAGTCTAAATTCATCTAGCTCATTTAGCTGAAGTAATCTTTTTTCACCAGCTAACTTAGCATCCAGGTTTAGGAATCTGGTTGCCCAGTAGGCTTTATGTTCCAGTTCTACAGACAGATGACAGGCCTTGCCATACACAAGTTGGTATGGAAAGGTTCCTATAGGAGTCTTGAATGTTGTTCTGTATGCCCACAGAGCATCATCCAAGCTCTTTGCCCAATCCTTTCTACGGGCAAGTACAGTCCATTCTAGGATTTTTTTTAGCTCTCTGTTAGAGACTTCAGCTTGCCCATTTGTCTGTGGATGATACGGAGTTGCTACTTTGTGGCTAATTCCATATCGGACCATAGCAGAGTACAGCTGTTTATTGCATAAATGAGTGCCCCCATCACTGATTAGTACTCTGGGAATACCAAACCTGCTGAAGATGTGTTTCTGAAGAAATTCAGCACGGTCTTAGTATCATTAGTGGGTGTAGCAATTGCTTCTACCCATTTAGATACATAGTCCACTGCCACCAGAATGTAAGTGTTTGAGTATGATGGTGGGAACGGACTGGTGGACGAAATTGTGATCACATGTTCTTTATATTTTGATGATGTTTACTCTTAGGGCACTGTTTATTTTCACAACTCCGTTCAACTAACCAGCAAGTGTACTGGGTCGTCCAAGTAATAAACCTTACGTGAGTAAGGGTCGAATCCACAGAGATTGTTGGTATGAAGCAAGCTATGGCCACCTTGTAAATCTCAGTTAGGGAGATTAAATATTGATTTATGGGTTTCGAAAATAGAAATAAGAAAATAAATAATAAAAAGGATAGAAGACTTATGTAGATTCATTGGTAGGAATTTCAGTTAAGTATATGAAGATGCTGTATGGTTCAAGGACGTCTGCCTTCCCACTGCTTCTACTCAATCCTTCTTACTCCTTTCCATGGCAAGCTGTGTATAGGGGTTCACCATCAGCTGTGGCTACTTTCATCCTCTCGGGAAAATATCCTATGCGGCTGTCACTCGCACAGCTAATCAGTCTGGAGGCATCACCCATGGTTGATGGCTACATCCCATCCTCGCAGTGAAAGCTAATGCTCACGCACTCTGTCACAGTACGGCCAATCACCGGTTGGTTCCCGCTCCTACTGGAATAGAATCCCTTGATTCTTTTGCGTCTGTCACTAACGCCCAGCAGGTTGCAAGTTTGAAGCACGTCACAGTCATTCATTACCGGAATCCTACTCGGAATACCACAGACAAGGTTAGACTTTCCGGATTCCCAGGATCCTACTCGGAATACCACAGACAAGGTGAGACTTTCCAGATCCTCATAAATGCCGCCATCTATCTAGCTTATACCACGAAGATTCTGTTGGGGAATCTAAGAGATACGCATTCAAGCTCGGTTGCATGTAGAACGGAAGTGGTTGTCAATCACGCGCGTTCATAAGTGAGAATGACAATGAGGGTTATCTAACTCATCACATTCATCATGTTCTTGGGTACGAATGAATATCTTGGAATAAGAATAAGATAGAGACCGAATAAAAGAAAATAGAACTTCATTAATACTTGAGGTACAGCAGAGCTCCACACCCTTAATCTATGGTGTGCAGAAACTCCACCGTTGAAAATACATAAGCAAAGGGTTCAGGCATGGCCGAATGGCCAGCCCCCTAAAACGTGGTCAATGATCTCCTAAGATGAAGAATAAAACAAAACTGAGACCAGAGATGTCTAATACAATAGTAAGAGTTCCTATATATACTAGACTAGCTACTAGGGTTTACATGAGTAAGTAATTGATGCATAAATCCACTTCCGGGGCCCACTTGGTGTATGTTTGGGCTGAGCTTGATTAATCCACGAGGTGAGGCTTCTCTTGGAGTTGAACTTCGAGTTATGACGTGTTTTGGGCGTTCAACTCCGGATCATGACGTTTTTCTGGCGTTTAACTCCAGACAGCAGCATGAACTTGGCGTTCAACGCCAAGTTACGTCGTCATTCTTCGAATAAAGTATGGACTATTATATATTTCTGGAAAGCCCTGGATGTCTACTTTCCAACGCCGTTGAGAGCGCGCCATTTGGAGTTCTGTAGCTCCAGAAAATCCATTTCGAGTGCAGGGAGGTCAGAATCCAACAGCATCAGCAGTCCTTTTATCAGCCTTTTTCAGAGTTTTGCTCAAATCCCTCAATTTCAGTCAGAATTTACCTGAAATCACAGAAAAACACACAAACTCATAGTAAAGTCCAGAAATGTGAATTTAACATAAAAACTAAGGAAAACATCCCTAAAAGTAGCTTGAACTTACTAAAAACTATCTAAAAACAATGCCAAAAAGCGTATAAATTATCCGCTCATCACAACACCAAACTTAAATTGTTGCTTGTCCCCAAGCAACTGAAAATAAAATAGGATAAAAAGAAGAGAATATACTACAAATTCAGAAATATCAATGAATATTAATTATAATTAAATGAGCGGGACTTGTAGCTTTTTGCTTCTGAACAGTTTTGGCATCTCACTTTTTCCTTTGTAGTTTAGAGGGATTGGCGTCTCTGGGGAACTTAGAATTTGGGATAGTGTTATTGACTTTCTTAGTTAAGCATGTTGATTCTTGAACACAGCTACTTATGAGTCTTGGCCGTGGCCCTAAGCATTTTGTTTTCCAGTATTACCACCGGATACATAAATGCCACAGACACATAACTGGGTGAACCTTTTCAGATTGTGACTTAGCTTTGCTAAAGTCCCCAGTTAGTGGTGTCCAGAGCTCTTAAGCACACTCTTTTGCCTTGGATCAGGACTTTAACCACTTAGTCTCAAGCTTTTCACTTGGACATTCATGACACAAGCACATGGTTAGGGACAGCTTGATTTAGCCGCTTAGGCCTGGATTTAGTTTCCTTGGGCCCTCCTATCCATTGATGCTCAAAGCCTTGGATCCTTTTTACCCTTGCCTTTTGGTTTTAAGGGCTATTGGCTTTTTCTATTGCTCCTTCTTTTTCTATATACTCTTTTTAGCTCCCTTTTTTTTTCACTGCTTTTTCTTGCTTCAAGAATCAATTACATGATTTTTCAGATCATCAATAACATTTCTCTTTGTTCATCATTCTTTCAAGAGCCAACAATTTTTAACACTCAAAAACAACAAGATCAAAAGACATATGCACTGTTCAAGCTTTCATTCAGAAAACAAAAAGTATTGTCACCACATCAATATAATTAAATTAAATTCAATAATAATTTCGAAATTTATGTACTTCTTGTTCTTTTGAATTAAAACATTTTTTCTTTTAAGAGAGGTGAAGGATTAATGGAATTTATTCATAGCTTTAAGGCATGGTTACACACTAATGATCATGAAATAAAAGACACAAAACATAGATAAACACAATAATTAAAAACCGAAAACAGAAAGAAATAAAGAATCAAGGAATGAATCCACCTGAGTGAGGGTGGCGCCTTTTTGAAGAACCAATGGTGCTCTTTGAGCTCCTCTATGTCTCTTCCTTGCTTCTGTTGAATGATTCCTAGTAATTTTCGTGTTCCTCCCCTTAGTTGCTTCCAATATCTTTGTGGAGGATAACTTATCCCCTGAGGTATCTCAGGGATCTCTTGATATGCAGCCACATGTTCTAACCAACAGAGCTATTCCAGTTTATATGAGTCTTTCCATCTTCCAGGACTCAGAGGTGGAAGCTTTTGTCTTCCCTTTGAGGTTTCTCTGGCCTTAGGTGCCATTAATGGTAATGGAGAAGCAAAAAAGCTATGCTTTTACCACACCAAACTTAAAATATTGCTCGCCCTCGAGCAAGAGAAGAAAGAAGAGAAGTAGAAGAAGAAAAATGGAGGTGAGTGAGGGGAGATGGATTCGGCTATATGGGTGGGATTGGGTGGGAAAGAGAAGTTGAATTGTAAAGGTAGGTGGGGTGTATGGGGGAGAGTGGATAGATGTAGGTGGTGAAGAATGTTGGGAATTGTGACATGGGGAATAGTCATCACAAAAACTAGGATTAGGAGGTAAGGTGGGAATATGTTAGGTGGGGATCCTGTGGGGTCCACAGATCCTGAGGTGTCAAGGAATTCCATCCCTGCACCAAATAGGCATGTAAAATGCCTTCATGCATCATTCTGGCGTTCAAACGCCCATTGATGCATGTTCTGGGCGTTCAACGCCCATGTAATGCATGTTTCTGCGTTGAACGCCAGTTTCATGCTGTTCCTGGCGTTTAGCGCCAGTTTGTCCTCTCTGTGCACATTCCTGGCGTTAACGCCAGGTTGTTGCTTGTTCTGGCGTTCAGCGCCAGAATGGTGCTCTGTTCTGGCGTTGAACGCCGGCCAGAGGCACCTTCTGGGCGTTGAACGCCAGCCCGTGCGTCCTCTAGGGTGAAAATTTTTTTCTTCTGTTTTTGACTCTGTTTTTAATTTTTTTGATTTTTTTCGTGACTCCTCATGATCATGTACCTAATTAAACACAAAAATAACAAGAAACAAAATAAAATAAAATTAGATAAATAAATTGGGTTGCCTCCCAACAGCGCTTCTTTAATGTCAATAGCTTGACAGTGGCTCTCATGGAGCCACAAGGTGATCAGGTCAATGTTAGTGTGGTCCCAACACCAAACTTAGAGTTTGGATATGGGGTTTGAATACCAAACTTAGAGTTTGGTTGTGGCCTCACAACACCAAACTTAGAGTTTGACTGTGTGGGCTCTTCTTGACTCTGAACTGAGAGAAGCTCTTCATGCTTACTCTCTTTTGTCACAGAGGGATGGCCATGTGCCTGAAACACAAGGTAGTCCCCATTCAATTGAAGGGCTAACTCACCTCTGTTGACATCTATCACAGCTCCTGCTGTGGCTAGGAAAGGTCTTCCTAGGATGATGCATTCATCATCTTCCTTCCTAGTGTCTAGGATTATGAATCAGTAGGATGTAAAGGCCTTCAACCTTTACTAGAACGTCCTCTACTAACCCATAAGCTTGTCTTATGGACTTATCTGCCAATTGTAATGAGAACAAGGCAGTTTGTACCTCAATGATCCCCAGCTTCTCCATTACAGAGAGTGGCATAAGATTTATCCCTGAGCCAAGATCATATAGAGCTTTTTCAAAGCTCATGGTGCCAATGGTGCAAGGTATTAAGAACTTGCCAGGATCTTGTTTCTTTTGAGGTAGAGTTCTCTGAATCCAAGTATCTAGTTCACTAATGAGCAAGGTGGGTTCACTTTCCCAAGTCTCATTACCAAACAGCTTGGCATTCAGCTTCATGATAGCTCCTAAGTATTGAGCAACTTGTTCTCCAGTTACATCTTCATTCTCTTCAGAGGATGAATATTCTTCAGAGCTCATGAATGGCAGAAGGAGATTAAATGGAATCTCTATGGTCTCTAGATGAGCCTCAGATTCCTCAGGATCCTTAATAGGAAACTCCTTCTTGCTTGAGGAACGTCCCAGGAGGTCTTCCTCACTAGGATTTTCGTCCTCCTCCTCCCTAGTGCATTCGGCCACTTTGATTAAATCAATGGCCTTGCACTCTCCTTTTGGATTCTCTTCTGTATTGCTTGGGAGAATACTGGGAGGAGTTTCAATAACTTTCTTACTCAGCTGGCCACTTGTGCCTCCAAATTCCTAAGGAGGATCTTGTTTCATTCATGAAACTAAAGTGGCCTTTGACAGATCAGAGACTATATTGGCTAAATTAGAATTGTTTGTTCAGAATTCTCTGTCTGTTGCTGAGAAGATGATGGATATGGCTTGCTATTGCCCAGCCTAGTACGTCCACCATTGTAAAACCTTGTTGAGGTTTTTGTTGATCCTTCCATGAGAAATTTGGATGATTTCTCCATGATGAGTTATAGGTGTTTCCATAAGGTTCACCCATGTAATTAACCTCTGCCATGGCAGGGTTCTCAGGATCATAAGCTTCTTCAGAAGCTGCCTCTCTAGCACT
Source organism: Arachis stenosperma (assembly GCF_014773155.1). Lineage (NCBI taxonomy): Eukaryota > Viridiplantae > Streptophyta > Magnoliopsida > Fabales > Fabaceae > Arachis > Arachis stenosperma. The sequence continues at coordinate 99,799,556 of NC_080377.1, forward strand.
GTTGGATGCATGTTGCAATCCATTCAGATTTTGAGAGATCATGTTGACCTGTTGAGTCAACACTTTGTTCTGAGCCATATGGCATTCAGAGCATCAATTTCAAGAACTCCTTTCTTCTGAGGTATCCCATTGTTCACGGAATTCCTCTCAGAAGTGTACATGAACTGATTATTTGCAACCATGTCAATGAGCTCTTGAGCCTCTTCAGGCGTTTTCTTCAGGTGAATAGATCCACCTGCAGAATGATCCAATGACATTTTTGAAAATTCAGAGAGACCATAATAGAATATGTCTAATATGGTCCATTCTGAAAACATGTCAGATGGACATCTCTTGGTCAGCTGCTTGTATCTTTCCCAAGCTTCATAGAGGGATTCACCATCTTTTTGTTTGAAGGTTTGAACATCCACTCTCAGCTTGCTCAGCTTTTGAGGAGGAAAGAATTTATCCAAAAAGGCAGTGACCAGCTTATCCCATGAGTCCAGGCTATCCTTGGGTTGTGAATCCAACCATACTCTAGCTCTGTCTCTTACAGCAAAAGGGAAAAGCATGAGTCTGTAGACTTCAGGATCAACTCCATTCGTCTTTACAGTCTCACAGATCTGCAAGAATTCAGTTAAAAACTGATAAGGATCTTCAGATGGAAGTCCATAAAACTTGCAGTTTGTTGCATTAAAGCGACTAGTTGAGGCTTAAGCTCAAAGTTATTGGCTCCAATGGCAGGAATGGATATGCTTCCATCAAACTTGGACGTTGGTTTTGTGAAGTCACCAAGCATTCTCCTTGCATTATTATTATTTTCAGCTGCCATCTCTTTCTCTTGTTCGAAAATTCTAGAAGGTCTCTTCTGGATTGTTGTAATTTAGCTTCTCTTAATTTTCTCTTCAGAGTCCTTTCAGGTCTGGATCAACTCAACAAGAGTGCCTTTATCCCGTTCTGCTCATATGAAAGAGAAGAAAACAAGAAAAGAGAGAGGAATCTATGTCACAGTATAGAGATTCCTTTATGTTAGTAGAAAAAGAAAGGGGTAGAAGGATGAAGAAGAGGGTTCGGATTTTGGATGAGGATAGGTGAAGAGAAGTGTTAGTAATTAAATAATTAAATAGAAGAAGAAAAGAGAAGAGAGAATTCGAAAATAATTTTTTTTTTGAAAAAGAGTTAGTGATTTTCGAAAATTAAAGATAAATGTAATTAAAATTAAAATTTGAAACAATTAATTAATTAAAAAGAATTTTTGAAAAAGAGAGAGATATTTTCGAAAATAGAAGAGAGAGAAGTAGTTAGGTGGTTTTGAAAAAGATAAGAAACAAACAAAAAGTTAGTTAGTTGATTGAAAAAGATTTGAAATCAAAATTTAAAAAGATAAGAGGATAAGAAGTTAGATAAGATATTTTGAAATCAAATTTTGAAAAAGATAAAGTTTTTGAATAAGATAAAAAGATAAAAAGATTTTTAAGAAAAAGATATTTTGAAAAAGATTTAATTTTTAAAATGACTTAACTAACAAGAAACTACAAGATAAGGTTCTAGAATTTAAAGATTGAACCTTTCTTAACAAGAAAGTAACAAACTTCAAATTTTTGAACCAATCACATTAATTATTAGTTAATTTTCGAAAAATTTGATATAAAAGATAAGAAAAAGATTTTGAAAATATTTTGAAAAAGATTTTTGAAATTTTCGAAAATTAAGAAAAAATGAAAAAGATATGATTTTTGAAAAAGATTTTGAAAAGATAAGATTTTTAAAATTTGAAATTTTGACTTGACTTGTAAGAAACAACTAATTTTGAAAATTTCGAAAATTTCGAAAATTGGAGGGAAATAAGGAAAAGATATTTTTTTTATTTTTAAATTTTTAAGGAAAAACACAAAAATGACCCAAAACATGAAAATTTTGGATCAAGACACAAGATGCATGCAAGAATGCTATGAATGTCAAGATGAACACCAAGAACACTTTGAAGATCATGATGAACATCAAGAACATATTTTTGAAAAATTTTGATGCAAAGAAAACATGCAAGACACCAAAACTTAGAAATTTTTAATGCATGGAAAATATGGATGCAAAAAATGCACAAGAAAAACAAGAAAAGACACAAAACAAGAAATCATCAAGATCAAACAAGAGGACTTATCAAGACAACTTGAAGATCATGAAGAACACTATGAATGTATGAGATTTTCGAAAAATGCAAGAAAAATTTTAAAA